>NC_086184.1:10855378-11215378 GCF_023053635.1 Elgaria multicarinata webbii
TTGGATTAAAAAGATCCTTAAGATCTACTTAAAAGCAATTAAATAGGGAGCCAAGTGCACAACTCAGGGAGAAAATCCCACCAAGGTGAGCCTACCATAAAAAGAGTGGCCACTTCTTTGGAGAATACATATGGCATAGGATCGATCCAAGATCAGTTCTCTATGAAACACCTGCCAGCCATCAAGGGAAATTACAAGAACTGGATGGTTCTCTAGGATATTGGCAAATAGAAATAACTATTATCGAAACCATGAAGGGTTATACTGGCTCACCTAACATTCTGGTGTCGCTTCACATACAGGCTGTGGAAATTGTTGTCATGCTTTTTCATATCATTGGTTTCTTTTAGACGTTCTATGATGGCTAGTTTCATTCCCATTGAGATATGAGCTGGCAGTATTGATAAAAGCAAGCTTTCCTAAGAGGAAAGAGGAACTTTTGAGAAATGCAAAGCAACACTGGTATTACAAAACTATAAACCTCTTTAGCAAAAAGATCTGGAAAAAAAATTGTGAAGAATGAATTGCAATGCAGTGGAAATGACGCTCATTCATTCAGCCAAAAGACAATGTTCCCTCAAACATTGGACAATTCAAAGAAAAGAAGAGTTCAATGAAAGATCTTTTACTCTGGCTCATTTGTTGACTCCACCACCCATAAAGGAGTGACATTTGACAAACAGGAACAAACAACTGAAAAATTGTAAGCGGAGTTGGCATCAAGGGTAGGTCATGACTGAGCACCTGCTGTGAGCCCACAAGCAAGCTGGGACCCAATGACAAGAGTTCCCTGGAGTTGCTCCTCCTCTTCCCCACTGCAACCTCCTTATTCACCTGCCTCTTGCTCTGGCTCAGACAACAGTGGTGGTGAGGAGGAGATGACCCCACCTACTTGCTCACTAGATTTCTGTCTGTTAAGGAAGTGAGCGGGAGTAACAATCAGTAAGACAATGAATAGTAGCTGTTGACAATGAGGGAGTAGTAGCTTGTTGCTCAAGGACTGTCAAAAACTGGAGTCGACAGAGTTTGTAAGTGGGATCCATGGCAGAATTCACTCAATTTCTCAGTACATGCTCTGCTTACACGGCTTGAGACCACAATGCCTGATGGAATGCCTCTCCCAACATGAACCTACCCATACACTACGCTCAACATCTAAGGTCCTCCTCCGGGTGCCTACTCCGAGGGAAGCTCGGAGAATGGCAACAACGGAGAGGGCCTTTTCAGTGGTGGCCCCTCAATTATGGAATGATCTCCCCGACAAGGTTCACCTGGCACCAACATTATTATGTTTTCGGTGCCAGGTCAAGACTTTTCTCTTCTCCCAGGCATTTAACAGCATATACTGAGTTTTTAACTGACCCAGAATAGATGGATATTGTACGTAATCTGTTTTTACGCTTTTAATGGTTTCAAATTTTGTATGTTTTTAATATACAAAACCCCAGAATAGTTGCTTTAAACGGATATCGTCTGATTTTGTTTGTATTTTATGCTTTTTATGGTTTAAATTTTGTATATTTGTTTTTAATGTTCAACGTTTTTAACTTCTGTAAACCACCCAGAGAGCTTCAGCTATGGGGCGGTATATAAATGTAAATAATAACAACAACAACAACAACAACAACAACAACACATCTTCCTGGCCATAGAGGCTCTTCTAGTACTCTGGTTTGAAGAATACTTTGGTGCTTTAATTTCTGCTACTGTTGATTAATGGGAAATGCTTTCTCTCTCAGGTGTTCCGTGCAAACTGGTTCAAGACCTTCAAGACTGTTTAGCAGTGCACTTTCCAAATACCACAGAAAAACAACATTAAAAGAAGCGCAATTTTTAATTTTAAAAATGGGTTCACTCACTTGTTGCCTCTTTTCAATCTTTAGCTTCATTTGAACTTGGATGCATTTTAAAGTATATGTATACAAATCCCACGAAGCATCCTGCATCTGATACTTGTGAAATGCACCCATCAGGTTACCACAAAAGAAAATGAAAGCATTGGCAAGCACCTAAAGAAATAAAATAATAATAATCCAGAAACAGCATAAAATTATGATTTGCAAACCTTCCAGTCTTTCCCCCTTGTCCAACACTTAGACACCTGTCCCAAGTTTTATTACCCACTGAATTCAACCATAAATTATATTTGAGATTCCATATTCCTACACAAGTTGTATTCCCCAAGTCCTACTAGTTGTTCACCAATGTTACCACCAATCAAATAATAAATAAAAATATCTATATAAGAATATTTATTTTATTTATTTACAATATTTATACACCCCTCCCCATTAAAAATTTTGAAGTGATGTAAAAGATAAAATAAAAACAGAGTAAAACACCTTAAAATAGATTTTTAAAAGAAGCAAAATGTACAGTGAACCGTGGCTGGTCATTAAGGAAAGGCTTCCTGGAAAATGATGTTTTCAGGAGGTGCCAAAAGGAATACAAAGTTGGTGCCTGTCTGACCTCCAGAGGCAGGGAATTCCATAGGAGGGGGGCTACCATGCTGAAGGCTCTTCCTCCAGTGGACTCCAATCGGAGGATGGATCTATGTGGAACCACCAGGAACAGACCCTCAGATGACCTCAGTGACCAGGCAGGTTGGTAGGGGAGAAGGCGCTCTCTCAGGTATCCTGGTCCCAAGTTGTTTAAGGCTTTGTACACAAGTACAAGAACCTTAAACCTTCCCCGGTAGCGAATAGGCAGCCAGTGCAGTTCCTTCAGCAGAGGAGTTACATGCTGGAAAGGGGCAGCTCCAGACAACAGCTGAGTATGGCAGTGTAAGGCTTATTAGTCGAGATCTACTAGACCAATTTTATTTTATTTTTTTAAACTAAAGCCTGAGCAGTGTAGATGTACAGAAAATTTTGAAAGTTCGAAAAAGTTCAAAGCTCAAGCTTTAATAGCCATTGAGTTCCTCCGTGACAAACAGCCAGGGCAGCCTCTCACCAGTGGGATGACAGACAGCCTTGCTCAGCCAATCAATGTGGTGTGAAGGCAGGCCCTGGGAGGCAGCCACGTAGTTAGGCTGTCACCACCAGTGGGGAGGGAGAGGGAACAGAGGCAGTAAATTGGGGTTCTCAAGGGAGGGGGCAGGAGTGCACCACATGCAAATCTAGGAAAGGGGATTCACTATGCCTGAGTCATATTTGCACGAGCCCCTCTGGTGAGGGGATGGAGGAGCAAAAAAGGAATAGAAGCACTAGCGTCCATGGCAAAATGAGCTTTACACTAGTATTGAAGAATTTGAGAACACAATCGGTGAAATATAATATTTCTTTTGTGTCAATTAGTTGGCATTAAAGCAAAAAATAAGAGTGCTGATCAGGAAGTCTGCTCCTGGCTTTTTGCATCTCCCCTGCCCCAATTTTGCATTTTAAGGTTCTTCTGTATTTTGTCTTGACATGTTACAAAACAGAGCTTTCTCCTTCATGTCATGTGCCAAATCCTAACTTCTCGGTATCTGTAGAGTGATGTAAGTTTTCACCCTTTTTGAACCTAAAACCAATAACTCTGCTCCCTTTGCTGACTGGCAGCCCACACAAAGTTTATTTCTCTTTTAACAAGCCCTTCATAGAGAGGTTGTTCTTCGCCTCAAACTTCGATGTAAATGCAACAGCTATTTAAAAACTATAAAAGCAATTGTGTTTGCTCAGTTGAAAGGTAACTGGGGGGAAATTAACTAACTTACAGGCAAGCATTTGTTCTGCTAAAGAGTCAGAACGCAAAAAGAAACACTGCTTTGAAAAGGGTATGATTTAATAACCAATATTAACAAACTGAAACAGCATCCTAGCATAAGGAAATTAACTCATAAAGTGTACTGATGAAGATCCACTATGTACATTATAGAGGCAGAAAAGGAAATTATATATTTTAATAACTTTAGGTGGTTCTTTTTTTTCCCTTTTATGAACTTGTCTAAAGGGAGAATGATCCAACAAGGAAACAGAAGATGGCAAATATTAGGAAGATGGAAAAGGTTCCTTATTTCTGCAAGACTGTTCTCTATTTATTTATTTATTTAAAACATTTATATCCCACCCTATATCAATAAGATCTCAGGGCGGCGTACAGATAAAAACATACGGTGTAAAACAGTAAATATACACAGCTAAAAACAAATTAAACCATAAACCAAGTTAAAACAATATATAATTTAAAAGCAGTAAAACTATTAAAACAGTTAAAACAATGTTCTCTATGCAACTCAGAAGAAATAGAACAAAAGTCTGGGACACAATCGTTGCGGAGAGCCTACAGATACATGGTTCCATTTGGAATAACCAAAGTGAGGAGGTAACTGTTAATTGGAGTTCCCAGCACTAATTGCTGCTATTGTAATGGCTTCAAGTGCCCTTAGGGCAGCTATGGAAGGCAATGCGGAGTTGCACACAATAAAATTTCCATATGGTTACTCATTTGTTGGTTTTGCTAGCACTCAGTGACTGATTATGAGATCAGGAAGGTCATTTACCATCAGATTGGGTAGTATTCTAGTAGAGGGATGGTGGGCTTGTATTTTTCTTTTCTTTTCTTTTTGTTTGTTTGATTTTATTTTTGCCTTTCTTTATGATGAAGGGCTTAGGCTCTCATGAGTCAACTTCAGCCATCTGGAGCTTTCTGCTTTGAATCCGTCCTCTTTGTTGGTGGCACACAGTGTTTAGATTGCATAGGTTGATTAGAGGGGGTGGTAACTGGGCAGTTCCTGCCTTTAGGCAGAGCGTTAGAACAGAGGTGGGTTTGACTGACGTCCATGTGGAACTGAAGAAGGCAAGAATTAACGTCATGTACTGACTTTTGTTCATGTAGGTCAGCCTCCCCTGGGCTAACAACCCCCAGAAGCATTGGACTGCAACTCTCATAATGGTTGGGAGTGATGAGAGCTACAATCTAACGTATCGGGAAGGCACCATCTTGGGAAAGGCTGGTCTACATAGCTGAACTACATTTTCAAACAATATTCACTGTTGTGCTTCCAGTTTGAATGTAGAACACATGGAACAACTTTTCAATTCATACAGGTATCATTCATACATAAGTGACAGTTTAGCACTACTTGTACATACACCTCCTTCCCCGTTTCTCATCTCACATGACCAGCAGAAGGACTTCAGCAGAGTTTAATTTCAGTTTCCCTGAGTCTCTCCTTGTTTCAAACCAGGGATTGAGGTTTTTCACAAACTCTGCTGACTTAAACAAGCCAGCTTCAAACCCATGAACCCACATTTTTCTCCCTCCCTCATAATACTAGAACTCACTGGGGTCATCCCCTGAAGCTGATGGATGGGAAATTCAGGATAGATAAAAGGAAGCAGTACTTTTATTGTTGTAAGCCACCTTGTGAGGGCTTCTGCCCTGAGAAGGCAGACAAGAAATGTTTTAAATATATTAAATAAATAAAATAAAATCTTCATTTTGCTCATAGTTACACTTCGGAATTCACTTCGGCAAGATGTAGTGATGGCCACCAGTCCTGATGGCTACATGCTATCTCCAGGATCAGAGGTATGTACTGCCTATGTACACCAGTTACTGGGGAACATGGGCATGACGGTGGTGTTGCATTCATGTCCTCCCTGTGGGTTTTCTCCTGGGCAGCTGGTTGGCCATTGTGTGAACAGAATGCTGGACTAGATTTTCTTATGTTCTAACCCCAGCCATAGTTTGAAATTCCAAAAGCCATAATTTAAAGCAGCCTCCGTGCTTTCATCCTGTTCCTTCTCAGCAGTCTATTTAATGAACATGTTCTTATCTTCATATTGCAATTTCCTCTAGAGGCAGAGTAATGGCCATAATTATGATTTGTCTATCCAGACATCATGCCAAAGTTTAGTTGGTTAGCAAACCATGGATACCAATTCTGGTTTGCCAATCAGTCACAAAAAGCATACCACACCAAACCATACCTAAGTGTTCTTAACCATGGTTTGGCATGATATAGAGCCTGAATGTAAGAATATGTAAGTAATGTCCCATTGTTACCAAAGAAAAGTTGTAACAGAACAAAAAGTACCAATCCACTCAAGATGTCAAGAAAAATCCCACTGCACTTTGTAATGACTTCATTTTAGGGGTGGAAAGCAAACAGATCTTACAACCATTCAAATGTTAGCTTATTCGAAGTACTACCCAGCCCTTTAGCTCTGCAGAGTTGATGTTAGTAGACTTAAGGCTGAGTAAATTTGTGGTTACTAACAACTAAAAAAGAAAATGTTTTATTGTATTTGATCATAAGTTTCCTCTAAATCCCTGAATGACTATACAATATCCTGTAGAAAGCTTTTAAACAAATGAGTACATGCAGTTAGTGGTTTGGCAATATATTTGGTTTTAAAAGAAAAATCACATCATTCTCCAGCTTTGGAATCCAGCCAAAAACAGAAGGCTAAATTCATATGGTAAAAAAAAAAAGCATAGAAAAACCATTCAATTCCGAAATGTTTCATATTTGTCAATCCAGGCCATTCCACACAAAACATGAATTTCCTACACAAATAATTCTTCATGGGTATTGAATGTGAATGAGTACATATGGCACAATCCAACCGATCAGACTTTTCCACCACATTCTACAATTCGGTGAAGAACATGCATGCATTTGTCAGAGGTAGAAAACTATACCAGACTTGTAAATAACCATTCATTAGCCCAGTTGAGATGATCATAAGCGGATTTTAAGTTCATATATGAATGAGCCTTTTGCCAATGCAGGTAGCTCCTTTCTCTCCTGCCTCCATTCATGACACACTTGAATGCAATGCAGAACTCTTCTATTAGCCATAGTTTCCTGTTTTGTCCAAACCAGGAAACTGTGGTTATCATCCTCAGAATAAGCCAGGCCTTAAAACAATTTCATATTTCGTTCTCCCTAAACCTTTGCTCTGACCAAATTCAGAGAACCGACACAAACACACCCTGAGGTTGCATTTAAGTGACTACAAAAATTTAGGAGATCAGATCTTCTGCGTAAACTGTAGCTTGGCCCCAACATACTCGATTTCATCCATGACTTTTATATTCCTGGGACAACTCCTTTAGGGAGCTGAATGTTGTTGCTGTTGTTTATTCGTTCAGTCGTTTCCGACTCTTCGTGACTTCATGGACCAGCCCACGCCAGAGCTTTCTGTCGGCCGTTGCCACCCCCAGCTCCCCCAAGGTCGAGTCTGTCACCTCCAGAATATCATCCATCCATCTTGCCCTTGGTCGGCCCCTCTTCCTTTTGCCTTCCACTTTCCCTAGCATCAGCCTCCAGGGTATCCTGTCTTCTCATTATGTGGCCAAGTACTTCAGTTTTGCCTTTAATACCATTCCCTCAAGTGAGCAGTCTGGCTTTATTTCCTGGAGTATGGACTGGTTTGATCTTCTTGCAGTCCAAGGCACTCTCAGCATTTTCCTCCAACACCACAGTTCAAAAGCATCTATCTTCCTTCGCTCAGCTTTCCTTATGGTCCAGCTCTCGCAGCCATAGGTTACTACGGGGAATACCACTGCTTTAACTATGCGGACCTTTGTTGTCAGTGTGGTGTCTCTGCTCTTAACTATTTTATCAAGATTTGTCATTGCTCTCCTCCCAAGAAGGAAACGTCTTCTGATTTCCTGGCTGCAGTCAGCATCTGCAATAATCTTTGCGCCCAGAAATACAAAGTCTGTCACTGCCTCCATGTTTTCTCCCTCCATTTGCCAGTTATCAATCAAGCTGGTTGCCATAATCTTGGGGTTTTTTAGGTTTAACTGCAACCCAGCTTTTGCACTTTCTTCTTTCACCGTTGTCTTAAGGCTCCTCAGGTCCTCCTCGCTTTCAGCCATCAAAGTGGTGTCATCTGCATATCTGAGATTGTTAATGTTTCTTCCTGCGATTTTAACTCCAGCCTTGGATTCGTCAAGCCCAGCACGTCGCATGATGTGTTCTGCATACAAGTTGAAAAGGTAAGGTGAGAGTATACAATCTTGCCGTACTCCTTTCCCAATCTTAAACCAGTCCGTTGTTCCGTGGTCTGTTCTTACCGTTGCTACTTGTTCGTTATACAGATTCCTCAGGAGGCAGACAAGATGATTTGGTATCCCCATACCACCAAGAACTTGCCACAGTTTATGATCCAGACAGTTAAAGGCTTTAGAATAGTCAATAAAACAGAAATAGATGTTTTTCTGGAATTCCCTGGCTTTCTCCATTATCCAGCGGATATTGGCAATTTGGTCTCTAGTTTCTCTGCCTTTTCTAAACCCAGCTTGTACATCTGGCAATTCTCACTCCATGAATTGCTGGAGTCTACCTTGCAGGATCTTGAGCATTACCTTGCTGGCATGTGAAATAAGTGCCACTGTCCGATAGTTTGAACATTCTTTAGTGTTTCCCTTTTTTGGTATGGGGATATAAGTTGATTTTTTCCAGTCTGATGGCCATTCTTGTGTTTTCCAAATTTGCTGGCATATGGCATGCGTCACCTTGACAGCATTCAAACTGAGATTTTTTTGAAGGAGAAGGGAATCCGCTCAATTTTTTTGTGTATTTTGCTAGCATTTAAACTGAACCCATAATTACAGAGGACTGAAATTCATCTAATGCAATTCAAGGTGACAAGGAAGTATTTGGATATTTATTTATTAATTGCATTTATATTCTGCCCCACAGCTGAAGCTCTCTGGGCGGTTTACAAAGATACGGCAAAGAAGTTCAAGGTAAAACTTTTCCAAAGAAATTTGTTAAGAGCTTCCCAAGTGTTGAAGGGACAGCAAAGTGTTAAACAGAAGGGGTTGCATCACTCTACCAAAAAGCATTCATCTGGGGGAAGGAAATTAGTTACCTCATGCACCGAGACATGACGCACACACTTAAACTATGCGGATTCTGAATCAGAGAGGTTTTGCCCCTTTACACTGAACTGTTTATCAGATTCCAAAAGCTACAAGATGAGACCACTGGTGCCTGCCAAACAATTGTGAAAATTCACTGGCACAACGCAACTGGTGCATAGTTTTCACTGTTATGAAACCAGGATAAATTTCTCTTTCCTTTTTCTGAGTAATTTAGGAACACACCCAACCGTCTTCACAAAAAGCCAAATATTCTCTCTGGAATTTAGCACATATTATAACATTGTAAAACTCTGGGTCTCCCAGCAGCAAACTTAAAAAATAAAAAACAAAAACTTGACTCAAATTCAGGATTTGCATCATTTTTGCAGGCTGCACAATCTCTGCTGCTTCAGACAAATAACTTCAGTGGGTACAATCTAATTCAGCAGGTGCATGTTTATATTTTCTGTAGACTGTGTCCAAGTTCTAAAACGGTGACCCCACCCCCTTCCAAATCCTTTCATGGCCTTATTTGAACTGATGTTTGTTTTACTGCTTCATAAGTTTGTCCGAGATTCTTTTGGCTTCTGAAAAGAACACTACCAGGTTTACAAAGCCAGCCAATGGGTAACTATCAATACTCACGTTGGCACATAACAAAGAACAACAAATATACACACAGAAAAAGACACCGTACCCCAAAACATTGGGATACCAGCGTTTCCAACCACCACATACTATTCTTCTAACTAATGTGCTTGATTGTGTAAATAACAGGGCTGCAATGATTGATCAATAGCCAGTTAAATTAATATATTGAAACCCGTAAATTGATTAGAAAAGTAATCAGGCAGCCATTTTGTTTTAAAAACATTTTTAGTTCAAGTAATTAAAATCTACAGCACCATCTTAGAAGACGCATCCCCACCCCCACTTTTCTATCTCCTAGGAGGGAACGCCACTTTTAAAGTGTGGTGTAGTGGCTAAAGTGTTGGATTGGGAGTCGGGAGATCCAGGTTCTAGTCCCCACTCGGCCATGGAAACCCACTGGGTGACTTTGGGCCAGTCACAGACTCTCAGCCCAGCCCCCCTCACAGGGTTGTTGTTGTTGTGAGGATAAAATAGAGAGGAGGAGGATCATGTACGCCGCCTTGGGTTTCTTGGAGGAAAAAGGCGGGATATAAATGCAATAAATAAAAAATAAATAAAACGATGCCCACTATGACACACTGGTGCCATAGATAACTTTGTTATCTAACAAAGGCAGTATTCTTCTTGCTTAAGAAATATTCGTCTTATTCATATGCAAATTTAAACCAATTGATTAATACATTAATTGACTAAAACTCATATGATAAACCACTTAAAATTTATTTAAATTGGGTTGCAGCACTACAGTCTTATAAATTGCCCAGAGAGCTTCAGCTAATGGGGCAATATAGAAATGAAATAAATAAATAAAGATATGGACACATAAGAAATAATACATTTGTTTATTTATTTGACTTATATTCTACCTTTTTACCAAAAACGGTACTCAAGATAGCTTACAATCACTAATAAAATTTGATAAAACAATAATAAAACAAATACATTAAACACAATTAAAAACACAGCAACAAGAGTAAAAATGGCCTCCAACCCAACAGGCCAACATATACATCAAATAGGGTGACCCTATGAAAAGGAGGACAGGGCTCCTGTATCTTTAACAGTTGTATTGAAAAGGAAATTTCAGCAGGTGTCATCTGTATATACGGGGAACCTGGTGAAGTATCCTCTTTCTCACACCAGTTAAAGCTGCAGGTGCCCTGCCCTCTTTTAAATCTGGTCACTCTAGCAGAGCTCCTGTACTTTAACTGTTGTTCTGAAGAGGGAATATCAGCAGGTTCTCCATATAAACAAATGACACCTGCTGAAATTCCCTTTTCAATACAACCGTTAAAGATACAGGAACCCTACTACAACATGACAATAAAGATACAGGAGCCCTGTCCTCCTTTTCATATGGTCACCCTACATCAAAGGCCCACTTAAATAAAGCGATCTTTGCCTGGCAGTGAGAGAGCGAACCTAGCTTCCCTCTTATCTCTAAAGACTCTTGTCTTACCTGAAATACAAGGATATTTCGCTCCTGTTTGTAGCGGTCTGCTAAGGTGATGCTTAGGACTACAATATGGGAAAGTGCTAAACCACTGCTGAGGATTACAGCGTATCTCATTTGAAAGGGTAACATGGTATAAGTCGTGAAGATTATGAACAGGAAAAATGGCACCTGTAAAAGAAACAAGGAGATACTCAATATTTTTCAAGTGCCTGCCAAAAGTTACTACGTACGTTTCAAAAAGAAAACACAAGTTACAAAGGAAGCAGCATTCATAAATGCTTTCAGGGAACCACTGGACAGCACGAAACAGAGAGAATTGTCAACAGATTCTCCAGTAGGATGTATTTCCCCCTCTTGGTTGACACACTCAACTTCTCACTGCGCTACTCCTTTGGAGAATTTCTGTGTGCAGAGGAGGATTCTGGGGAACGTTTAAGCAGAAACGCTTTTCTGTATACTCTAGCCCCTTATCTGAAAGCACACTCTAGAACACATCAATTATTCTGTGCATTCCAGGAAAAGACTAACAAGTAGGGACAACATTACTTTTACAGTGACGTCTACTATTATTCATCTCCTGAGGGGCCCATGAGTAGGTTTTGAGGAAACACCAGCGTTTCCTAGACCACCACTGCCCCATAGCATTCTTGGTATGTTTTCTCTAAATTTCTTCCCTGTCAGCATCCTCCTTACACAGTAAACCTCAAAACACAAGACCCAGTTTGCAACAGAGATGTCTCTATCACATGAGAACTGGCAACTCCTTCTCCCACAGTAGATCACCAAGACCTAGGCTGATTCCAGTTCTTTAAGAGTGATGGTGTAAGACTGGGAAATCTAGGTTCAAATGCTGGCTCTGAGGCATGAAACTCAGTGGGTGCTTTCTCTCGGCCTAAACTACCACACAGTATTATTATTAACACAAAATGGAGGTGCGTGGTGAGAGAATCACGTAGAGTGACCTGAACTTCTTAAAGGAAGGCCATGATATAAATAGAAATTAAAAATGTATCTACGCTCACAAAGTGTAGCTGAAGTATCACACATTTTTACATTCAAACACTTTAAAAAGACACGCATTTCATATTTAGTTAATAACATTTTTAGTAGAACATTTTATAAATTTTATGATGTTACCTGTCTCTGTAGGCCATAGATACGAAATAACCAGGTTCAATCAGACCCAGACATACACAGTATATTCTTATTGTGCATTTCAGGCAGGCAATCTCTCTCAATCCCTCTTTCTCCTGTTTTATGTAACATTTCTCTAAGGCATACCCACATCTGTAACTCTCAATGGTGCCCCTAATTGCTCATAATCAAGGCAGTATTAGTTTTGCAAATTGATGTCGTAATTAAATGATTCTCCACCCTGCAGGTGATTAACCATGCCTATTTGCATAATGAACAGTGTCTAGAGATATCCAGACTGCCCTAAATTTAAAAGCATTTGGTTTCTTTTAAACATGGATTTTAAAAAATAGTTTAGATAAAGTACTCAGGAATGGTGCCAGACTATTTTGCACCCTAGGCAAGGTGAGCTACTTGCACACACACACACACACACACACACACCAAAATTACCAACTTCGATTCAGCTGTTCAAGAAGAGTTTCTGAACTATTATATTTTCCTCTTATTATGTTTTTTTTTTAAAAAAACAGCTAATTTGTACAAAACTGCGACTCTTAAAGGGCAGTACTGCGCCCCTCTGAGGTCTGCGCCTTACGCGGCTGCCTAGTTGGCCTAATAGTAGCGCCGGCCCTGAGTACTACCAAGACAGCCAGTGTGATATAGTGGATAATACGCCCAACTTAGTCTGGGGAAACCAAGCTGCAAATCTCCCTTCATCCATGAAGCTCAGCTCATTGGGTGACTTTTTCATCAGTCACTCTTCTCAACGCCTAACCTATTCCACAAGGAGGAGGTTAGAATGAAATGCAGGGTGGGGAGAAACGTCCATATACCAGCTTTCCCCAACACAGTGCCCTCCAGATTTTTCGTACTGCAACTCCCATCAGCCCCAGCCAGCATGCCCAATGGTCAGGATGATGGGAGTTGCAGTCCAATACATATACAGGACACCAAGTTGGGGAAGGCTGCCACCTACCCTGTCCTGAGTTCTTTGGGGGAAGGCCTGGGTGATAGATAAACAATGTAAATACCTGTTCCCATGGAGCAAGTGGAGCTGTACTTCCCTTGTCAAAAATAGACACATATCCCACGGTCACCAAGCAGATCCAAATCAGAATAGCGAACAGTTTCAGACGGCAGCAGACAAAGGATTCAATATATACCAGAACATACATGATTATAAAGAGCACAAGAGCACTACTGACTGTAATAACAAACAGAAGATGATCTCGTGGTGCCTGTTAAAAATAAAGCAAAAGTTACCCAGTCATGATCCTGATAATGCAATTTTACAGCAATCCGTGCAGCTTTAAATGCATCTGAACATAATAACCCTGAAGTTTGAAGCACAACACATTACACATTAGGAACACAGGAAATTGCCTTAGTCTGATATAGTGTGTTTGTCTATAAAGCCCAATATTGTCTACTCCAGAGGTGGGCATATGGGATCTTTTTTCTCTTTTACTAGAAACTCTTAATTCACAAAACAGAGGTTGGCATAAAAGAAATACACTTAGAATTTAAGAATTCTAAGCCGAGGAATTTGTTTTGAATACCGGAACGGAACAAATCCACACTTTCCTTCATTTTAGCAGTATTATTTAAGCAGTATAATCTTGCTGTAGCTATTCAACAATTAGGAGTTAGAAATTCTTGCCAATCTACTGCAAACTACTTAGACACTGATCAGCAGATTCCCAACTGAACTTCTGCCAACCCCTGATCTATTCCATGATCTCTGGTACAGGTCTTTCACATCACCAAATATCTGATCCTTTTAACTGAATTGAACCCGGGAACATCTGCAAGCAAAACTCTATTACTGAGTCTACGTTCCACTGCCAGTCTAGAAGCATAACTCTGAAACTTATCACATTTTATAAACCCAGTTTCATTCAAAGTGTTTACAATTCGGTATTAACAAGCAATTCCTATTGAGAGTACTGCATTTTGAAAACAATTAGATTTAAGCCTGAAATTGGATTCTAGAGTTCCTTTAAAACATATGGCACCCTTGGTAAGCACCTCTCGCAAACACCAATTGTATGTGTGAGAGACCACCGTTCTATTTTGCTTTCGGTTTCTCTCAAGAGTGCATGAACTCAGAAATGAGAGCATAAACTGCAAAGCAAACTTTCTGATGCCCTTCTCATTCCAGATGCCTTTCTATTCTGCCGTAACTTTGGGATTTCATTTCATAAAACGCAAGAGCAGTGGCGTATATATTACTTACATCGTAGCTGACGAGAACTATGATGAGCGTCGTACAGTAGGCGACCGCGATGAAGAGCAGGAAGAAAAGAAGAGGATGCTGCTGACTCGAGTACCGGTACTTCTCATACAAAGGGTCCGTTATCTTACAGCCTTCGTTTTCATTAAAAAAGTATTTGCCTTTAGCTGGCATTTTAATTCTGGTTTGCCTCTGTACCTCTCTATCACAAAAGGCAAAGCAGGTCTGTGCTGTTCCAAGCGGCAAACGCCGTGCCTCCTGCCAGTCAAGTAGCCGTCAGGTCTGCCTTGTTTGGCCACATCGATCGACTTGAGTTCTGTGTTAGCATCTCTTCTTATAAGCATTAAGTCCTTCAGATCTCAGCATAAATTGGAAGAGAAGCACCCTCCTCCTCCTCCTCCTCCTCTCCAAAGCCACGTGCTACTCATCAACAGTTCCACACATGTTTTTCTAGACTTGATTGCTATTTGTGCTGCTGATGGGGAGGCTGTTGCTATTTTGCTATATTCATTCAAATGTCTTTCGCATGCTGTCAGCAATTCTCTGAGGCGAGTGCTTTGTGGAATGAACTGAGGAGAAAAAGAGACAAAGGGCATATATTTTTTTGGTAAGGCTTCAGTGTAACAGGTGTGCCTTTGTTTAAGAAGAAGTGAATGTTCTTCAGACTCAAGGTAAATATTATTTAACAAGGGCAAACCCCCCACCCCCTGCTCCTCTCACAAGAGAATGCGTCACAGCAATCCCTTTAACACTATGTTCCTCGAAATGCTGTAACATTGGGGTTCCCACATGATTTTTAATAAACTATTTTTCTCCTGCAACATTGAGAGCTGCAATTCTTTACAACATCCTAACATTATCACTGAGTACATCATTAAAAGGACTGAAAACATCAGAGCACTGCCTTGTACTTAACCATGCTGGTCGCCTATGGTGACCAGGAATTTCATGCAGACAAGTGAGTGGTCTGGTGGGGGAGGGATAGGTTCCCCTTCCTGATTTTTGTGCTAGCCACAGAAGAAGGGAAGTCCCTTCTTCCACACAGTGCCAGATTTAGGAACAAGCCAAGTTAGCCATGGCTTAGGCCTCATGTTATGATGTGGCTCTAAATATGTTAGAGATAACTAAGGTGTAAGATAACTAAGATGAAATTGCTTCAGCTTACATATGTTGAGAACTCTGGTGTGACTTGCAGCAGAGTTAAATTATATAGAGAAAGCATGGCAACACAACATTTACTATTGGAGGCAATAAGCATAAACTAGAGCCAGTTTAAAAGAAGTTCAAATCAACTATTAGTGCTTTTAAACACATCTTCAGAGAAGGCTATCTATCACTGTTTAACTACAAGCGACCCCTAACACTGGGTGCTACTTTTTCATTACGCTTCCTATTATAATACACTTTTTCTCTCTTTATTTTTATGGTATGGGACCTGAATCTTGATATGGCTTAGAGCCTCAGCATGTCTTAATCCAGCCCTGCTTCCATAACCAATACAAAACCCAGGCAGAATGGTAGAAGAGGACAGATTGCTTTGAGTCTCCTCTGCCAGTCCGCTTAATAGACAGCTCTCTCTTTTAACTAGCCTGCTAAAAGTCTAGCAGCCTGTATTTCCATATGGACTGCTGAGGACAGTGTTTTGGTTTTAAATGAAAAGCAGTGTAGATTTATAAATAAATAAAATTAAACTAAAAACACAAAAGGCAGCAAAAGTATTGGAAGGGATCTACAAGCTAGTCTGTGTGCACCCAAAGGTTTGGACATGCCCCAGTCAGATTTTGGACATGCCCCACCATCCTTTGAATACCAACTCGTCCTGCTGTATCACAAACTACTTTTGTTGCAGACATTTGTATTCGAGGCTTTCAATTACAATTTTGAAGGCGACATATGACAAGTATCAATAAAAACAGTACAAATTCATTAAAACCCTAAAAACAGACAATCCATAAACAGGACGGGACAGCAGAACCAAAACCACAACAGAATTTAAATACTGAGCAGCTAAAAAGAAAACAATCCTCGCCAATTACTGTTTATTAAAAGTCTGGTTAAAATGGTTAATTCTTAAACTGGTGCTTAAAACTCATTACTGACACTGCTCTAGAGAGCGTGTTCTACAGCTGGAGTGTCATGACCAAAAAGGCCCTGACTCCAGTACGAATCCCAATCTCCAATTAGGGCCTCTGATGAAGATCTCAAATACTGCATCAATGTATGTAAGTGCAAGCGGACTTCGAAAAGTACAGTTTCAGATGTAGTTGGTCATGCAATTCGGGAGGGTCTGGAGTTTGGGCAGGTATTAAAATTTGCCACTGCCCTGAATGCGTTCTGAAGTGGTAACAGTCCCGCAAGAACAACTCCATGAGATTCTGCTAATCATATAGCTCAGGGATAAGGAACATGTAGCCCTCCAGATGTTATTGGATGCCAGATGCTTGGACCATTGACTATGTTGATGGGAATTACAGTCTGACAACATCTAGAGGGCCACACATTACCCGTTCTTGGTCTATCTTGATCAAAGACTCGATGTAAAGACAACATCAATGGCTATTAGCCCTGATGGTTATATGCTACCTCTAGTAGCCAAGGCAGTACGTCTGTGTGCACCAGGTGCAGGGGAACATGGGTGAGAGGGTGCTGTTGCACCATGTCCTGCTTTGTTGGCCCCTGGCTGACAACTGGTTGGCCACTGTGTGAACAGAGTGCTGGACTAGATGGACCCTTGGTCTGATCCAGCACGTTACTTCTTATGTTCTTAACACAGTCTCCAGTTCATAGATACAAGTGTGCATTAGTGCACGCACACACAGATCCTGCCTGTGTGGGGTCTCACCATTAATTTCAACAGATGGACCTGGCCCACACATACAAGAAACAGAAATATTTGCTTCCTTCTTTGAAGCGAATGAGAAGGCTTTTGTGGGCAGAGGCGCTTCTTCTAGCTGGCTAGAGTTTCTTGACTTCAGACTATATGGAAACCTACACAAGAGCTATTTATAGCCAAGCAAGACTAAAGCAGCCTGTACAGGGAGTTACCCAAGTTGGTGAAATGTTTGACATTTGATTAAAGCGAAGTCTTACTGACCTTCAGAAATAAAAGCCTTGATCTTCGTACAATACCTTGTTTTAGTTGCCCAAGGGCTCATTGTCAACACCAAACTGAAAAGATGAAAGGCAGAGACATCTTGCATCTATCTCTGGAGTATGCCCACACCCACTCTCAGCCCTCTGTCATTCCAAGTCCTGCACCTGGCACATGTATAAGCAACCCAACACATGGCTTTGACAACCCCATTATAGGTAACAAAAGACCATTAAGCAGACTAATTTGTAAATTGCATATTTTTACAAATGTGGCTCCCTATTTCAGTTTATTGAGCTGTTGAGTGTTACTTATGTGCAACTGATGATTGATTTAGGCATAACCCTTCGTGTCCAGGGATTTGCTGCAGGTTCAGGGGCTCCAAGGGAAGTCTGGAGCTCTCCCAATTATCAAGAGACCTGCAGATACTGTGAGGGTGGATGGATTGATGTGTCCATGCATGTTGCTTTGACTCTCTCCCAGGGGGGATTTGATTTAAATCAATTCGTTTTAAATCACGATTTAAATCACTACTCAGAAAGACTCGATTTAATCATGTGACTTCCCCCCCCCAAAAAGTGCACTCTATTAGTTGAATTTTTTTAAATTTAGCACTTAAGAGGTAAGGGGTTGATTCTGTGTACATAGATTTGCAAAGGAACAATGGGATTGGGATCTCTGCAGACACAAATTCACAGTTTTGAGAACTGTAAAACCAAGCATCTGTGATAATATCTTCTAGATAGAAAAATTGCCCAATAATCTTACAGAAACCTCTGGAAGAGCATGACATTGTGAACGGATTAATAGAATTCATTTACCCAAAAATTTAAACATTGCATTAATATACAGACTCATGCTACATAATTAAAAACTAATCCTTATTTCATGACAAATAATCTTTGTATCTTAAATAGAATGTATCTTAAATGTATCTTAAATACATTTATACATTTAAATAGAATGTATCTTAAATAGAAATGGCAGAAGCTCTCTGGACAGTTCACAAAAAATGCAACCACAAATAGAAAACTATCTTTAGATAGATTTTTCCCTCAAAAACCATTTTATTAAAAAAATCCGATTTAAATTTTAAAAAATCCCATTTTTTATTATTATTATTATTTTTAAATCATTGATTTTTATCCACCCTGCTCTCTCCACTTTTGCCCTTCCCACAGCACTGGCATGCAGTCCCCGGAAGGTTACCTACAACACAATCTAATTTTGGGGTTCAAAAGTGTTCCCACTGTTGGCATAGCAGCAACACTCATGGCAACTTCGAATCAATGTATTTTTTTTAAATAAACAAAACTACAGTAAAAGCCAGTATGAAACCAGCAGGGGGGTAAATATCCAGATTGAAAGATCAAAGAAACATATGAAGCAGCCTTATACAAAGTCAGCCCACTGGTCCATCTAGCCCAGTACTGTCGACACTGACTGGCAGCAGCTCCCCAGGATTTCAGGCAGGAGTTTTTCCTGCCCTACCTGGAGATACCAGGGATCGAACCTGGGACTCTCTGCATGCTAAGCAGATCATAGAATCATAGAATAGTAGAGTTGGTAGGGGCCTACAAGGCCACTGAGTCCAACCCCCTGCTCTATGCAGGAATCCACCTTAAAGGATCCCTGACAGATGGTTGTCCAGCTGCCTCTTGAATGCCTCATGTGGGAGAGCCCGCAACCTCCCTAGGTAACTGATTCCATTGTCGTACTACTCTAACAGTCAGGAAGTTTTTCCTGATGTCTGGCCGGAATCTGGCTTCCTGTAACTTCAGCCCATTATTCCGTGCCCTGCACTCTGGGAGGATCGAGAAGAGATCCTGGCCCTCCTCTGTATGACAACCTTTTAAAGTGCTCTACCACTAAGCTACAGCCTCTTCTCTAAGATCATGGGCACTTTGAAGTAAAATAGATTTTACCTAGCACTTAAAAGATGAGGCTTCTAGTCCAACACACCTGGAGGGCACCTCGTTGGTTACATTATCTTTTAACTGCAGGAGAAGTGGCAGTTCAATTCCCCATTACAATGGAGAAATTTGTCAAAGGCCATTTTTTGTAATGCTTTTTCCTGAGCCATAAGAGCAGCGCAATGCGATTATAACTACTTTTCCTCCTGCCCTTTATCTGTGCCAAATCATAAACAGCACATTATCTTTACAAGTTCAAAGACATCTAATCTGACAGAAATAAAGAGCCTTCTCTTTGCTGTGACAAAGCAAGACTCAGACTTTCAATAGCAAGGACACAGTTTGCATATAGTTCTACCTTCCCAACCTGGAAAGAACAAAAGTGAAGTCCTCAGTAACATGGATCAATTAATTTTTTTGCAATTAAATTATACAAGTATACTTGCAACACAGGGTGTATTCACTTTCCAGTAAACTGACTTTTTTAAAAATGCCCTATTTCCCCATTGCACACACCCACACCTCAGTGCCTTGTACATTTGTCAAACAAAATACAATACTCTTAATTTGATTTCCAGGCCACATTTGAATCCATTTATCACACCAGATATTTTTCCCATACTAAGTAACCAGCTTCAACATGACTCATGGTGAATTTGACCCTCTGTCACCCTGTTGCATAATCCTTGGTCGATCACCTATTTACCACATGCAGAACCAATATTATTAAGACCAGGAATGAACACTGACTCAATTTCAAACACAAGGAAACTCTTCAGGTTCTTGGACAAAACCAGTGCCCCCTGGTAATGCCCAGTGATTCCTTTAGCGCCAACTGGCTTTTGAGTGAGAGACCTCAAGACCTGCAGAAACACCCAAT
The DNA here is from genome assembly GCF_023053635.1 of Elgaria multicarinata webbii. Taxonomy (NCBI): domain Eukaryota; kingdom Metazoa; phylum Chordata; class Lepidosauria; order Squamata; family Anguidae; genus Elgaria; species Elgaria multicarinata. The sequence continues at coordinate 10,875,542 of NC_086184.1, forward strand.
CATCCTAATCCCATGAAGAAGCATGTGTACCACTCCAGGTTGCCAGGTCCACAGTATATACACAAAGGAAAGGTGCAAAGATTATGATGATCTAGTAAGCAACTAAAACTGAAATCACAGAAGTGTTGTTGTAATAGAAAAACCCAATCCAAATTAACAGAAAGCAAAACAAAGAATTGTGCTTTACTCTGTCTAATCATTCTAAGAAAGCGGAAGCTGTAGTTGCTCTGTTGAGAAGCGTCCCAGTTTAGACTGTAGGTCTTTATACCTTATTTGTATTATTCAAATACTCCCATTACGATGTCATAATTCAAGCAAATCAGCATTCCTGCTTAATTCCAGGCCAAGTTTGATGTTGACCATAAACCCCGTAAAAAGAAATTAAAAGGTGATGAGCCAATGTGAGTTAGTGGTTAGAGTGTTGGACTGGGAGTTGGGAGATCCAGGTTCTAGTCCCCACTTGGCCATGAAGCTCACTGGGTGATTTTGGACCAGTTACATACTCTCAGCCTAACCTGGGATTATGTATGCTGCCTTGAGTTTCTTGGAGGAAAAAAAGTGGAATAGAAATATAATACATAAATAGAAATATAATACATAAATACATAGAGCCAGTGTGGTGTGACAGTCAGTGTGGTATAGTTGTTAAACTGTTGGGCTGGGAGTCAGGAATCCAGGTTCTAGTCCCCATTCAGCCATGGAAACCCACTGGGTGACTTTGGGCCAGCCACAGACTCTCAGCCCAACCCACCTCACAGGGTTGTTGTTGTGAGGATAAAATGGAAAGGAGGATTATGTATGCCACCTTGGGTTCCCTGGAGGAAAAAAGGCGGGATATAAATGCAATAAATAAATAAATAAATAAATGAAATCCTTCGACACACCATTTAAATTACCAGAAGGCTACCAATAGATGAACCACAAGTCCTAGAAAAAAAAGATTTTCATTCAGTTTATCTGGATCATCAGTCTAATTTACCGTGAAGAAGCTCATCACTTTTTTTTTAACAATATGCTTTGCTCAACCAGCATAACATTTCAGAAATTAAATATTGTATCAAAAGCATAAAAATGTTCTGTTTAGCTTTCAGCTGAAAGCACTTTGGAGTTGATTGCTGCAACCTAAAAGATCCAGTGACAAATATGGTCTGTGAGAACAAAAACAGAGAAACTTGTAAATCAGTGCAAATTATGAAAACAAACACAATAACAATACTAATAATACTAATACTAATAATAATAAAATTATTTATTTCATTTCTATACCACCCAATGGCCAAAGCTCTCTGGACAACCACAAATACAAATTAAGCTGCAATCCTATCTACACTTACCTGGGAGTAAGTCTAATTTAAGTATGTGGGGGCTGACATCTGATATATAGTAATATGGAATTTGGGGGCAAGGTTACAGAGGGAATAGAAAGAGTCAGTTTTGGAATGAGGAGAACTGATCCTAAGAACAGGAGAGCAGGGGGAAAAAATTAAAAAAAGAAATAGGTTGGAGGCTATGCAACTTTATTCCCAGGTAGGAAAAGGAGAAAAAGATTTAGAACTATCCCAGAACCATTAACACAAGACCTTGCCACTATTTTCCATATTCTAGTACATCCTTCCTCAACCTGGTTGTCCACTGTGGAATCAGAGTGCTGGACTAGATGGACCCTTGGTCTGATCCACCATGGCTCTTCTTATGTTCTGGTACCCTCCAGATGTTTTAGATTACAACTCCCAGAATTGGAACATTGGCAATGCTGTCTGGGGCTGAAGAAAGTCCAAAACATCTGGAAGGCGTCAAGTTGAGGAAGGCTGATCTCATGAAATCCACAATAGACTACTGTAATGAGTCTACATGGGGCTACCTTTAAAGACAGTTCAAAAACTTCAACTTCCTGCCCAGATGTTGATGGACAGGCAGAGTGTGTAACAAGTAAGGCTGCAGTTTTTCCAGGCCCAATTTAAAGAGCTGGAAGTGACTTTTAACACCTTAAAGAGTTTGCAGACAAGTTACATGAAGGATCATCTTCACCCATACAAACTTGCCAATGTTCTAAGAGCATCTCAGTGTGCATACAGGTGAGATCAATTAAGGTGGCAAGCACAAAGGGGACTTGACAAGGGTCCCACATTTGCGGAATTCTATTTCAACAGAGGTACATATATCAAGGTCCATCAGTGAAGGCCTTTAAGATCCCATTTATTCCAACTTGCTACTTCTTCCAAAGGTTATCATGGTGCTGCTGGTTGAAATTATGCTAAAATGGTTTTAAGTGTTCAACACAGCAGTCATAAGGGGGTGGGGGAAAGACAATCTGTGGTGCACAAACCTCCAAGTCCAAAGAATTTTGCAATTATGCATTGCGCATTTTGTGTTTCTAGGTTTTTATGGAAGTTGCTTTTTGAGCGCTTTGCTCTAAAAGGTGTCCAAAAATTATTTGAATAAGTAAAGAAATCAGACTTAATTTCCACACAACATTTCATATTAACTAGTACTTCCTTGCTGGAAGGTAATTTTGGCAACCCATAATCTGTGTCATCGTTGTAATCACATGCCTCCTCAACTACAAATTAAAGGTTTCGTTTTTTAAAAAAAAGTGACTTGACAGGATAAAGAGCTTAGGAGTACAAAAACAAACAACACTTATTTGTTCTTGGAGAAGACACATGACTATACATATTTTTTATTTCACAAGCAGTCATCACCTTGAGGTTTTGATAAGGGTTGGACTATAACGTTTAATGGTGGCAAGGGACACAGGTTGATGGCAAGGAGCAGCCCAGGGAAGCTGGGATAGGAGTTATTTGTTTTATTTATTTACTAGTGAACATACCCAACTTTGCACAGGTTGGAATAGCCCTTAGTTGTTTATTTAGTTATCTCTCTTAAACACTGAATTTTTGTTGCTGCTTTAAAAAAAACTTGTACTGCTCTACAGCCAAAGCTCTCTGAGTGGTTCACAAAGTAAAAGATAAAGCCATAAAACACAGAAGCAAAATAAAACCTAATATTAAACCCAAGAAAAGTTTTAAACAGAATAATAAAAAAGTAAAAACCATGTAAAAGCCAGCAGCATTGCAAAGATCAAAAATACCCAACAGTATGGCAGAGTGCAGCTCAAGGCAGCTTGCCCCAGACTCAAAATGGCTCAGAAACGCTCTTTAAAGTATTGGCTGCGAATGACCTCGAAAGTACCCCCTCGAAACCCAACTATCACGGCTCTATTGAACTACACATAGCCAAGGTTTCACACTTCAAAAGGAAAACTGTTCAACCTGCTAACTTTCACAATTTGTTCCAGACAAGAACAATATGACTTTTTGTAACACTGATTTTCATAAGGAAGCTAGCTCCAGGGAGCAATGAAACCTATCACCACAGTGTGGGTGTCAGGCATAATTTGTGCCATGCTAAATCCAAGATGTACGATTAGTTCACTAGCACCAGGTTCCTCATTAAGCCACATGGATAGATTTTTCCCAGCCACAGCTAACTTGCAACTGATCTTAACCACTACATAAATCAATATCCCAATTATTCTTTTGAGTTTCCAGTGACCTATTTTAAAATTTTACCTTTTTCTAAACACTGCTTCGTGTCCTCAACAGAAAGGTAGCTGTTCATTAGAAATGCTGCTTTCTACCTCTTATTCTAAAATATTTTTATTATTTATTACATTTATATACTGCCCCATAACCGAAGCGCTCTGGGCAGTTTACAAAAGTTAAAAACAGTGACATTAAAAAGAAATATTCAAAATTTAAAACCATAAAAAGCATAAAATACAAACAAAAACAGATAATATCCATTTAAAAACAACTATTCTGGGGTTAGTTAAAAAACTCAGCATATGCTGTTAAATGCTGTTAAATGCCTGGGAGTAGAGAAAAGTCTTGACCTGGTGCCAAAAAGATAACAATGTTGGCGCCAGGCAAGCCTTGTCAGAGAAATCATTCCATAATTGAGGGGCCACCACTGAAAAGGCCCTCTCCCTTGTTGCTACTCTCCGAACTTCCCTCGGGGTAGGCACCTGGAGGAGGACCTTAGATGTTGAGTGTAGTGTACGGGTAGGTTCATGTCGGGACAGGCGTTCCGTCAGGTATTGTGGTCCCAAGCCGTGTAAGGCTTTATATGTTAAAACCAGCACCTTGAATTGGGCTTGGAAACATACAGGCAGCCAATGCAAGCGGGCCAAAGTCGGTCTGATATGCTCAAACCTTCTGGTTCCAGTTATCAATCTGGCCGCTGCATTTTGCACAAGCTGCAGCTTCCAAACCGGCTTCAAAGGCAGCCCCACGTAGAGCGCATTGCAGTAATCTAATTTGGAGATTACCAGAGCATAGACAACTGAAGCCAGGTTATCCCTGTCCAGATAGGGGCGTAGCTGGGCCACCAACTGAAGCTGGTAGAAGGCATATATCAGACACATATGAGAACATGGAATAGCCTATTGCACCAAGAACGATAAAATTAACCTATAATTAGCGTCTTAATCAGGGTGTAGAACACTTCAAATAGCAATATGTCAAACAGCTATAGGCAGCTACTTTAAAGAATGCTGACTATGACACACATATATTTTTTCTCCTAATCTGCAAAGCAGAGTGAGGAAATACAATGAGATATGAATCTCATTGTTTTCAGATGTTCCACCACCTTTCCACGGACCACCTGTATAGAGTTCCCATGCCACCAGTGGTTTGTGGACTAACATGGGATAACCAGTGGCATAAAGTATGGCATGTGTGTTTTCTCTTATATCTCCATAACTAAGAGGGGTAGAGAGTTGCGGCCTGTCTTCATCTATGGGTGTAGAGGGCCAGAGAGGGGGCGATCCCAGACTTACCTACTTCCAGGATCGTCGCCCTCTGTCTACATGTGGCGCGTGACATCCTGTGAGGACGGAGGACATTACGCCCGCCATTTTGTTTATTATTATTATTATCGAAAAGGAGCGCAGGAGCACTCCTGCACAAAGGTAAGGTTTTTTTAAATTAAAAAAATAGTCCTGCTCCCCACCCCCACCCCTGTGCCCGGTTACTCACGAGGAACTGGGATGAAAATGGGATGCCCGGCCACACGTTTCGTGGTCTTGGGATCATCCCGGGACTGCAGGAAAAGTCAGGATAGAAGGGTAGGGTGATATCCCTGCTCCCAGGATCCCCTGTGCGTCATGTGGACACACAGGGATGATCCCGGGGCGATCCCCGGGATATCGCCCTGTCTAGCAATGCCCTTCAAATGCCTGACAGAATTGGACTACCACAGCATATTCTCCCTAGCCCTGTGGTATATAGTTTACAGTCAGCAAGTTGACAATCATTTAGTTCAGCTGTCCCCAACCTGGTGCCCTCCAGATGTTCTGGCCTACAACTCCCAGCATTCCTGACTCCTGCCCATACTGGCTGAGGCTGATGGAAACTGATGACCAAAACAACTAGAGAGTACCAGGTTGGGGAAAGCTGGTTTATTTAGCACAACAGGCTACAATCATATGTCCACCTCCCTGAGAGTAAGCCCCACTGTGCTCAATGAGGTTTACATCTGAGTAGATGTGTAAAAGATTACATTGTTGGTCATTTTTAACACCTATGTTGGGGAGAGTACCTTTTGTATTTTCTGCCTCAGGTACTCGGATGGCTTCTTCTGCCTTCTGCTTATAAGATTATAATCTGTTTTACTGACAGCAGAACAATAGTTGATGTACAGTAAACACAATTTTTTACACTTGATTTGTTTTAATTCCCTGCCACTGCGGATATTTCTAGCAAATAAAACTTTATGTAGTTGACTGCCAAATCTGATAAAGAAATGTAATGATACCCTTTACTGAACTGAACAGGAAGTTAAAAATAAAATAAAAAGCAAAACTCCTTCCTTTTAGCAGGGCTAGAGAAGATATGAAGGTTTCTATGAGTCAGAACAAAGCAGAAATGGTTTACTTCTCTCTTTTTTTGCCATACAAGATCAAAATATTTTGCATTACAACAAGGAACAATATATTATTGCTGAGAAAGTTTATTCCACACACACACCCCAGCTACTGTGAGGATTTCAGCTAAACTCAGAGGATACAGGCAATTCCAAGGGGCGTGGCAAATGATGTCAGCATCCCTGGTAATGTAAAAGAAGTACAGGTGTTGCATCCCAGCAAACCTGGTACCACTATCCTACTGCTGAAAAGCCCTGAATAAGCATAATGGCAACAGTCTTGCAGACAGTAGGAGGAAGTCCTGTGGACAGCGGAGTCACCACCCCTCCTGATCCACCAGCATGAGACGAATGGCTCATAGTAGGCTGAGTCCTGCCAGTTCTGTATCAATAATAACTCAGACTCTGATTCATAATATTTCTAATTGGCCAGACTGAGGTTAATTAGCTCTGCTAAACATTATGCAGGTTGCAATTTCACTACAAGAATGAATGAAATAAAAAGTAATAGTTTTGTCATTGAAAAGCTTTATCTTGCTTCTTTTTTTTTACTTTATCGTTTCAGATTGGTTTAAATTCCCATAAAAGGTGGTGGTCAATACACCAATGTGTCACCATAAGCTAAATACTGTTTCTATATCCAAAGTGTACTAATAATTGTTCTCCCAAAAAAGGGGTGGTCTCTGCCTCTGAGTTTTTCACTGGAGAACAGAAAATTTTGTGCCGTTCTCAGTGCTTCTATTAATCCGATAAGTCTATAGGCTGTCTTCCACAGCTATTTTGTAGGTAACTGAGAATTCTGCCCAAAGGCAAGTTACAAAAACATAACCCTACTCACAAGCTTTAAAATCCACTTCCTCCCCTAAAAAAATAGAATTAACTTGGCTCAAGTGAGAAATACAGCCGGATGTCAATCCCAATTAATCTGGCTGTCCTTTCCTATCAGCAGATTGAAAACAAAATTCAATCTTCTCCAATGACTCCGAAGTATGCAAACAAATGCTCTTCACCAACAGCCTCATGGGGGATAAAAATAAAGTAAACTATATCAACATGAAGGGGTTTCTCTCCAATAAACAAACTCAGATCCTACCTTGAAATATAAACAAACCCACAAACATTACTGAAATATGATAATGATCAATAACATCATGAGAAAAATATAATAAAAAGCTTAGTACTACTAATAAAAAATCTTACAATATCTAACTGCCAAACAAATATGTAATTCAATAGAGCCCTTGTCATGGTCCCACTGGGCCTATTCATACAACACACTAAGCCACGGTTAGGCTGCTAAACCTTTTGCAGCAAATGTGTTTAAACTGTAGTTACGTAGCCACCAGTTAGAAATTGTTCATACGACATGCTAAGTCATGGTTCACACGACATGCTAAACCATAATGTTTAGCTCAAAATGCTTAACCACTGTGGCTTCGTGTGTCATCTGAACAGGGCCACTGTGAGCTTGGGCGAGTCAGTCATTATCCCTCCTTAACTTTACTTCCCCATCTGTAAAATGGGAACAACAGTGATCTGTCTAACCAGATCCTTCTACATGGCTAACACCACAAGGCAGGTGTATGGTACTGAACCTTTATCAGCCCAGGGGCCAAATTCCATTTTGGAGAAGTTCTTGGGGTTGGGTTTGCATTTCAGGGCCCATGGCAAAGGGATGGAGCCAAAAATAATAATAATAACAGCATATTTTAGCTTAAAGCTTTTTACTGACAGTAACTAAACCTTAGGAGAGGCATTTCTGTCTTTTAGAATAAAATGAAACTGCATAAAACTTCCTTGGGGAAGCTGGGGGTGGCGACAGCCGACAGAAAGCTCTGGCGTGGGCTGGTCCATGAAGTCACGAAGAGTCGGAAACGACTGAACGAATAAACAAAAAACAACAAAACTCAGGAAAGCACCAAATGATCAATGGTAAGAGGAAAGGAGGCGGAACCAGAGGAAGGGGACATAGCAATCTGGTACTATGGAAGCAGGAAGTTGCATTTCAAGAAAGCAAAGGAGTCTGTTTTTGGTTTTTTGCAAGGAACAATTTGCTAATGCTTTGCCCCTTACCGTTTATGAGTAGGAGAGTTCCAAAGAACTAAAGCAATATAAAAGCCCTCGGTTTTTAAGCAGCTTTCAAAACTGAAAAGCACAGAAACTCCTCCTGCACACAGGCAATAACCACAGGAACCTATTTCCGTAGCAACAGTTTGCTGGGCCTATTTCATTCTGTCTGAAGACTATCTGATGAGTTACATAACAAATATCTCTACCTCTAGCTGCTCCAGCTGAGGTTGTTTTTTTTACACTCACCAAAATCATTACAGGGATCGGACAGGGCTGATATTCTGCTATAATTAAAATATAGGTTCATATACTCTGTACAGCCACACACAAATGCATTCATTTGTAGTAGTGCTGCAACTCCACGGAAACTTACCTCCCAGTTAAGTCCCATTGACCATAATGGGACTTACTTCCAGGTAGACAGGCATAACATTTGCCATTTTTAAGCAAAGGGGGGGGGGAATGGTCATTTCAAGGTAGTTGAGGGCGTAATGGCATTTCAGCTCCAGGGATTCTTGGATAAGTCTAATTTCAGGCCTGGTTTTGGGACTGGAACAGCTTTGGTCAACCTTGGTGAACAATTTATGTTATTAGATACCACAGACAACGTAATGGTATCCTTCTGGACCACCTGGCAAAGATGGGTCTATGAAGTGCCATTGGCACTGTTCAGAAGATACCGTAAACTGGAGTGGTCAGAATCATAGAATAGTAGAGTTGGAAGGGCCCTATAAGGCCATCAAGTCCAACTCCCTGCTCAGTGTTAACAAAAAAGCCTTAACCACCATGGTTTAAGGTGTCTTCTGAACAGGGCCACAGTATTTCAGTTTCATTTAATGCAGCTTTTTATGAACAACAAACAAAAAGGACGACTTTTGGCTTAGTCCCACTGCCTGCTATATAAAATCGACTTTCATTAAATATCCAGCCCCATGGCTTTCAAGCAATACGTTGGGAAAACCCAGGATGTCTTAAAATCAGTCTTTTTTTAACAGAATAGGAGACACCTGGGGTTACTATAACTATAAACTTCCCTGGCCATACATTATACTAATTTCTCTTATAGCTTCAGTTTCTTTATTAAGAAACCATTTTAAATTATTTTTTCTTACAAACTTACTGCCCAGTTGCAAATACCCCTTTCTTAGGAAAGGTACTTGTGAAGAGCTTGGCACAGCAACTGCAGGCACTCTTGGAGGATACTGATTATACTAGACCAGGTGGTCACGGTGGCTCTGAGTGCCTTTTACCAGCTTCGACTGGTATGCCAGCTATGGCATCTCCTGGACAGGGATAGCTTAGCCACACTGATACAGGCACCAGTAACCTCAAGACTGGATTACTGCAAAGCGTTCTATGGGGGCTGCCCTTAAGGCTGGTTTGGAAGCTGTAGTTAGTGCAGAACACAGCAGAGAAAAAGGAACCTTCTGTTGGAGAAAGGAAACCTTTGGATCTAATACACTGCCTTGAAAATCTATCTTATCTATATGCAAAAGGTGGCATAAAATGCTGTAAATAAATCCATCAATTTAGCCAAAACACAGCCACCTACAGAGTCTTTTTCTTCTCCTCTCTTCTTCGCCAAGGGTGGCACAGCAACAGGGAGACTTGTGCCAGCTCGCTAGCCTGCGGGCAGGAGTGAGCTGTTCATGTGTCGCCCTGGATATATGCCAAGTGTTCTTATGTAGTTTATCCCTGAACTGCAAGATGGCAAAGTGAATTATTTCACACGTGTGTGTATTTGTGTATATTGCTTTTAAGAAAGTTCAGATCTTTGAGTCCTGGTCCAATTATTTGGTTAACTTCTCAAGCTTCTTAGTAACTTATTTTTCTTGGCTCTCCCTTGGCAGGTTATGTTAATTAATCTGTTGATAAAGCTTACCCTCAAGGCATGATACTTGAGTAGGAAGTAGGAGAAATCTGAGCTGTGGTGGGTAGGGGAATGCTGTTGTAAATAACCATTAGGAAATGGTTACTTAAAACAATTCTGCAATGACAAAGCAGCCCTATTCCCTGAAGGTCTCCTAGGCTACTGCCCTCCAAACCTTCCTTGCCCACTTACCAGCAATGGGGAGCCCCTCCTGTCTCTAGCCACCTCTAACATTTGGGCAAGGAAGCTCCTCTTTTCTTCAAACAAGTCTCCAAAGTCCATTGTATCTTCAGGTTCTTGATCTGTCCCATTTCTATCAGCCAATGTTGCCCTATTCAGACATTATTAAAAGGATTAAATTTACCATACCGAGTAGCTATAATACATACAAATCAAAGTGGGCACATTATGCAGAGAAGTCCTCTGCCTTACCTGCTCCATAACAGGGATGTTAAACCTAAATGCACTGATCCCCTTACATCCTTTTGGAAAGAGTATAAACTTTGCATGCAGAAGGTCTCAGGCTCAATATCCAGAGTCTCCAGGTAGGGCTGGGAACAGACTTCTAAAGACTCACTGCCACTCAGTGTAGACCAGCAGAGGATAATCTGGTGCCCTCCAGAAGTTTTGAAGTACAACTCCCATAAGCACCAGCCAACATAGCCGATGGCTACAGATTTGTGGGAGTTGTAGTTCAAAACATCTAGAATGTATCAGGTTGCATAAGAAGTTAAGAAGAACCATGCTGGATCAGACCAATGGCATATCTAATCCAGAATTCTATTCACAAAATGGTCAACAACAATATGGGAAGCCAAAAGCAAGATCAGAGTGAAATAGCACCCTCCCACTCATGTTCTCTAGCAACTGGTCTACTGCCTCTGATAGTGGAGGTAATTTATACCCATCATGACCAATAGCCAAGGATAGCCTTATCTTCTACACCTACCCCTTGTGTAAACTCAATATAAATCAGCTTCCTATCATACCTTTTCCTTCCTCTTCCCTATCACTAGAACGTCCATCCACCTGACATATGATTTTCATCTACTACTGCACGGAAGCATCTTTTTGCCCTTGCTTTCCTCAAATCACCCTTTTTTCCTTTACTCCTTGATGGATTTGGTATTTCATTTGATTGTAAGCCTGTTGTCAAAGCCTGTCTTATTTCAGGATGGACAAATCTCTCAAGCTCAATTTGGCTCAGTTTTCCCTTTCTTTTCCTTCCAACAGCAAGTTTCTTCAATCCCATTTTTGCATCAATTGATTATTTTTTAAAGTCCACACAAACATTCGTACACATTTCCAGGGGTACTTCTCAAAATATATGCATTTTGTGTGCTCTTCTCAAATGTATTTGTAGTTTTGTATGCACTTTTCCAGATATACGATTTTTTTTTGCAATCTATTTTCCCTCAAAGAAAGTGTGTGTGTGCATGTGTGTGTACACTTTGCTTTTTGTGTGCATTTTTCTGCAGTATGTGAATTTTAGCATGCACTTTTGATTTGAAAATTGCATGACAAAATTCTGAAAATGTAAATAGTGCTGTATAATAATTGCCATCCATTTCAGGGAGTGCAAATTGCATAAATTTGCATTAAAATGTGAACGGAATGAATTACTCATCCATCCATAGTCTTATTTAGCTTTTAGGCACTTTATAAGCAATGAACCAACCAACTAAAGCTTTTACCATCATGAAAATTCAGTGAAGGGCAAACTTCTCAATTTTTACCCACTGGTACAGCTATTAAAAGGCAGAGAACCGCACCAACAATACCTTGGATTTCTTGGCCTTCTGGCCCACCCTTAATATCCCCCCTACACTCAAATACATGCCATTATGTGCAAGCTAAAAATAATGACCTTGTTTGCATATAACACTATACAACCCATGGTTTATTTAAGCCATGGGTTGTTGAATTCTGGGTTATGACATGTGAACCCAGCTACGCTAACAAGCCATGGTTTAGCCACAAAGAGAACCTATGGTTTGTTTTGGGGTTGTGAACTTTGAGTTGTCTAAGCAATAGGTTGTGATTACCTGCAAACCCATACCCATTGTTCCTTTTTCTTTTCTTTTCTTTTCTTTGCTAGGCTATAGAGGCAGTAGCCAAGAGCAGTCAAAGACCCAGTTGCTCTTCTTGCCAGTATTATTATTATTTATTATTATTATTTATTTATATAGCACCATCAATGTACATGGTGCTGTACAGATAACACAGTAAATAGCAAGACCCTGCCGCATAGGCTTACAATCTAATAAGTTGTAGTAAACAATAAAGAGGGAAGGAGAATGCAAACAGGCACAGGGAAGTGTAAACAGGCACCGGGTAGGGAGAAGGTAACAGTATAGAGTCAGAACAAACTCAATATTTGAAGGCTATAGGGAAAAGAAAAGTTTTTAGCTGAGTTTTAAAAGCAGTGATTGAGTTTGTAGTTCTCAACTGTTCTGGAAGAGCGTTCCAGGCGTAAGGGGCAGCAGAAGAAAAAGGACGAAGCCGAGTAAGGGAAGTGGAGGTCCTTGGGCAGGCGAGAAGCAAGTGCAAAGGCATTTTGGATCCTGGGAGGGAGCAGGTAAAGAAGGAGAGGGGAAAACAACCCCAGGATTGAAAAAAAACAAAACATGGTTGGTTTGTTCAAACATCTGCCAAACAAATCCTGGGTAGGGGAAAAAAACATGGGTTAAATAAGTCAAACTAAGTCAATGATTTACCCATATCTAGTAAAGTGAGCTTGTCTATGAAAGCTTATGTCACAATAAAACTACTAGTCTTTTAAAGTGTCATAACACTTGGTTGATTTTCTATAAAATGCAACAACCGTAGAATATTATTCTGGCATAAGCTTTCATGAACTCTAGCTCACTTCATCAGATGCATGGAGTATTATGAAGAATTCTCATAATACATATAGTACATATAGGTGGGGAGGATGAAGAATGATAAACCGTGAGATCGGAAGCACAATGAATGCAGGAAGTGACAATCACTTTATCATTAACAGTGCAGTAGTTGATAATAAACATGCTGGCACTAGGTAAGCCAATTAATACAGGTAGTGTAATTTAAAAAAAGGATAAACATGTTATTCTTTGAAGGTGCTGTTAAGACTTTTGGTTGTCTTTGATGCAATAGATTAGGGCTTCCCTCTTGAAACTCCATAAAATGTGCCAACCCTAGAACAGAAGTTATATTGGTGGGTGTGGGTGTGGGGGGGGTGTTAAAGACATTTATATACCACTCCTTAGCCAAAGCTCTCTGGGCAATTTACAAAGGTTAGCCATCGTCACTAAGCAAACCATAAAATAAACAATTTGGAGTAACCTGTATTCTGTCAAACTCATTTTGTACATTAAAAAGGTAACATTTTCTTCCTTTCTACACTAGCAAACACAAATGCTACTCAATAAAGAGAGCAAGGAGGTTATACCCAAAAGAAAAAAGAAATGTAACTCAAAGCAATTCCTTTCAAAACTGAAACCACTGCTGATTCCAAATACAGTTCTGAACACCCCACCCCACCCTCCCATCCCCTTGGGAATTGCTGCACTAATTCATTGCTTTTCTAAAGAACTATTAGGTTGCTTAAGCAAGTGCAGAAAAGCAGCTTTTCTTTCCTTCTTGCTCCCTCAGTTAATGATGACGTATTCTGTAGAAGCAATGCCAGCTGTAATAAATGGATGTTGATTCTATGATAAGGTAGGAAATTAAGTACAAGCTTTCCATTCAACACAACACCTAAAGAGGAAATTCCCAGGGCTGACAGGGCACCTCAGACATCATTTTCTCTAGGAGAACATAGCTACTATACCTTTAAGTCTGAATTCAGAGAGCTGCTTAATTCAGAGAGCTGGACAACAATTGAAAGAAAGAGAGCTGCTTTCTGTCTTACTAAAATTACTTTTGAAGGAAACGAAGACCCTGCTAAAATGTGTTGAAGTGTACCTTACAAAGGGTAATACTTTCAAAAGAAGTACACTATGCAAAGATTGCTAAATTGCATTGTAACCAGATCTAGAGTGCTGGAAACACCCCAAAAGCGGATAGCAGAGACTTTTAAAAAAATGAATTAGAAGAGAATTACAAGGAGCGGGAGGGGGGGGGGGAGTGCCTCTGCAGTTCCACCCATTCCTTCTCTCCAACAGTTTCCAGCGTTACGCAATGTGCCACCCATAGAAAATTATTGCAGTGCCCACAAGGCGCTCTATTCCCTCCCCCTCAAAGAAAATCATATGGTGCAGTCCCCCATCAGGTCCAGCTCATTTGTGATTTGGTACAGGGTGGATAAAAATCAATGATTTTTAAATATATATATATATATATATATATATATATTTAAAAATCGGAATTTTTAAAATTTAAATTGGATTTTTTTTTATTTAAATCGGGTTTTTTTTTAATAAAATGCTTTTTGAGGAAAAATCTATCTAAAGATAGTTTTCTTTTTAAGATACATTATAGTCCAAAGGTTATTCCTCATGAAATAAGGATTAATTTTTGAATCCCATTGTTCCTGTGCAAATCTATGTACACAGAATCAACCCCTTACCTCTCAAGTGCTAAGTTTCAAAAAATTCCATGAATAGAGTGCACTTTTTTGTGTGGGGGGGGGAGAAGTCACATGATTAAATCGAGTCTTTCTGAGTAGTGATTTAAACCGTGAATTAAATCATGATTTAAATCAAATTGATTTAAACCAAATCCACCCTGGTTTGGTATTTGGGGCTCAGACCCAACTGATGCTCTGTATTCAATCTGTGGTCTTGGACAACACACTTGACTACATTTAGTCTGGGCAGAGTGACCTTCGTGCTAACCGTAGACGGCACTGATGCTAAGCTAAGGTGGTTAAACATTTTGAGCGTATGAACAATTATACATAGAATGTCGTGTGAACCATTCCTAACCAAGGTGGCTACATAACCACAGTTTAAACATGCTCATTAACCATTTGCTGCAAAAGGGTTAGCGGCCTAACCACGGCTTAGGGTGTTGTCTGAACAGGCCAATTGTGCAGCTATTCAACCCTTCCTTCCAAAACAGATTTTTCCATGATTAAAAAAAGAAAAGAGCGACAGAAGAAGTGGTGGGAAAACAATAGGGTTACAACTGGATAACAATGATGTCTGGACCTCCCCCCGCCCCCCCGCGCGCACACACAATCACAAAATTCTGTGAATGAAGCAGGGCGATTCAACATTAAAAGCCTCCTTTAGAAGCACCCCAACACTCAAAGGCAGGGATGGCCCAAAAAGTAGATCTCCAGGTATTTTGGACTTCAACACCCAGAAGTCCGTGCTGGCATGGCCAATGTTTAGAAATGCTGGGAGTTGAAGTCCAAATCATCTGAAGACCTACTTTCTGCCCACTTATGCTCTAAGACATGATGACAAGAGTATTGCATACTATGGTGAGACATATCGTATACCTATTTAAATTGTGTGACTGGCCATGCCTATGTCCCACACCCCAAGCAACCATTTTGTGACCAGCCACAGCCATTTTGTGGTGGTCCCCATGAACTTCCACAAAATTCAAAATGTGTCCACTGGGCCAAAAGGCCTGAGGACTGCAACTTAAAGCACAGCACTTTTGGATTGGGCTCAGCCCATATATACATATGTTGTCATTTGTCTCGATGAAGTATCTACATCACTCTGCTCCTCAGAAGGCTCAAAGTAAGTAACATTAACATTAATATAATAAAATCACCCATCATACTTCCTCTAAAACAATTTAAAGTTGTTTTTCTTCAGGAAGGACATGAGAAAACTGCATACAACTACTCAAATGCACTTGATTGCTTTACACAAAACAAGTACAACAACATTCTTAGCTAGCTCTACTATTGACAATGGCTGTCACACTTCGAAAGAAAGAATGGCTTAGGGGCTTAGTAATCAAACACCAAGCCTTTTATGGTTTGATCATCACCCTCAAGGCAGTACACCTTGGCAGGTGCACACCACACACACAGTGTTTCACTTTTGTTTGTTTGTTTTAAAAAACTATATGAAGTCTCAAAAGTTTGCATTTCCCCTTGCCGCTGCTTCCTAAGGGTAAATTCCCCCCAAGCAAGGATATATGCACGTACACTACCACGTGGAGAATGTTTAGGGACAGTTAGGCTATTGGAGCACTTGTCCCCTCCACATGGTAGTAGTTGAGTTTGTTTGTTTATTCATTTATTATTTATTTATTGCATTTATATCCCGCCTTTTTTCCTCCAAGGAACCCAAGGTGGCATACATAATCCTCCTCCTCTCCATGTTATCCTCAGAACAACAACCCTGTGAGGTGGGTTGGGCTGAGTGTCTATGACTGGCCCAAAGTCACCCAGTGGGTTTCCATGGTCGAGTGGGTACTAGAACCCGGATCTCCCGACTCCCAGCCCAACACTTTAACCACTACACCACACTGGCTGTCACACCACACTGGTTCTTTATGTATTTATGTATTTATGTATTGTATTTCTATTCCACTTTTTCCCTCCAAAAAACTCAAGGCGGCATACATAATCCTAGGTTAGGCTGAGAGTATGTAACTGGCCCAAAGTCACCCAGTGAGCTTCATGCCCAAGTGGAGACTAGAACCCGGATCTCCCAACTCCCAGTCCAACACTCTAACCACTTTAGCCACTACACCACGCTGGCTCTCAACAATTGTGTGGATTGGTGCAACAATTATGTGGATTGGTGCATTGATATCGGAAATGTACATGCAGCCAAGGAAAAGAAATGGCCATGTGTTCTACAGTGCCAGTTCTAGGTTTTTGAGGGCTCTTGGGGAAGACACCCCCAATGGGCCCCCTCCTTCAGTGAGTCTTACCATCTCACTGCTATTGTCACCACTAGCTGCTCCTGCTCCTCCGCCTCTTTCTCAACACTGCTCCCACTTGCTTGCTTATCAGGAAAACAGACAGTGAGCAAGTAGGCAGTGACATCTCCTGCTCCTCCTTCTCACCACCACCATTGTCTGGGCCAGAGTGAGAGGTAGGTTAACCAGAAGGCATCTTAACAATGGCCCCGTTCAGACAACACGCTAAACCATGCTGCTTAACCACAAAATGGTTAATGGAATGCATTAATACATTCTGTTGACCATTTTGTGCTTAAGCAGCATGGTTTAGCGTGCTGTCTGAAAGGGGCCAAAGATAGTTGAACTGTATTGACAACGTGTGGAGGGGGAACAAAGATCTTTATCTCTTCTGACTTGTGATGGATTGTTACAGAGCTGCTTTTGCTTTCAAGTAACCCATAAGATAAGTGAGCCTCGTGTGGCGCAGAGTGGTAAAGCAGCAGTTACTGCAGCGGAAACTCTCCCCACGGCCTGAGTTCGATCCCAGCAGAAGCTGGTTTCAGGCAGCCGGCTCAGGTCGACTCAGCCTTCCATCCTTCCAAGGTCGGTAAAATGAGTACCCAGTTAGCTGGGGGAAAGGTAATAACGGCCGGGGAAGGCACCCGCTATAAGGCCTGCCAAGAAAACGTCAGCGAAAGCTGGCGTCCCTCCAAGAGTCAGCAATGACTCAGTGCTTGCACGAGAGGTTCCTTTCCTTTCCTAACCCATAAGATAGAGTATTCATATCTATTTTTGGTGTGTAATATCCAGATTATCGTTAAGGTTTTTTTATATATATCTGGTGTAATTACTTGTAACCTTTTTTAAAAAATACTAGGCTACAGTTTTAGCATATTCATTTTATACTATACAATTTTGAAGTCTTTATTTTAACATCCTATATATAGGCAATTTGGTAAGTACCAGCACATGAAATTCAGCACAAAAATGAATTGGAAGCCAAGACAGTTAGCATACATCCAGCATAATATCATCTGCACTGCGTTCAACATCGAAGGTCCTCCTCCAAGTGTCTACTCTGAGGGAAGCTCAGAGGATGGCAACAAGGGAGAGGGCCTTTTCAGTGGTGCCCCCCCCCCCCCAATTATGGAATGATCTCCCCGCTGAGGCTTGCCTATAGCCAACATTGTTATCTTTTCGGCACCAGGTCAAGACTTTTCTCTTCTCCCAGGCATTTAAAAGCATTTAACAGTATATGCTGAGTTTGTTTGTTTTTTAATGGTCCCCAGAATAGTTGTTGTTTAAATGTTGTTTTATACTGTTGTTTTTATTTTTTTTGATGGTTTTAAATTTTGTATACTTTTTTAATGTTCACTGTTTTTAACTTTTGTAAACCGGCCAGAGAGCTTCGGCTATGGGGCAGTATATAAATTAAATAAATAAATCTAAAAAGCATACAGCAGAGAGCTATGCGGTTGCTTCTTTTTGCACTAGCTGAAGTTTCCAAACACTTTTCAGCAAGTCCCTAAGCCCAGAGGGCGAGACAGATGCTGAAATGCAGGAAGATCAAGACAATAATTCATGTTTACATAATTTAGGAATGTGCAAGGTAAGTATAATGCACCCTAATTATAAAATGACAAAAGAAGGTGCAGATATAGAACAGTCAAGCAATTTTGTAAATAAATGCATTACACTATGAAAACATAATACCTAAAGCAGCCCTTATAGATGGCATTAACTTTACAAAACTGGACAATAAAGAGGAAGAGTCTGCTAGGAAGACAGCATATAGATAGAACATCTCTCAAGTCCACAACATCTGATGGATGAGAATTATTTAAACCAACCTTCTTCAACCTAATGTCCTCCATATATGGAGGACACCAGCTTATGATACACACGCACTCACACCAGTGTTGAGAAAGTCAAACCAAAGGCAATTTTTATCTCTCATTTCCTCTTGCACAATAAAGGGATGTTGCTTTCTGCCTTCCTTCTTGCTCAGGCCTCACTTCCTCATGTTAATCAAAGCAGCACAAAATGTATTCTGGATCAGTGGTCCTGAAACAGGATACTTGCAAATATATTAAAAATGCAAGTTTTGTTAAGATAACATGAGGTAAGCCACACTTGCCCAAATGCAATTGAAGGAGAAATCATGAGCCAAGTGCAATTCACTGATTGGAACGTTCAGTTTGATTGTTTATAACACCAGGGGAGGATCTACACTACTACTTTAAAACGGCTTATAACAGTAGTGACAACTGTTGGGGCCTAGGACACGCTCCATTTATTATTATTATTATTATTATTATTATTATTATTATTATTATTATTATTTTATATTTATTTGTATCCTGCCTTTTGCCCAATGCTGGGCCTCAAGGCGGCCTTACAAAGTTTAAAACATACACTGGGGGGGGGGGGGGAACAAAACATAAACGTTTAAAATACACAACAAAATTATAAGACATTAACATAGTTGGAGGGCCAGATTATTCTCCAAAGGCCTGCTGGAACAAAAAAGTTTTAGCCTACTTCCGAAAGCCCATCAAGGAGGGAGCCAGCCTAGCTTCCCCGGGAAGAGAGTTCCAGAGCAGCCACCGAGAAGGCCCTCTCCCATGTTCCCACCAAGCGCGCCTGTGAAGATGGTGGGGCTGAAAGAAGGGCTTCTCCAGAAGATCTCAGAGCACGGGCAGGCTCATAAGGGAGAATATGGTCTTTCAAATAACCTGGACCCGAGCCATATATATAGTTTTCAAAGGTGTCATATCCTGCTTGGTGTAGATCTGGCCTTGGTCATCACAACAAAACAGATAAAAATATTCAATGTATTACAAAAGTAAAAGTAAATGAAATTAAACTTAACCTAAAGATAAAATTCTGCAATACTGGCGAAAATCAAGAAATGTAACTAACCATCAGGAACTTTTAGGTTTGCCTCATAAAATCATGGCGAGGACTTTAGCTAGTGCAATTAAGAAAGTAGCAACTCTTTTCAAGATCTTTATGACATTACTGTAAAGCAAGAAGTCTGTGTTCTATTTTTTAGCAAGTCAGCAGATATTTGTAATAGTGTGTGGATTACAATAGAATGTTAAGGGTGTCATTCTGGCTGGCAGCTGCAGGACTCATTTCTGTCCAAACATGCATAGGATTGCACCTAATGTTAAGTTCACTGGATAGCAGTGAGGAGAAACATGGCCCTCCATATGTTGTTGGACTGCAATTCCCATCATCCCTCAACCATTGGGTATATATATTTGTTTGCAAAGCAACCTGGATGTATTTCAAGTCTATTGAGAGTTCTTGTTTTTAAAGAATACTTAAACATACCATTTTAAACAGCTTTTCAGAAGTTGTCCTTATACATGAGATGCGCTACCAAGAGTACCTTCAATGACATAATATGAAACGCACAACTGAAGAGCAATTCTTAAAACACAATGAAATAGTACCCCTGCTCCTTTCTTTTTCGTAATATACCAGAGACACCTACAGTCAACATATGACATTTGAAAAGGCTACTGATATTTTAAAGAACCATCACTATACTTAGGATTCTGGTCTTGGAAGCTAAAGAATATTTCTAGTAACCAGAGAGACTTGGTTTTCTTTCTTCTTGCTCCATAGATAAGAAATGCATGCATGCCTTTTGAGTCCATTGCTCAGCAATTGCTGAGAAGCACTAGGAGTCTGGTCTTGGAAGCTAAAGAATATTTCTAGTAACCAGAGAGAGACTTGGTTTTCTTTCTTCTTGCTCCATAGATGAGAAATGCATGCATGCCTTTTATGTCCATTGCTCAGCATAGACACAACTTTTGTCCTCCAACCTACGAGGACACCAATGGTCAAGGGCCCACAATTCTACTCAACCACAGTGAATGTTACTCATTTGATGAGTATGATAAGCTCTAGGACTTCCTCCCAGACTTAATGCTGGGGATAGGGCAGGAGATCATACCTACAGTTGTGACGTGCATTTATGACTCTCTATGAAAGGACTCCTTTTAAATGAACTGAACAAATGCCACTCTTTGCATTAGCTTTTAAACTCCAACTGCCTTTTTCCATTATGTGCTCCATTCAACATCTGAGATCTTACTCCAGGTGCTCTTGCTCACATTAGTTCAGTAGGTGTCTACCAGAAGCAGGGCCTTCTAGGTAGTGACATAAACATTGTGGAAAATTCTCCCCAGAGGAGTTCACCTAAACCCAACATTATATATGTTTTCAGGAATTAAGTGAAAACCTGGCTGTTTAAGAAGTCATTTGGAACTAACTGAGGTTCTTAAGAGATAGCTCTTGGTTTTTGTCTGATGCTAGGTGGTTATTGGTTATGTTCCATCTGTTTTCACTGTTATATTGCTTTTCTTTGGTTCTTTTAATTCTTTGTAATAGATGATTTTGCTTGATTGTTTTAAAGTTATTGGTTAGCCACTTTGAGCTTATTTATAAAGAAAGAGAGGATAACAAAATTAAAGTAAACAAAATTTCCAAACTAGGGGCTCATCTACACCAAGCAGGATATTCCACTATGAAAGTGGTATATAAAAAAGGCAAGAGCCACACTACTGCTTTATAGTGGTATTGAAGTGCACTGACAACTGTTGGGGCCTATTGACACAGACCATCTACCGCTTTCATACCGCTATATCCTGCTTGGTGTGGCTCCTGCCTTTTATATACCGCTTTCATAGTGGAATATCCTGCTTGGTGTAGATGAGCCCTGGGCTCCTGTATCCTAGCTTCTCCATAATCAAAGTTGGAAGGAGAAATGGCTACTTTTACAATAGCATTATTTCTTGTTACTACAAAACTAAGGCTACAATGACCGGCAGCCTTACATGGGATTAAATGCCATTGACCTCAATCAGATTTACTTCAGAGTAAACACACATAATTTGGAACTGTACGGTTGCAACCCACAATATATTTATTAAGAAAAACTCACTAAGAAAAACAGGCTTATAAAACAGTTCATGCATTCTGACTCTTCTAGTCAGGCAGATATTCCAGTATCTTTTTCCAGTCCATCAAAATAAACTAGAACATAATATTAGGCTTCAGAATGTAAGATTTTCCAAATGTCACTTTTAACAGACATGCAATCAGAAATACAAAACCTCACTGCACTTCTGAGCAATTCTCTTTATCATCTGAAACTACATTTATGGGATAAAGCAAACATAAGATCCTGAAAACACAATCCTATGATTAAGGTAGCTTTCTATCATTCACATAAAATGCACTGTGCAGTATATTACCCTTTTCTTTCCCTTTCCCAGAAAAGGGAAGAGAGAAAAAGCATGGATGAGAGTTCCAGTCCAACGCATCTGGAGGGCAGCAGATTGAGGAAGGTTGAAGTGAACACTAGTTCATAAAAGCTTAACCAGTGATCCCAAATAGTGGCACATTTGGAATTTTGAGAGAGTGTTGTGAGTGCTCTCACAAAATGGCTGCCATGGTGGAGAATGCCCATTCATAAAACACTCATTTCCCAGAAGGCAAACTGGTAAGATTAAAAGAAGCATAACTTGCCCAAGAACATGAGTACAAGACAGACCGGGGGGGGGGGGGCGCCTAGGTCTTCTCTAACATTTTTTAAAAAACAACAACACTGCCTTACCATGGCTTTCTGCATCTACTTTCTTTCTCGGATGTGATCAGTGCCATTACACAGGCGGCCATGTGGCTTGAAACTGAATACTTCCTCTGTCTGTTTGCTCCATGTGCTCAGTTCACTTTACTGAAACAGTGCCATCTGGCGGCATAATTATTGCGCAACACCGAGATAACCAGCTGTTTGGTGGTGCCATTTCCCAGATATTCCTACATTACCTTTGGGTTTCTTAAAACTGCAATTTCCAGGGGATAGCATGGGAGGGGTCCTGGATGCTGACGACGCTGTGTAATGAACCCGCAAACTTCTGAGAGTGGCCAATCGTTTGTTTAGAGAAGCTCAAAATCACTCTTTTGAATCCAAATGAAGACATCAGAGGAGGGCAGGATGTCACTTTGTAGCATGCCAGCTTCCCAATTTAATAATAATAATAATAATAATAATAATAATAATAATAATAATAATAACAACAATAATTTTAAAAATCTTAAGAAATAATTTGATTTAAATTCAATGTATTTCTATTTATTTCTTTTTCCCTCTCTGTTGATTTTGTTCTGGAAATTAATAAAAATTTTCTTAAAAAGAAATGAAATAAAAATCAGGAGAGGCAGAGTGTCTGCAGACCTGAAGAGAGGAGCATATGGGCACCATATTGGAATCCTTGGCTTAGGCCACAATACATTTATAGAATCATAGAATAGTAGAGGTGGAAGGGGCCTTACAAGACCATTGAGTCCATTTAATAGCGTTAAGGTGCTACAAGACTTTCTTTTTGTTAAAATAGAGTAGAATGGCTGCCTTTTGGGAAGTTGCCTTTTTGGAAATGCCTCCATCAACTAGAATTCAATTATCCACAGCTTCCTGTTCCTAAAGGGAGTTTGAGGGCATGTCTACACCAGCCCTATATCCCAGGATCATCACAGGATTGTTCCTGTGCATCCAAATGCCACACAGGGGATCCCTCCATTTTCCTGGGATAATCCTTAGGTGTAGAAAGGGCCCTAGTCTCCTCACATCCCACCTTGAACAAAGACTTTCTCTCTCTCTCTCTCAGTTCTATTAAAGCAGAAAAGGTTGCACATACAATTTGGGCTTAAGCCCTTGTACATTTACTTGGGAGTAAGCCTCACTGAATGCAGCAGAACTTGCTTCTATATAAACCCGTATAGATTAGAAACTCCTTCAAGATCTCACAGAAACCGTACATACAAAGGATAAAACAGTCTCTCATGTCTGCTAAAATGCCAGGAGGAAAGAGAACCAGCTGGAGTAATTTATTCAAGCTTTCAATGGGCCTTTGACAAACTGCTCACAATTAGCTACTCAGGAAACCAAGCAATCAGCAAGCAAGGTAAAGCATTATTTTTAAAAAAGGGGGGTGTAAATTAATCTAGAAACTTTGGGGGGAAATGGCAAATGTTACTGTCGTTAGTCTAAAGGTAGAAGATTTCATTTCAGAGAAAAAAATGATTTCATTTCAGAGGAAAATGTATATTAAAGGGAAAGAGAACATGATTTGTGATTCCAAATTATTCTGGCCTAGAACATTTTATTGTAGATCTAAATAGGGTCAATGGGGGTACGTTAGGAGCCTTTTTTAAAACAACGTTATCACATCATAAATACTCCTGTGTGAACTGCCCCTCTTTTAGGATAATAGAGAGGCAAGGATGAAGAGGATACAGCATTCCTCAAAGTTGTCAGTTCAAGAGTCTACTTGAATTTGGTTTACCCTGGATCAATGCAAATACTCTCCAGGATCAACAACCATAGAAAGAACATGAAATGCATAAATAAATCCTTGATGGTAATTTCTGCACAAGTGGGAATAGATGTTTCACCACAGCCTTCAATGGGAGCAGAGGCAGGAGATTTGGAATTGGGCTTGCAGAGAATTCCAGACAGATTGGAAAGAGGAGAAAGCAATCCTTTACACACAAATTAAAGAAGGAAGACATATCCCTATTGGAATATAGGAACTTGTTTTATACCAAGGCACACCACTGGTCCCTCTAGTCCAGTACTATCAACACAGTGGCTCGCTAGGATTTCAGTCAGGAGTTTTTCTACCTGTACCCGGAGATGCCCTCTACAACCCCACACGATGGTCTCAATCCAGATCAGGATCCTACACCTAGAATAAAAATGAAGACAGAACATGCAGCTAGAAACAGATTTAAAGTAATGTCTCTTTGGGCCCGTAGCCACTGTTCTACCAGTGCTAACTTCACTCAGGCCTCAGCTAGACCTACCTGGTCTAGCGCGATGGAGGGGTGAGGTTCTCACGATATTTTTGTCGCGAGATCTCCCCCTCTGTTTACACGTGGCACGCGACGGCTTCTGAAGGAGAGGATGTTGCGCCCGCCATTTTGTTTTGTTTTTCTTAAAGAGGAGGGAGTGCGGGAGCGCTGGTGTGCAAAAGGTAAGTTTTTTATTTTAAATTAATTTCCCCACTCTCCCCACCCAACCCCCGATGTGCGCAGGTCCCGGGTCCTTGCGAGGAACTGGGACAAACCGCAACACCCACACACATCTTCCGCGGTCTCAGGAACAGCCCGAGACCATGGAAAAAGTAGGCTCCAAGGGGAGGGCCAGATCCTGGGACAAGGGAGGGATCATCCCTCCCTGATCCTGAGATCACCTGTGTGTCATGTGGACGCACAGGATTTCGCCCCGTCTAGCTATGGCCTCAGTCAACAGGACTTAAAAGTCACATCAATAGCCTTATGAACCAGAAGAGCTGTCCCCAACCTGATGCCTTCCAGATCTGTTGGAGCTGGCTTGAATTGAAGGGGTTGCACTCTCCAACACAACTGGAAGGCACAAAATTGACAAAAGCTAATGAGGGCCTGATGGAAGGAAATATACTTCCTTTCACATTACAATACTGATTTAAATTTGATTGCCTTTTTTTAAAAAGAGAAGTAATTATGGAATTTATCCCACACTTATGACACACACCGTTTTCGAAGCAGGGTCTGTATATTCTGAATAGGGTTCTGTCAATGTGACACCACGCTGTGCAATTGCTTGTTCTTTTTTTAAAACCCTATATCAAAAACTTTTTAAAAAAGAGGTGGTGTAATGATTAATCTTGCATTAGCTTTTATAAAAAGCTTTCTGATCACCTCATGCATTACACTATATTTTCCACACACACAAAAAGGGGGGAAGGGATTTAAAAGTTGAAGACAATGCCCTAAAACTGGGAGAAAGGAATTTGTCCAGTTATCAGAAAACTGTCCATATTCCATTAAAATATTTAATGGAAGAGTATAACATCCCACATCTGAATAGTGGAATGATAACACTCCTTGGACTCTAAACAGAGGTTGGAGATCATGGCTGCCCACATTTTCCCAGTAACATCTTGGTGGGTGTGTCTATGATTCTTTTATTTGTATCAGCCACAGGTCTTCGCATTTAAAATATAATACACAAAGAGTAAAAGCAGCATTACATCTGACTGAAGTTAATCAGGGCCTTTGCTAGACCTAATTGAAAATCTAGGGGAGACCTCGCGTTGTGAATAAAACGAGATCTCACCCTCGTTTACACGTAAGGCACGAAAACCTCAAGAAGAGAGACATTGTGCCCGCCATTTATTTTTTATTTTTTAAAGGGCCTGTTGTGCTGAGGAGCGCTGTGCCCCATGCGCAGCTCCCGGCTCTGCTCTTCTAGAGTAATCACGTGTTGCTGGGAAAAGCCACGGAAATGGGCCACATGCTTGCGGTCTTGGGCTCAGCCCGAGACTGCGGGAAAATCCAGGCCCAAAGTGTAGGGCTGCAGCCCTCCCTGATCCCGGGATCCCCTGTGCATCATCTAGATGCATAGGGGTGATCCCAGGTATCAGCCCAGGATAACCACTGGTCTAGCTAAAGCCCAGGTTAGATTCTAAAAATTTACATCAAACACAAGCGCTAAAATTAATACACAATCCTTTCCACATAAAAAATTTAAACAGATAAACTGCCCATCGATCAAAGGGGCTGTGTAAACTTAAGACACAAATAAAATGATAGATCTTATTTAAATAGCACTCGCTAAAAATTTCGCAGGCTTTGCTATCACCAGCTTATCGTGACCTACGAGAAGAAAAGCATTAGCTGACTGCCTTGGCATAGCTAACAGTAGTGGAGTAATCACCTCTCTCCTCAAATCTCTATAAAAGGAGCAAAATAATAATAATACATGAGTTACTGTTTCCATACTGCCATTTCCACATGGGCATACACGATTTTGCAATCGGATTCTTTTCTTTTAGAGATCATGTCTGGCCACATCTCCTGAATAACATCTTGTACAATCATCTTCAACCTCAGACCTGGCATGCATCTTTAACCAGAATTTGCTGCAAGGGATTTGTTTTTCACTTTTATACACTATATATTTTTCAGCTCTTTCTCTCTGGGCACTGGGGGGGGGGGGGAGCAACACCTTGTTCTTTGCCTGAGGCAGGAAGGCATCATGGACAATGAACTGGCCAACCAGGCTGCCAGAATGACAACTCACCTTACTTTTAAGCATACTAAAGTACCATGAAGTGATTTTGCCCTCATCTTTAAGTCTAAGCTGAAGAAAGTCCAAGCTGAGGAAAGGACAGACCAGAAGTAAGCATCTTGAGTTGAAACCACTACTTTGTGGTCAAATCTGACACTTGGGAACTGCAGAAAAGAAGTTACCCTTGCTTGGTTTTTGATTGGGCATGGAGTCCCTACTGATCAGTTTGTATTCAGGGGGGAAACGCCACAATTCTGCAGTGCTCAGCAGGCCTTTCGACACACACAGTTCCCTGCTTCAAACTCCATCTCAATTCCTGTTGACAATGCTGATCTATGAGTTTCCTGAGCGCTATTGGCGGGTTGTCTCTTTGTAAGATTTTCTTTGGATTTATGGGAATAAATCACTAACAAAAGAACTCTATCTTTGCAGCATGACTGGTGTGTGGGCCAAAATGGTCGCTCTGCCACTCTGAAGTAATACACCTATCTATCCTAACTTTCTCAGACTGTTAGGAATAATCACTCAACCATCCCTGTGGGATTACAGTTCCAGTAGACAAAACCAGACAGGCTGTGGGCACACACACAGCTATGTCCTTCAACCTTTCAATGCTGCTCCCTACCCCCAACATCCAGTTCCTGAGATGGCCATCTAACTCTCCCAAAAGATGTGTGTATTGCCAGATATCTAACAGGATAGCTGAGAGATTGAAGAACAACCTACTATGAAAGTATAACAGATGGCAGAGGGTGCACACTCAAAGTAAAAAAAAAAAATCCAAGCCCATCAATAGACGGCAGGAGTCATTACAGATCACTAATTTTTCTAAATTCAAACTTTTGAAGTAATTCAAGTCTAGGATCATCACAAGAGGTTCTACAGAGAACATAAATAACTCCGTTGGGAGCCTTCATGCTTGTTTATAGACTCTTGCCTGTAAACAAATGTAGATCCCACATAGTTTCAGCAGTAAAAATTGCTGCATAAACTTCATGAAGTGACCAGTGTAACCGCTGAAAGAGGGCCTTTTCAGTGGTGGCCCCCCAATTATGGAATGATCTCCCCAATGAGGCTTGCCTGGCGCCAACATTGTTATCTTTTTGGCGCCAGGTCAAGGCTTTTCTCTTCCCCCAGGCATTTAACAGTATTTAACAACACTAAGTTTGTTTAACGAATCCCAGAACTGTTGTTTTTAAAATGGATACCGTTGTTTTTATACTGTTGTTTTTATATTTTGTATACTTTTTTAATGCTCACTGTTTTTAACTGTTGCAAACTGCCCAGAGAGCTTCGGCTATGGGGCAGTATATAAATGTAATAAATAAATAAATAAATGTGTGTATGTCAGGGCTGGCATCAAGCCCCCTGAATTTGCTCCTCTTCTCGACTATTACCATCTGCTTCTTCACCTGCCTCGCACCCTAGCTCAGACCACAGAGGTAGTTGAAGGTGGAGCACTGCCTACCTGCTCCCTGGCTCTCTGCCTGTTAAGCAAGCCAGTGGTAGCAAGGAGGAGGAGGAGGAGGAGGAGGAGGAGGAGTAACAGTAACAATAGCAGCTAGTAACAATGGCGGCGAGAAGGTAGACTCAGGGAGGGGGACCATTGAAGGTGTCTTCCCTGAAGGCCCTCAAAAACCTGGAGCCAGCACTGGTGGGCATGTTGGCGAAGGGCAGGGAGAAGGAGAGAGAGAGCTTCTTCGTATAGTTCTGTATACCACTAAATATAGTTGTATGCTACAACAGTTGTGCTACAATTTGCAGCTGGCCAGACAGAGAAATGATAGCTTGATTGCTTCAACACATGGCTAGCTTGCAACATAATCCACATTTGAAAGGGAACAGCAGCTATAGTAACAGGAGTGTAGAGATTTCGCAAATTATTTTGGGGGTGGAGGAGAGGGAGTGCTTCATCTTCCAGTCTCACACCGGCTCCTCAAAATGCCTCATAAACCAATCCAGAGTTAGTCAATCAAGCTATTATCTCTACTTATCCTAGTTCTCAAATCCTGTGAGCACCACAATGACCATGATCTCATGCTACTTGCACCACATGCCTTTTTTTTCATCACAAACCATCATACTAAAATTTGCTAACATGAGGCCAACTCTTGCATTTGGAAACAAGTTCTAGCAAGTATTACATCCTCCCTACGTCGATTTCCTGGGTGAAGTTTGTTCTGGTTTTTGTCATTTCTCATACGCTTATCACAGCAACATGAATCACTCACCACTTGTCTATCTGGCTGAGCGTAAAATACAAAACAAATCCCAATATATTCTTAAAATGTTGCTATTTCACACTCAAAAATTGCTACAAAAAAGATATTTAACACACAAAGAAAACAAACGTTACAGACCTGATGTTTTGGGGTGTTTTCTTTTGTCACAGACAATAATCCCATGTACAAAGTAGTGTGCAAGCCACATGAAGGTTGTCTCATGCACAGGAAGCCCTGCTCCAGTGGTAGCTTCTAAGCACGGACACATACCAAAATAGATGTGTGGCTGTAATCTGCATGCACAATTATTTTCATGTGGTTTGCATGCACAAATTCAAAGGACCTGATTCCACCCCAAACACTGATAACACGTAAGGCTTGCACTGCCCCTGTAGTTATATGGATAGAGAAATCTTTGCATCCAAACAGGCCCTTGATTAATATCTCTTAGAACAAGTCAAATGACTCCAATGGAAACCCCCAGCATTTCAAGAACCTTCATCAGCAATTTTTGGATTTTGAGTAGTCATCCTTTCTACTTTAAATTGTATTTTATCAAGGGGAAGAGGGGAATGGAGTTATTTGAAATGTGTACATTTTATCATTCCATTTTTAAAAACAATATTGCTACATGATCTGTTTTGAACTTGTTATCCTTCCAGTAGGGCTGCCATGAT
This sequence comes from Elgaria multicarinata webbii, assembly GCF_023053635.1. Taxonomy (NCBI): domain Eukaryota; kingdom Metazoa; phylum Chordata; class Lepidosauria; order Squamata; family Anguidae; genus Elgaria; species Elgaria multicarinata. The sequence goes on from NC_086184.1 coordinate 10,905,239, forward strand.
TAGTCAATCAATTAGATCAATTAAAATCATTTTCATTGACTAATTTAATTTGCTGCACCTTTAGCAAATAGAAACATAGGAAGCTGCCTGATACAGAGTCAGAAAACTAGTCCTTCTTTCTCAGTTTTGTCTAGACTGACTGACAGCAGCACTCCAGGGTTTCAGAGACAATTCTTTCCCAGCAGAGTTGGCCCAAGACATTTTGCTGCACGAGGCAAAGAACAAGATGGCGCCTTCTCCCATTCCATGTACAAAAGCCAACTGGAACATTTCTTCAACAATGACAACAGAACAGCATCCCCCACTGCACCTAAAGACAGCAGGTTAGCTTAGGGGGTGCAGGGTAGGAAGCTTGGCACTCAGCTCTCTCCTCCAACACCTTGCTGCCACATCCCAGCATCTGCCTGCCTGGGGCAACCACCTCACTCTGCCTAATGGTAGGGCCAGCCCTGTTTCCCAGCCCTACCTAGAGATTCCGGGGATTTAACCTGGGTCTTTAGAATGCAAATGTTTGCTCTACCACTGAGCTCCTGCCATTCCATTTATTCTACATGTTAGAAGAGATAACAGATTTAAAATAAGTATTTTTTTTTTAAAAAAAAAAGAAAGCTGACTTTTAACAAGACAGAGAACTGGTTAGCACAACACAACCACCAGTTATGGCTAATCGCCCCCGGTGGGTTGTCATGTTGTGTAAACCTAGAGCAGTTTTGCAGGGTGGCTTATTTTTCAAGAAAAAGTCACTCTGAGAACCAATGGCTTGTTTTAGGATTGTTGATACTCATGATGGTTTGTTGTGTTGTCCAAACCCCAAAAGGCGACTTCATCGTAGGTTATCAGGAACAGCTACAGAGTTGGCTGGCCAGAATAGAAAAAAAAGTAGGGACTGAAGAAATTAGGAGTTCTGCCGCAAAGGTGCCTGACCAGAGCTGGTGGTATGACTAAGGGGGAATGGAATAAATCACAACAAGTCTGATCGTCTGTTGGGTTAGCAAGCAAACAAACAAGCCATGGTGGCTTAGTGTGACATAAGAACCCTCTCTGTTATTCTACCTAGCTCAGAACTTTGCCACTGACTGGCAACAGCACTCTATGGTTTCAAACCAGGGTCTTTCCAAACATACCTGGAGATTCCAAGGATTGACTCTGAGACCTTCTGCATGTACAACATGTGCTCTTCCATTGAGCTAAACTCCAGGTTAACAGAAGTCCGTATAAAAATCATTAATAGCAAGTTCAAACCTTTTTATTCTCCCAGTATTTTAACAGCCTGTAAATTAATTTTAGCTTTGCTGTTTTAAATTTGTATTTTAAATTTGTATTTTTGCATTGCTGCTGTTTTTATCTTGGTTGTGCTTTTATATTGTATTTTATATTATGGTTTTATACTATTGTTTTGTTTTGAATTGTCTTAAATTTGTAAACTGCCCAGAGAGCTTCGGCTATTGGGCGGTATAGAAATGCAATCAATCAATCAATCAATCAAAGAAGCATTCCCCTCTTGAGAAAAAGCAAGGGTGGACTGCCTCCTCTAATATGATGTCTATTGTGAATGCATGCATTGCCTAGGTACAAAGTAGATGGGTATGTTGAAATTTATAGCACAGCAACAACTATGCCGTATTGTTGAACACATCGTCTACTTGCAAATACATGGTCATATATATTTTTTGTCAGTGTCTTGTTCCCAATAATCCAAAAACAGTCTTAGAAGGAGAACAGCCAGTCAGTAGAGCTCATAGACCTGAATAAACCTTGCAGAATAGGTCAGTCTTGATCAACCTTGTAAATCAACACTGTCTCCTAGAATTTGGACCTAGAACGAGGCGAACTTCAGAACAGAGAATTGGGTATGTAGAAAGGCTAGCTGTGCATTTGGGAACTATGGACATGCTGACAAGACATGTTGAATAGTGAGCGAGGCACTATAAGACAAAGCATGTGGGTGGGGCCACTATAAGGACGGACGAATCTCCTGATTTCAGTTTCTCTCAGTTCCTCATTTCCCCAGTCTTAACTTTGGTTTCCCCCAAACTTTGAGAACTTTTTTTTAAGTCTGTATGAAAATGCATAAGCCTGTTTGTGACCGTTTCCCCTAACACATGCATTTCCCTAATATAATGCATTTTATCATTATTTTTCCTAATATACATATTTGTGTATGCATTTTTTGGAATTGGATAACTCCACTGCAAAATTCAGAGAAGTGCAAATTTTGAAGTAATATGAGTTTTGGTTGACATAAGAACATAAGAAGTGTCCTGATGCTGGATCAGACCAGGGGTCCATCTAGTCCAGCACTCTGTTCACACAGGGGCCAACCAGCCATCGGCCAGGGATGAACAAGCAGGACATGGTACAACAGCACCCTCCCACCTATGTTCCCCAGCAACTGGTGCACACAGGCTTTCTGCCTCGGATACTGGAGGTAGCACACAACCATCATGGCTAGTAGGCATTGATGGCCTTTGCCTCCAGGAAATTATCCAACCCCCTTTTAAAGCCATCTAAATTGGTGGCCATCACTACATAGCGTTTCAAAAGAGCAAAACTCGACAACTTTGCATTAAAATGCAAACTGAATAATTTTTTCTCCCATCTCTAGGCCAGAAACTTTTCTTTTTCCTAAAGCTTTTAAAACTTGATTTTGTTCTGACTTTATACTGTTAGTTTTACCCTACCCAGTGCCTGTTTACCCTACCCTGTGCCTGTTTGCATTCTCTTCCCCTCCTTATTGTTTTACTATGATTTTATTAGATTGTAAGCCTATGCGGCAGGGTCTTGCTATTTACTGTTTTACTCTGTACAGCACCATGTACATTGATGGTGCTATATAAATAAATAAATAAATAAATAATAATAATAAGAAGAAGAAGAAGAAGAAGAAACAAAATATCCATTTAAAAAACAAACGAACCTATTTCCCAACATGCATATTTATGCAACTCTAATATAGCAATTAATTGAATAATCACCTAAGATTTATTTTATCAGTTGATAGCCTTACAAGGCAGTCCTACCAGGGAAGGAAAAACATCACATTTAGGCAGCTCTTGGAGACTTCTCTCCTTCAATAAAAAAGGCTTGTTTTAGCAATACAAAGTACACCCTCAGATATAAAAAGCTGGGAAACTGGCCCCATTAAGATACTGTTCTTATTTTTTAAAAAATGCACACACTTTGGTTCCAGTTCTTAATTCCATGCCTCCTTTTAACAAAAGCATTCTTTAAAAAAAACCCTTTCCCTTCTGTTGTTTTGAAACGCCCTTAATATGTGTATACTTACAAGATTGCAGAAACTGCTACACAAAAAGGAAATAGGTTTTTAAAAAAGGAAATGAGCAGTGCCATATTGAACAGATTATAGAACAGACTGGGTAACAGATGCAACACACCAAAATGTTGGCACCATTTCACTCCTGGAGAAACATATGTAAACAGAGAGCAAGAGGGCATATTAATTCTACACGTCATAATAAGTTTTTCAATGACTAATTGGGTTTCGCATGCGCACAAGAGCAGGCACACGCAAAAGAATACGAAATGACTACATGGGCAGGACGATTGCCCCTTCAGGGTGGTATGGAAATATTAATGATGGGTTGTTCTCCTGTTTACAGTTTCAAAGCCTTTTAGCTCAATATAGAAGAGTTCCCTGGGCATTATGGGCACCTGAGACAAGAAATACTAAAATACAAAGGTAACCACAGGATTTCCATGGATATAGCAGAGGAAACTGACTTACAGCATGCCAGACTATTCATTTATCTAGACCAGTATTATCTGCTCCAATTCGCTGGACGTCTTATTTATTTATTTATGTATTTATTACATTTTTATACCACCCAATAGCCGAAGCTCTCTGGGCTGTTCACAAAAATTAAAACCAAATACAAAATACAGTATAAAAAGCACAACCAGGATAAAACCACGCAGCAAAATTGTTATAAGATTAAAATACAGAGTTAAAACAGTAAAATTTAAATTTAAGTTAAAATTAAGTGTTAAAATATTGGGTGAATAAAAAGGTCTTCAGCTGGCGACGAAAGGAGTACAGTGTAGGCGCCAGGCGGACCTCTCTGGGGAGCTCATTCCACAACCGGGGTGCCACAGCAGAGAAGGCCCTCCTCCTGGTAGCCACCTGCCTCACTTCCTTTGGCAGGAGCTCACGGAGAAGGGCCCCTGTAGATGATCTTAAGGTCCAGGCAGGTACATATGGGAGGAGTCTTTCCTATCACCAGCTACTAGACCGTTCTAACTAGAGCTGGAACGTTCTGCATGCAAAGCAGTTGTCCTAAGCTACGGTCAAGGCCAACGGCAAGGGTAGGCATAGTTGAGTGCTTGTCAAGGGCCCACATCCCAGCAGGTGCCCACTGATAGGAGCCCTGGAATTGGTCCTCTTCTTCTCTGTTGCAACCTGCTTGTTCACCTGCCTCTTGCTGTAGCCCAGACAACTGTGGAGATGAGGAGGATAAGAAGAAGCCCCTGCCTGTTGCCCACTGGCTCCCCATCTGTCAAGCAAGCAAGCGGTAGCAATGCTGAGAAAGATGATGGGGACCACTGCTGGCAATGGTGGTGAGAAGGCAACCTCAGGGAGAAAGGGGAGGGTGTCTTTGGGGGTGTCTTGTCCCTCAAAAACCTGTAGCTGGCACTGGCTATGGTCTCTCCCCACCCTACTCCCTATCCCATAATTTTCAACTAAGAATCTCTTCTCCCTGGCATTTAACAGCATATGCTGAGTTTTTTAACTGACCCCAGAATAGTTGTTTTAAATGGATATTGTCTTGTTTTTGTTTGGATTTTATGTTTGTATGTTATCTTCTTGGCTCGCCGCTCTGACCATGTTACTCCACTTCTGAAATCTCTTCATTGGCTTCCAATTCACTCCAGAATCCAATATAAACTTCTCCTGTTGACCTACAAAGCTTTTCACTGTCTAGCTCCTTCCTATCTTTCCTCTCTCATCTCACACTATTGCCCCGCTCGTGCTCTTCGCTCCTCTGATGCCATGTTTCTCACCTGCCCAAGGGTCTCTACTTCCCTTGCTCGGCTTCATCCATTTTCTTCCGCTGCCCCTTACGCCTGGAACGCTCTTCCAGAACATTTGAGAACTACAAGTTCAATCGCAGCTTTTAAAGCTCAGCTAAAAACTTTTCTTTTTCCTAAAGCTTTTAAAACTTGACTTGTTCTGACTTTTATACTGCCTGTTTGGTGCATTCTCTTACCCTCCTTATTGCTTTATTATGATTTTATTAGAATGTAAGCCTATGCAGCAGGGTCTTGCTATTTATTGTTTTACTCTGTACAGCACTATGTACATTAATGGTGCTATATAAATAAATAATAATAATAATAATAAATGTTTTTTATGGTTTTAAATTTTTTATATTTGTTTTTAATGTTCATGTTTTTAACTTTTGTAAACTGCCCAGAGAGCTTCGGCTATGGGGCGGTATATAAATTTAATAATAATAATAATAATAATAATAATGCCTGAATTTGCTTTTTGCTTTTCTTTTTGCCTCCTCCCTCCCAATCCCCTTTCCTTTTGTGTCATGTTTTTTTAGATTGTAAGCCTGTGGGCAGGGACTGTCTGAAGAAATATTTTTGTAAGCTGCCTTGAGAGCCTTTTTGGCTAAAGGGTGGGATAAAAGTACAATAAATAAATAAATAAATAAATGATTTACCTAATTAAACCAGCACTTAGCACTAGAAGCTATTTTGATTTGCGCATGTGACACAATATTGAAGGGTAAGTATAGGGTGTGCAGAGTTCATGTCCCTCCCATAACTACAGGCAGTTTCTGCACCACCTGAGATTAAGGTTCAGGGCTTTTTGCATGAGTTTCAGCCAGGCATCACTCTTTCTCTCTCTCTCTCTCTTTTAGTTAATGCTTGTCCTAAACATAAAACAGAGATAAATCTTGCCTTTAGGACAGGGGAAGATAACCTTTGTCCCATCCGAAGGAGGATTGAGCATCCTCTGTGGGCTCCCACTCCCGGAGCACTGCCCCCTGGCCTAGAAGCATTGGGGGTGGGGGGAGAACCCCCCATGTTTTCTCCAATCTGTTTAAGCTGCATTCCTATGCATAATTACATGGGCGTAAGTCTCATGGAACACAAGTGCGACTTCTGAGCAGACAAATACAAGTTTGCACTGTTAGAGAGGAACTCCAGAAGAGGTCATGTTTACTCAGTGGTAAAGGAAAGGCACACTGCGCATGCTCAGAGGTGCTTCTCTTTTTATTAGTACTGCAATCTTTGATCAATTTGTTTAAAAGAACTTTTTTAAAAAGTCAGTTAAAAAAAGACTTAGGCAACACATTATTCAAAGTATTATTTGCAATATGAGTATTTATAGAGAGAGAGACGATGTCACATATCAGAAAAAGCATCCCGCCTTCATTTTTACACAGGAGCGAATGCCATAAAGTGCCTGAGGAGGCGTCTGCTCCGACATACAAATGCACCACCCCAGTACCAACTAAGTATTACTCTTTTTTCTTTTAAACTCTTGTTCTGATCCTTTGGAATGGTGTTTCCCCTCTCCCCATTTTTAACCAAAATGAGCTTTTAAATCAACCAACAATATACTGTAAAATAAAAATCGGGAGACAGCCTTAATGACATTCTAGGATTCAAAATCTGGGTTTGGTAACAAATTTCAGGGCTGAGCACTGCACTGAACTGGCCATTATTATTATTATTATTATTAACAACACCAACAGTGTCATTTTGGCACAAACACACACAAACTTACAACAAATATAAAAGTTTCAAAACAAGCCCAGCTTTCCCGTTCACCTTCAGCCCTCCCCAAAAGCCATCTTCCCCACCCCTAATAAGCTCACGCATCTTTCTTCCCTGTCAAGGGGAACATCAAAGGGGGAATGATTAATTTCTAAAAAATATTGTGGGTCAAAACTCTCCCCACTTTACCCTAGATCAACCTTCCCCAAGCTGGCAGCCTCTGGATGTTTTTGACTTCACGTCCCATTAGCCCCAGTCGGCACAGCCAATGGTCGGAAATGCTGGGAGTTGTAGTCCAAAACATCTGGATGGCACCATATTGAAGAAAGGTGGTCCAGGTGTTCGGGAGGAGAACTAGGATTACTCAAGAGTGATCCTAACATGCATTTTAACATGCAGCCTTGGATTTCTGATTTTTGCTTCTTTTTAAATTTTGTTTTAACTGTTTTACTCTGTTTTTATTTTCATTTTACCTTGTACACCGCTCCGAAATTTGTCAATGGGGAGCGGTATATAAATATTCTAAATAAATAAATAAATAAATAAATAAGAGTGCAATTTCGAACAAGCCATAATCAGAAGAAAGCCTCCAGTGAACCCTGTATAGGATTGCAGTCTGAGCGCGGACTGGAGGGGGCTGCACTCCCCACATCCTCAGAGGCGCTCTTGTTGTTGTTGTTGATGATGATGTTTATGTACTCTGAGCCTCCGCCACCCCGACTCCCCAGAAAGGAAACCTTGCCCGCGCGCCTCAACCACGCTCCTTTCCTACCCCTTTCGAGGCGACGAAACCCCAAGTAACCAAAACCTCTCGCGTTCCTCCTCCTCCGGCGCCCCAACACCCCCACCCCACTCACAAAAAATGGGGCGCGCCACCATTCCTCCCCCAACCCCACAAAACACGCGCGCGCCACCATCACGGCGGCGGGGCGAGAGAGGCTCGAGCGCAAGGCGGCGAGGGCGCAGCGCGCAGTTTTGTAAGGACCGAGGAGGGCGCGCGGAAAGCCTGCCCCGCTTTTCTTGCTTTGCCACCCCACCCCGGCCACTTCAGCGAAGCGTCTGAGGCACCGGCCGCTTCCCAACGCGCACGGAGCAAGCCGCTCGAGACTCACCTCCGCCGGTCTTTGCGAGCGCGTCTCCTCCGTCTCCTCGCTTTAGGTCTGCGCGCGTGAGAGAGAGAGAGAGAGAGAGAAAGCCCTGGCGAAGAACGGTGAGTCAAAAGCGGAAAGGCGGGCGCGCTGCCTACTCGGCCGGGGAGCGCCGGCCCTGCCCTCTAGCGGCGCTGCCTCCGCCCGGGGAGCGGCCCCGGCTTTGCGCCGGGCGCAGCCGGAGGAAACACCGCGCAGACGGAGAGAGCGGTGAGGGGAAACGCGCGCTCCGCGTGGCAGCTCGGTGGGAACCGAAGCAGGTGCGTCAAGGGCGGGGCCTCGAGGAACCTCCGTCTCTCGTGGCGCGTGCACAGAGGGGAGGGGGAGGGTATGCCTCGCCCCCTCCTGCCCCACACACTCAGGCAAGCGCCCCCACGGAGCTGCCGCAGAATGAAGGGGTGGAAGGGCCTGGCTGATCGATCCATTAGCTATGTGTTTATTTATAGCATTTTCACCCCTCTCTTTTAGGGTACATACCTATGCATGCTCAGGGGGGAGGGGGGGGGAGTCCTACAACTCCCAGCGTTCCCCAGCAATCCTATGTATGTTTAGACTGGGGAAGGGTGGGGGGGGAATCCTACAATTAACAGCATTCCCCAGTAGTCCTGTGCAGGTATAGACAGAAAATAAGGTCTTATAACTCCCAGCACTTCCCAGTAATCCTGTACAGGTTCAGCAGGGGGGGAAAGTCGTACAACTCCCAGCATTCCTGTGCAAGTTTAGACAGAAAAAAAGCCCCACAACTCCCAGCATTCCCCAGTAATCATATGCATATCGTGAAAAACAACAACCACCAGCTAGGGAATGCTGGGAGTTGTAGGACTTTTCTGCCTAAAGATGCATAGGATTGCAGCCTTCCAAAGATTAATAACTGGACAGCATGGCCAGTAGTCTGCGTCTAGTCCAAAACATCTGAAGGGCACCGCATAGAGCTCCGGCTATTGGGTGGTATAGAAATGTAATTAATAAATAAATAGGGGAAAGCCACCCTAAGTGGTTAAAATGATTCCTTCAAGCCTGCAAAACATATAAAATGATTACTTCTTTCATCCCAGGCCTGACACATCCTTTTGTGACCACGTTTCATTTCCTCTGAAAGTACATCCAATTAGAAATACCTGGCTACTGCCTGTGTCAACCTGTCCAGGACTTTCCCTTTCCTGCAAACACCCCCTATAAACTGGGATCTACTTAACAAAAGCTCCTTTATCGACTGACCTTTACAATCCAATTGAGCTCTCCTGTTCTGTAGCCGGTGCCCATTCCCATGCCCATAAAAACATAGCCAATCTGATCGACTTCATTATAAAAACAAAAACAAAAGGAGCAAAGATAGAGCCCAGCAATCCAGGGAGCCTGGTCATATTTTTCTCTCAGGCCATAGCTAGACCTAAGGTTTATCCCTGGATTGTCCAGGGGTCAAACCTGTTCATCTAGGTGACACACAGGGGATCCAGTGCTCAGGCAGGGGCGAAGCCTGGATGATCCCAGGATAAACCTTAGGTCTAGCTGTGGCCTCAGTCTCACAAGTTAGAACTCCAGGTGTGGTGGGAGGCAAGAATGGTTTATGGAGCACACTGGTACCAGTCAGTTGGGGCCCTTTCTACACCTAAGGGTTATCCCAGGAAAATGGAGGGATTGTCCCTGCCTGCTCCCAGGGTCTTGTGTGGCATTTGGATGCACAGGAATGATCTCGGGATATAGGGCTGGTGTAGACATGCCCTGGGTTGCAGGCTACTAGGGGTTATTTATTTATTTAAAATATTTCTTGGTCGCCTTTCAGGGCAAAGCCCTCACAAGGTGGCTTACAATAAAATACATAAAATATTTAAAGCAATAAAATATTAAAAATATTAAAAGCAATAAAACAGCAATTAAAATAATAAAACCAGCAGGCACAACAATAGCAGCAGCAATAATAATAATACGCATCATGCGAAGGCCGTGGTAAAATAAAATGTTTTTAAGACCTTCTTGAAAGTTTGCAAGGAAGAGATACATCAGATTCTATGGACTGACTTCTGGATTTCATTCACCCAAGCATAAATACAGAGTATTCACAGACTGTTCTTCAAACAAAGACACCAGCTATCCTTTAGTCCTGCTGCTCCTGCCTGGATTTATCTTTGACAGAGGAGAGGGGTGGTATTAGTGTCTACAGATAGGACTTCAGACCAAAGGTCCATCTAGTCCACCACCCTGCTTTCCACAAGGGCTAAACAGTTACTTCCAAGAAATCCACAAGCAGTTCTGTGAAGGGTGGTTAGGCACACCTAATGCAGGAATGGGAACCTGTAGCTCTTCAAAAGTTGAACAACAATCCCATCATCCCTGACCATTGCCCATGCTGGCCGGGGCTGATATGCATGGGAGTCAATGAACATCTAGAGGGTCACAAGACCACCAACCTAGTTCTAATGATCCTGGAGAATTCGGAAGACTTTAAAAAACAATAATTCCCAGGATTCTTTGGGTGAAGCAATGACAGAATGGCATAAAAACAGTATCAGGCTTGTAATATATTTATATAGTTACGTTTAGTGTCCATGGAGGACATGCATGCATGGGTAAATGAGAAGCATACAAGCACAGGTGGAACTACCTAGAATTATACGTTCTTATCTTCATGCTGTATTTTACTGTTGCCATCGCCAGTTCTGCAGCAGTTTTCTGGTGCAATTACCCCCATAAAGACACAAACCATTTCATACAAAGCTCATTTAGCTCGGTGAAACTGAAAGGACCATTTATTAAGCACAAAGTATCTCTGGTTCACTAAGTAAGAAAAACACCTGTCAACAAGGGAAAAGAAACTCAGGAAGTTAAAAAAAACCTCTTCAAAAGCTTGTATATGTGTGCACACATGCAAGAACCATGAATTAGGTGGATTAAAAGAGTTACAAAGTGAAGGAAATGGTTTAAAATTAGAACAGAATGACTGCATTTACCACTTTCAAAAGTCTTAAAACCACCAGAGAGAAGTTTCCATACCAGGGTCTATCAGTGTGTTTAATCTTTAGTTGATATAATTGGTGAAGTCTGTTTTAATCAATGTGGTTAAATATTAATCACTTAGTGGGGTTGAATGTTAAGGGCACATGGATTCCCCCCAAGCTATTTTGGTTTTGGTGTATCAGGGTGCTGCTCTCATTAGAGCAGATGAGAGCAGGAAGTAAATCTCCCATGGGCTTCATAAAATGGCTGGCAGAAACTTCCATTCTGGGGCTATAAGACATTTTGCATTCCCCCTCTAGTTTTGCTAGTCATGAAGGAGCAAGAAGCTATGCAAGGCACTTAAGCACCACCCCAAGACATCTTTAGTTATTGCCACCCAGTACACACTTTCAACCATATACTAGGTTGGATCCAAGATCTGCCTTCCCTGAAAGGAAGGGTTCTACTTGTGCAAGGCCCTTACACCTGATTTTTTGGGATCTCCCTCCTCTACATATACCACAACTTCACCCCATTCAGCAAGGTCTCTTCACTCTAACATTTTTAGGGGACTGGAAGGGCTGCTGCGGGAAGGGGAGGGAAGTCCTCTTCCGTCAGCACAGTTAATACAATGTGAATCTGGATCCAACCCACTGATATTAATAAGAACTAGGAAATGTCCTCTTTAAAATAAAAAGAAAGAAAAAGCTCAGACTCGTGAGAAAGCAGAATCCTTCACCCACTATTTGATGCTGTGCTCCTATAAAATCATGCCATATACACAGCTCTGGGGTTCATACATTTGTACAGGAGGGCAGATTCTGTGGGTTGGGTGCTTTACCATCAGTCAATTTCAGAATCCAACCATAGTTGCTTCTGTCTTCTCCCTCTGAAGAGAACCTTCCAAATGAGCAATTAATTGCCTGTTCAGTTACTGTAGCCATCAGGAGATACTCTCTTGATGGATAAGATATTAGAACTCCGGTCCGTGATGACTTGGAATAGGAGCTTTAGTATCACAGCACCCACCCTCTGGAATTCCCTACCAGTGCATACTAGAAAGGCATTCAGCCTTCTTGGTTTTCAATGCCTACTGAAAACTTGTATGATCCGAAAGGCTTTCCAAGAATGGTGATCTTGTTTTTTCCCTTGAACATAAAAAGAGCCGTGCTGGATCAGACCAATCCATATCAGCTAGTATTTTGTTTTCACAGTGGCCAAAATGCTTTTGGAAAGCCCACAACTTGGACATGAGTGCAACACCACCCATTCGCTTGTGTCTTCCTGTCCTCCTTGTCTTTTCTTTTATTCAGTATTTTATTACGGATTTATTTATATAAAATTAATGTTAGGCTACTTTTAAGGATAGAAGCTTCTCAAAGCAGGGTACACAATAGAAATACATAGATATGCCAAAAATAATAGTAGTAAAACATAGTATTACATTATTATAGTTTTAATACTGTATTTGTATATTGCTTAGAAATTTCTTTTAATGTAAGCAATTCATAAATATTGGCAAATAAATACACTGCCAGAATCCATAACATTTTGCAAACCAGCAGAAAGGCTGCTACTCCAGATTGGTGTTTTTACCGTCAGCAAACTCGTGAATCCATGGAAGAGTTTGGAACCTCACCTCATCTGGAGCTCCATCTGCAGGAAGGGCTTAGAACTTCATCTATAACTACGATGGACTAGAAAAGATAACCATAAACAATACTATGTAGCCCTGTTGCAATTGTTTTGTTTGAATGGATTTTAATTGCAAGCTCTTTCGGAAGCCAACATTGGCTGAAAAGCAGGATATAAATATAATTCATAATAAGTACTTGCATCAGAAAACCAATATATGGGGTGGTTACAAAACAAAACAAGCAAACTGATGTGGCCATTACACTTGTTTTTATAACAAAAGTATTCTTTTTTGGGGGGGTCCTATTGACAGAGCAGTTTGCTGTAACACACACACACACACACATACACACACGCACGTACATCCTAGGAGGAGGGACAGTTATCTCTTTTACCAGAAAGACAACACCCTTGAGACACATGCTTTGAGAAACGGCTGTTTCAACAAGTACTGCATAAAGCAGTGGTTCAAGTCTCTATGACAGTTTGGAAGTATAGATTTACATCTCAATTTGTTGAGAAAGGTTACCATACTTTGTACCCTTCAGTGCCTTCTCAGGATGTCAGCTATTAAACTCTCAATTAAACAATGAACTTAAGCGTGGTGTTTCAGACGATGCCAAACAGTGGCCCCATTCAGAAGACACCTTAAACCATGGCTTTAACCACGGTGGTTAAGCCAGAAAGCTGGGCTGTGTGCAGAAGACACCTTAAACCACGGCTTTAGCCATAGTGAATAAAGCAAAAAGCCTTATTCACTGTGGTTAAAGCCATGGTTTAAGGTGTCTTCTGAACACGGCCTGGCTTTCTGGCTTAACCACTGTGGTTAAAGCCATGGTTTAAGGTGTCTTCTGAACGGGCCCTATGTAGTGCAGGAAAGAGTGTAGGAACTGAGTGGGAAATATAATACGTTGTATCACAGCCAGCCAACTTGAAGGCATGGACACTGCGGTACTTCAGTATTTCTGGAAACATGCAAGCTGGCTGGCCTCCCTTGTAATAAGAGTTAGGTATATATGCCTGCCTCTCTTACACTGTGCTGTTGCCTGCTCCCCATCTGGTATTTCAAGGCAGAACTCAAACCCACTGCCTCACAAAAGCAGCTTTGAATTACCACTTGTGCATTTGTCCCGAGGGTTGGCTGTCATTCATCTTCATACCCTTGGGATTTATTTATGTCACACACACCCCTTACTATTATTTGGAGTTTGTTAGCCAAATAAAGATGGGGAAGAAATCATATGCCTTTAAAAAAAAATAGATATCATGAATAATAAACATAGTTGTGTTGAAACATTTATTTTTTATATATATATTTCACAAAATTTTCACAAAAAAAGTATTGAAACTCAAAAAAGGAATTAGACTTAAGTTGAATACAGAGATGAAATGTACAAGATAAATGAGCAGGCAAAACATAAGAGGTTTGAAAGTGTTTTTTTTTTTTTTTACTTCAGGTTGAAAAAAATGAACAGTTCAACTGTTCAGTTTAAATAAAGATTTGCTAGATATACAGTATTTTATGAATACAATGCTGGTTATTTGAGGCAAAGTAAATACCTCAATTTTTCCTTCATGCTTTTTCTTCGTTGTCTTCTTTTGTTAGAAAGATACTGTTTACAAAATGAAACTTGAGCAGTCCAGGAAAAGCTATTTTTCCATTAAAATTTATGAAAACCATAAATTGAGGCAAACCTAAGATTCCCAAATGGAATCAAGATTATCTTCCCGCTACCACCACATTAAAATAATCAGATACTTATTGGAACACCAACCTCTGCATCCTCACAGAACATTTGTTTCCAACAATGAGGGTGATTTTAAAAAAAATCAAATAAAAAACTTCAGTGTGGTTAAGTAATACAGATCGGTGTATTACACATTTGTAACAGCGTTTGATAACAGCAGCTAGTAATACTGGATTAATATAATTTAGAATTTGTTCCCAAAGCAGTGAAGGTAGGCCTATACAGTTATAAAACGTATTTTAACTCAAAATAAATACTCTGATAATGCATAATGTGACGCCTTGTACTAAATTCTAGTTAACAAAAATCTGGTTGATAAAAAAATGATCGGAACAAAATGTCTATCTAAAATTTCACTCATTGTCGAGTTAACATTCTCTTTATTTTAAGCTTAGTGTTCTTGAGTATTATGGTGGCAAAGTTTTGTTTTTTTCCTCCCTTTTTTGGGGGGGAAGTCAAAATGCTTTACCATCTAGAACAGGGGTGGGCAGAAAGTAGATTTCCAGAAGTCTCAAACATCTAGAGATCTACCTTCTGTCCATACTTAATCTAGACCGTGTTTTTTATTAGTTTTCATTCATGACAGTTTTTGGTCGTGTTGCATTATTTTACTTTAAAAGCTTTTGCACTTGATCAGCGCTTATTAAAGGTCAAGTTGGTCTGTAATTTATAAAAGAAACATCTAATAGCAAATATTCCTCAAAAAAGGATCATCATCATTCTTCAGATTGGATACACTGAACAGTCATACATACTGAACGAACACTCACTCACTCACTCACTCACTCACATTCCTGTTCAAAGAAAAAATGTTACAGTAAATGTCACTTTACATTCTATCAATTAAAGTGCTCCAAATCCTTTTTTTTCTCTTTTCTTTTTTGCAAGCAATGCAAGTGACTACAACTCTACACATTCCATTTTGCATTCATAGCATAAACTTCTCATCAGTCTTAAAATCCACAGCACCGCTGAGCTAGGAAATGTTCAAACATTTTAAGAGGCTGTGTGGGAGGGAAAATTCAATGAAGAAATACTTGGATATGAAAGTTTTCAGCTCTTTATAGACAGCAATACAAATTTATTTCCATTATTGAAGACCATTTAATTATTTAAGGGTGGATTAAAAATATCTAAAAGGGAATGAAATAACACTAAGGTAATTTTTGTTCAACTGCCTTAATAGTTCCATTTCGCCTTAAGTTTTGTTTGTTTTTTTAAGAAGAAAAAAGATACAAATTTGCAAAAGAAGGGTGGAAAAAAAGGGAAGAGGTAGGGATGAAGGCACCAAAATTAAAAAAAAAAGGCATAGGATTCTGAGGAAGTCCCAAAATACAAACATCACCAACAAATTCGTGTTGTTGTTTCTTATCAATGCAGCTGAGTATTCCCCTTTCCCCCAGTAAAGTAGCTTGGTTTCCTATGTAAGAAAATAAAGGAAGGAAGGAAAAAAGAAAGATTTCTGATGGAAATTAACCTGGAATACCCCATTGCCTGAGATGATGGCACTTTAGAAACAAGGTGAAAAGTTCATTTTTCCTCGCAAGAGAGGAATACAAGATCAGAGTTGACACAGGATGTATTTGTACACTTTATAAACAAGTCCGTACCCCAGCGTCTATCTTTTTCCTTCTTCAGAGAAGCAATTTGTGCAGATGCATAAATGTGCTATTAAATTATTTCAATGCTAAAAGGAAAACCACAATTCTGAGCCATGTTAATCACTACATTTCTCTGATGTTCAGCTGACAATTCAGTTGTTTTTTTTAAAAAATAATAATAATTAAACTACTCCTGAGGGAAAAGGAAAAGAAAAAAATGTTTCTACAATTTAAACGGTAATGTTATGTAAAAAGTATTAACAAATCCACTATTACAAATGTCAATTTTCCTATATGGTCATCTATAGATACACAATAAAATGGTAAATATATGCAAAAATAATTTTAAAATTATCATGCACGAATTTACTCCTTTGAACTTTGGGTTTCCCTCAAAATACATTTTTTTTCACTTTTTATTCACTTTTTATCCTTTTTTTATTTTAGTTTATTACCAACCCCTTAAACACACTGAGTACTACCCCCTACAGGTCAGCACAGAAGCTGATGGGAGATATTTATTTTACATTCAAGCTTTTATATCCTAAACAACCCTGTTGTAGCATATGACTTATCGGATGAGTGGCTTCCTCTTCTTCCTCCCTCCCCCCCCCTTTTTTTTTTTTTTTTTTTTGCAGTTATCAGTCTTCATGATCTGTTCCGTGGCGGGCTGGAAAAAACTAAAACGCGTTGCTAATCAACGTTTCAACAG
Organism: Elgaria multicarinata webbii; assembly: GCF_023053635.1. Lineage (NCBI taxonomy): Eukaryota > Metazoa > Chordata > Lepidosauria > Squamata > Anguidae > Elgaria > Elgaria multicarinata. Next base: position 10,921,767 of record NC_086184.1, read on the forward strand.
TCTTGAGACTCCAGAGACGGTCTGGGGAATCAGTGTCCAAACTTACTCTTGTAGCATGAGATCATTGCACACAGAAGAACAGTCAAATTGTCAGATAGGAAAACTATCTACAAAGGTCTGAAAGGACCACGTCCCTCTTGTATTTCCTCCTTTTGCCGTGGAAAAACTGGTGCGTTTTGCTGCCTTGGTGCTGTTTGTTGATCACCGAGGTACCATGGCTTGAATTTCCTGGACCTTGGAAGCCTTTGTTGGAAGAAGTGCGGAAGAGCCTTGTGGATCCGTGCTGCAAGAAAGGAAGAGTACGAAGCCGGTGTGAACACCCGCTAAAATTCAATTACGCTATAACCACTTGGACCATAGTCACATGAGCGACTGCAAGCGGCAAACGGTGCTTCCACAAAAGGGGTGAAGTCACAGAAGGACCAGGAAAGGTATTTTTTTTATCAATATTGGGTTGTATCCAATGTCAGTCCTACTTCGAGCAGACTCACTGAGACCTTAGCTAGACCTAAAGTTTATCCTGGGATCGTCCCAGGTTCATCCCTGTTCATATAAATGAGACACAGGATATCCCGGGAGCAGCCCGGGACGACCCCGGGATAAACCTTAGGTCTAGCTAAGGCCTGAAATGTATGGGATGTAAGTTAAACTGACATTGGACAGAACACATTGAATATAACCCTTTAAATCTTTTTCTTAAAAAAAAAAACTGCTCTAAAGAGCTTTTAAAAATACTGTGATTACTTCTATCAAGTCAAAAGGGGGGGGGGATAAAACAGGAGGGGAGAAGCAAAACTGATAAATGACTCTGACCGGAAATTGGGAAAGGTAGAAGTTTTTTCATCCATTTTTAAATAACTTGCACAGAACATGTTTTCATTTGCATTTTGTTTTTAAAAAATGTAAGTGAAAAAGCAGAAAGTTTGATTAAAACACACACACACAGCCAAAATGACTCCCACCATAAAGATAATAACGAGGATGTGCTGAAGAGTATAGGTGGGTGATGATACGTTCACCTAATCAATACTTAATTGCACACATCAAACCCGTGTGTCAAAAGAAAGAAGAATATTGCTAAAGTGATCTACACTTGTGGCGATTGAGGGACTGCTGTTACATTTTAAAAAAAAGGATTATCTATGGACTGGTGGGGAAAAGACTGAAGGAAGAAAGGAGGCCAACCATTTGATGATGCCATATAGGTGCCTCTTTAAAAACGAGTGGACTATAGAGCTATTTTGCAGTAAACACCACCCCTGGAAGTACTCCAGGCTGCAAAACTTTGAACACCTGTACATTTCTTTATGATTCCTAAAGGCCCTTTGTCCATATCATTATCTTCTCAATGACTCTATAGAGGCCTTCAAGAGGCAGCTGGACAACCATCTGTCAGGGATGCTTTAGGGTGGATTCTTGCATTAAGCAGGGGGTTGGACTCTATGGCCTTGTAGGCCCCTTCCAACTCTGCTATTCTATGATTCGATGACTCACAAATCCTTCCCTATTGTTGGAGGATTTTTAGTAGCAGAAAACAACCCTCCTTATTAGCATTAATACTTGATCCAGGGAGTGGGGGAAGACCCATATTCCCTTAAGGTGAAATATGCTAGTTTGTGGTTTTTTTCCCCAAGACTGCAAAATCTCTGAATCCCTTTTGAGGGGATGGATGAAGGTTACATGCAGACTTAAGACACTGGGGGAGGAAGGGATCCAATATGATTGAGGCCAATTGCCCCACCAACCTGGGGTTTGTTTGCAACACTGGCTGTATTCACTGTTTGGCCGCTTGGTATTTTCCCACTCAACTGCGTGGATCCCAGTGATGATATGTCCTGAGTTGCCATTCTGTTTGCTGTAGTTTGGCGGCAGCCCAGCTGTTTAGAGGTTTTGCATGGTGTTCCATCAGACTCCTGTCAGGAAACAGGCATCAATAGGAACATATTTTGTAGTTAAGGGGGAAAAACAGGAGAGAAAAGCCTGTTTTCAGAGGGTCAGCACCTTCAAAACTACCACCAAATGAGTGAGAGAAGACTGCTCTCAAAAATAAAATGATAATAAGGGCCCCATATATGCTCCCTTCTCCTGTGACTTATAAGAACCATGTTTAGTCTGGGAATGTTCCTAAATATGATTTTATGCCCATATTCTTCACAAGAATGAGCTTTAAAAAGTGTTGCAGTGGCTGCAAATGTCCCCCCTGCTCTCCAAGTTATTTTGGAGTCATCATCCTAACTTCAATACAAGTCTTTTGAGGCAGGCAGCTGCAGAAATTATCATTTTTCTAGCACTTCTACCCCTAAGCTCTCACGGTACCTTTGCATGAGTCAAAAGTCGCCTCATTCCTTGCAAGAGACAACAGTATTTGTCAGACTTGCAAAAAAAATGTTGACATTTTAACAAAAACAAAAAATGGCAAGCGAGAACGGCACATGAAATTGGACTGCCCAGTCAGAGCTCTCCCCTAGCCTTCTCATTTCTTCAGAAATGGATCATCTTGAACAGAGGTATCGAACCTCAGGAAGGTGTGTCCAAATCTGGCAGGTCTGAGGTCCCAATCTGACCTTCTGGGGCCCCCCAGAGAAACCACCCCTTTCCTCCAATAGTTTACTAGTTTCTTAGGTTCAACACCCCTGATCTACAAAATGTAAAATCGTTTTATCTTTTATGGAACCTCTAATAAAATAAAAGCAATTATGTGTAAAAAAAAAGGGGGGGGGGTGAACTGTCTTCTTCCCTCTCATATTCCAGCTTTACTAAAGCAGGCTTGCACAACTTGTGACCCACCAAGGTGAACACAGCCCATCAGCCGTGTATAATGGACCACCAGGTGCTTCACCACCCATTGTGTTTTGTAGTCCCAGACAATAAAAACTAGAATATCATTTAGTCCCTGTCGGAACCCCTTAAAGGGCTAGACGGGTGCATTTTAGTGTAACGACATAGCCAGTCAATTGTGCCCATTTCATTAAAGCACCAAATTTACACCGTCTGTGAACTAATTCATAATGATCATATTCAGGTCTTGGGACATGTGAGTGTGTATGGGCAACCAACTGAGCATGGCAGAGAATGCACAGTGACTCATAAGAACCATGCACTTCTTCATGAAAGAAAATTTATACCGTTTGTGAACTAATGCACAGCAATCGTTTTCGGATATTAGGATGTATGTGCATGTGCAGCACATGCTCAATATTACATGTGCAATACCAGAAAATGACCACTATGTATTAATCCACAAATGGTGCACATTTGGTGCTTTTATGAAAAATGATATAGCCAGTGAAGATATATAAATGACTGGTATAATGTGGTCCATCCTCATAACTGCAGACAACCGCCTGAAATTTCTGGACCGCCTTCAGTAACATCTAAGAGTGCATTACGCTAATACAACCTGAAGATGACCAGAACATGATACTTACTACGTCACTGGAGCTGGAAAGTGTAGAAGAAGATGATGACAAAGGACCTGATGAAGAATTTGACGAGTGTTTGCTTGGCGTCTCTGAGGTTTTACTTCTAGGTTTCCCTAGTGATTCATTCTCTTCAGAAATATTATTGTTGCATTTGTCTAGCTGTTGTTTATCTACTATCAAGGCCACCCCATTACCTGGAAGAAAAGATAATTGGGTACAGAATAAGCACTCTTTCACAACAACAAAGTCGCTCACAGGGATAGATGGCTTTGCATTCTGTTGAGATGAACACACACCATGCAAAAACACCTCTCAACTGGTTCATGGTTTGTAAACGAAATCAACTTCCATTTTTTCCATATACTGTTTAACAGAAATGGATCTAGTACAAAAAAGAATATGCAATTTCAGTTTAGTTCAGAGTACACAGTTAAACTATGGAATTTACTATCGCAAGATGAAGATGTAGCTATGGCCACTGATTTGGATGGCTTTAAAAAGGGATAAGGCATATTCATGGAGGATAAGTGTATCAATGGCTACTAGTTCTGATGGCTATATATGCAGTATCAGAGGCTGTACATGTACATATACTAGTTGCTGGGTAACAAGAGTGGGACATTTTAACAGAAAAAATGGACTGTACTGTTTATTCTATTGGTTGTTCACTGCTCCAAAATCCTTGGATGGGGAGCAGTACATAAATAAATATTGCATTCCAAAAATACAGTTTATCACAAAAGTATCAGGGTACATTGGACCCACAATGTTAACAGAAGAGAAAGCCAAACTGAAACAAAAAAAAATGCCTAGAAAATAATGGATTTGGTGTAATGTACCACAATAAATCTAATATTCTTTCACAAAAGAACGTTACAAGTAATCAGCATTGCAAATTTGCACTATGAGAATGTTAACTCCTGGGTCAACATAAATGTAACATTGAGCAGAATTAATTACCTAGGATAACATTTACTCCTGTGGTCCAACAGACCCACACAGTCCTTTGCTGTGTGTGTGCACTTTTGCATGTACACACGCATAAACAAACATACAGGGATATACAGATGATGATGGTATGACTTTGCAAAATCCACAAACAAACTGCCCCAAAGCTCTTGAAGTGGTATAACCACATAAATGAAATTTATAATATATGCAAAATGCTGAAGTTTCCTCTAACTCATTTGTTCTGTTCCCATTAACTTAAGCATTTCATTATTTCCTTCCCCGTTAATTTCAATAGGGATAAATTAGATACCTAATAGCTTAGTAAGTTAAACACACACACTAAAAAAGGTCAACATAATGGAAAAGCTAAATGAAACATAGTTGTCTTAAATAGTGGAAGCAACACATTTTTTGTTGTTGGTGACTGTATACTGATGTGAGCTTTTGGAATTGTGGTATAAAGTGTTTTAAGAAAACAGAATGAACATACTAAGGTCTCCAAACCCAGCCCCAATAAATTATTCACCAAAAGAGGCTATCAGAGAAACACAGCTATGTTTCAGAGATGAAACCTAAAAAGCTGCAAAGCTTCTGTTATTCATGATTTGCACACACAACATAATGCAATGTGGGCCTCTTGGTAGGGCGTTTCCTTGCAACACACACACTATTCCAGGAGGAGGTGGGGTTATCTCTTTAAACAGAAAGACACAGCCACAGGACACATGCTCTGAGAGATGCATGTTTTGACAGGTGCTGTATAGAGCGGTGTCTCTCTGCCATAAATATGGTCAGTTTGGACGTGCATCTTTACATCTCAATTCATTGAGAATGTTGCCATACGTTGTAGTCCTTACTTCCTTCTACTGAAGGAATCAACTATTTAATAAACTCTCTGGCACCTCTGAACCATGAACCTGTTGGTGCTAGTGTTCTGCCTCTGCTTGTTTACTCAGGCTTAGTAACTTCCATTATCTCTAAACTGGCTTGGTGTTTCTTTAGATTTCGGGCCTCCTGCATCTTTTTCCATAAAGGTTGAATCCTGGGAGACTTAGGCAAGGAATCTCTAATGCTCACACACAAACTAAAATTTAGCAATTGTCTCCTTTGGGAGTAATTCTAAGTATACTTGAATAAAGGGACAATCCTAACTTGCAATGCAATGTTCAACGGAGCTTGCTCCCAGGTAAACAAGCATAGAATTTCTGCCTTGGTCAGTCACTCAGACAGCTTCGGCTATTGGGCAGTATTCAAATGTAATAAACAAGTAAGCATGGCATGTCTTTCAACCACCTTTGGCACAATGGTCTCTTCTACCTCCAGCTCTTTGGTTGTGACATGTTCCTAGTCTGGGTCTTCTGACTGGATAAGAACTTAAAAAGTGCCGTGCTGGATCAGACCAAGGATCCACCTAGTCCAGCACTCTGTTTATACAGTGGCCAACCAGCCATCAGCCAGGGACCAACAAGGCAGGACATGGTGCAACAGCACCCTCCCGCCCATGTTCCCCAGCAACTGGTGCACACAGGCTTACTGCCTCAAATACTGGAGACAGCACACACCCATCAGCATACATATTTATTTATTTATTTATTGCATTTCTATACCGCCCAATAGCCGAAGCAATCTGGGTGGTTCACATACATACAGCATGCATACTTCATAAAGGCTTAATGCCGTTTGGAATATTTGGGAGCGGCTGGCCTTGGTTTAATTAAGACTGGCTTAGATTATGGGGCTTTCGATTCCTTTTAAATCCAACCGTTTATGTCGTGAGAATGCGCTACGGCCAGGTTTACCGTTTTGAGCTTCTGTCTATCGTTCATGAAGATGAACAGCTTGTTTTAAAATGAAAGCCGTAAGTCTTACATTGCTGGCTAATGTGTGGAAACTGTACAGTTCCAAAGTATCGCTGAACTGCAAGCTGCAACGGGTTTGGCAAAATCTTACCATTGCACGAAGCCTCTGTGCTGTTCTGAATTCCCCATTGCTTTGATATCCAATCTCTGTATGTCGCCACTTCTTGCGTCACTCTGATTATTCTTCCTAATATACTGCCAGCATTTTAAAAGAAAGAAAAGGTTATTGGGTTTTAAAAAAGAGAGAAACATGTGACAATGGTAATGGATCTGACTCGGACACAAAGTGTTTACCTTTCATTTTCGTTGTTGGGGTAATATTTCGCTATCGGTGATACTGCATGGCTCAAAACAACGTATGCATAATCAAAGGCCTGTTTTACTTGCATGGCACCGTAAGAACTCCTTCCGACATCATTACCTTAAAACAATTAGAGAGGTTGTAATAAAGAAACAAATTCTATGAATAAGACACCTCAGCCAATCTAGGAGGCCTTAGGTTATTGCTAAATGGGCCCAAATGACCCCAACAGAAAGCCACCAATGTTCTTACAGATATAAAAATAATTAAAATGAACATCACATTAATTCACTAATTGTATAGTTTCAGGATTTGCTTTTCTTTAGCAGGGCAACAAAGGGAGCGAAGACACAAGGTATGAGTTTCTGACCAACCAAGGGCTACAATCGATGCAAATCTCATCTTAGCTCAAAAGGAAGCAGCACCCTGCCAACGCTCCCTCAAGCCTATTACTATTTATGCAGTCAAGGAGACATTGATTTGGCAATATCCTGATTTGGCAATCTGCTCAAAATAACATTCTACTAACAAATTATAAATAAGGTTGCTCTGACACTGGCCTTTGCTAGACCTACCTTAAAATCCGGGCGAGAGGAGGGGAGAGCCATCGCGGGCTGTCGCCCTAGTCTACACGTCAGGGCGACAAGCTAAAAGAAAAACCCGTCGCATCTGCCATTTTTTTTTAGATTTAAAGGGCCGGCTGCGCAGAAGCACGCGAACGATGAAAGGTACGTAGGTTTTTTAACCAAAAAAAAAAAAAAAAAGATTTCCTCACTCCCCCCACCCTGCACGCCTTCTCCTGGCTACGCACAAGTAATTACGTGGAGCCGGGAAAAGCCGCGGAACGGGCTACAAATCGGGCTTAAAGGGGTAGGCTATATCCTGGGGCCAGGGAGGGTTGATCCCTCCCTGAGCCCGGGATCCCCTGTGAGTCATCTGGACACACGAGCGATCCCGGGTATCAGCCCGGGATATAGCCTGGTCTAACAAAGGCCACTGAATCAGGAGTTAACAACTTTTAATTTCTTCTATTCTGCATCCTTCGGTTAAAAATCTTCCCATGGCATAGTGAAAAGCCCTCATACCTGGTTGTAGTGGGTCTTCAATATATAGCATTGATGGTCTATAGCCATCCAGCATATTCTTCTGCACTTCGTCCTTGGCCACATATGAACCACCATCCTTTATTCGGATCCCTGTTTTCAGATAGTTGAAATGACGTCCATATAATTCAAAAAATTCTATTAAAAGGACCCCGTAGTTGGCATTGGGGGCACAGGCATCTTCTCTGGCATGTAACTGTTGATAAACAAACAAAACAATCAACATTGGTAACAACATAGATATATGTCGTTGTGTGTGCTATCTGTTTTATGTCTTTGCATGAATGGTTTTATACCCGGGGCGGTATGAAAATATAACAAATTAAATTAAAATTAAATTAAAGACACTTTTTAAAACTTCTCCAGATTCCTTTACAGTCCATTTAAGAACTAAATTCAAATAGAGACATGCAAGCATTTCTGCTTGATAGCTGGAATGAACTAGTACTCCACAAAAAGCATTTACTCAGACCCCATTTACACCCTGTATTAAGCAGACAAATATCTTCAAGGCAAAATGCATCAGGCACTTCAAACATATTTTCCCAATAAATGATCAACTTTCATAGGATTGTTATGAAAGAATGAGACTGGAAAACGTGACACACACAAAATACCCAAGATCTATGCATGCGGCTTCCTCGTCAACAAAGTTGTTAATGACTTTGTTTGCACGTAACACCAATTCATGGGTAAAACAACCAGGAATTGGCATGGTTGCAATTGAATCAGCTTTCCAAAACAACCCAGGAATGTCCTTTTCCTAAACTGTCATGATGTGTGAACCCAGCACTCAAACTGTTTAGGCTTAAATAATCCAGAGTTTTAACCCAATAATAAACCATGGTTTCCTGAGTTGTTTCAGAAAGCGGAAGTGGCTGAAAGCCAGCATGCTCATTTGCTGACAAACAACCCATAGGTTGTTTGATTGTGCAAAATGGTCCTAAGCAGCACACTGAACAGCAAGCATCTGAGAGACATAATCCAAATATATGGCCCAAATACCCACATTAGCTCTAGCTCTGCATCTGTGAAATGGAAATATTTATGACCTACTTCACAATAAAATAAATGTGTACCTGGGAGAACTGGCATAGAAATAATTCAAGGCAAATTGTAACTTTAAAGAAGATTGTGATACAATGCCAACAGGCACTCAAAATACCATTCTACCATTGTTTTTCGTTGTGTATATTTACTGTTTTTATACTGTATGCTTTTATCTGTACGCCGCCCTGAAATCTTATTGATATAGGGCAGGATATAAATGTTATAAATAAATAAATATTTCAAATAGTTATTTTAAAAACAGTGGTGGTTCTACCCAGGAAATTTAACTGCAAGACTAATTGGCTTACAATCTAAGTTGTATTTTATATGATTTGTGTAGTTATAATTTTATTATTATAGCCAATGGCTCATTATTATTTTTTAATCTGACTGATTTTTAGTTCAGTTTGCAACCTATTTCATTGCACACAATAATTAATATCACACTTAAAAGAGAAAGGTCATTCATGAACCATCAGGAAATAATTTCACTCAACTTACCTGGAGGAAGCTGACAGCCATTAAAAAAAGACTGTATGATCCAATTCCACCTGTAAATACTTCATTGAGGTCCCTCTGCAATAAGAACTGTTTCAGTACTAAAACTAGATATGGCAATACAGGATATTTCTGCAGGAGAAAAAAGGAAATGAGGATCAAACCTCCACTCAATACTACTTTGCACATAAAAAGCACAGCTCTGTCACATTGCTAGAAATAACATGATAACTACTGCTGACACGAAGTATTTATTTTCCGCAGCTTGAAGGTCACTTGGTGTTTATGTCAATTTTCTGTTAGCAGATAACAGGCCTTAGGTTACAGGAAAGACAGGGGAAATTTTGGCCGCCGCTATTAAACCACATAGCAAATGGATAGCAGAATATAACTACCAAGAGCAGAGAAAAATCTAATCTAACAAAAGGTTTAACTTAACTGCATTCATTGAAACATTCAAAGTATATTTTAAGGCAGCTTTAAAGACTAGCCGTTTCCGGCAGGCCTATCCAGATCAATGTAAAATCAAGAATTTTTAAGATGTATTGATTCCTGTTCTAATGTTGTTCCCCGCCTCGATCCGAAGGGAGAGGCGGGTAAGAAATAAATATTTTATTTATTTATTTATTTATTTATTTATTTATTATTTAGAATATTTATATACCACTCCCCATTGAAAAATTTCGGAGCGGTGTACAAGGTAAAATGAAAATAAAAACATAATAAAACAGTTAAAACAAAATTTAAAAAGAAGCAAAAATCAGAAATCCGAGGCTGCATGTTAAAGAAAGGAATAAAGATGTTTTCAGGAGGCGCCGAAAGGAGTACAAGGTCGGAGCCTGCCTGACCTCCAGAGGCAGGGAATTCCACAGGAGGGGCTCCACCACGCTGAAGGCTCTTCCCCTGGTGGATTCCAATCGGAGGATGGATCTAGGTGGAACCACCAGGAGCAGGCCCTCGGATGACCTCAGTGACTGGGCAGGTTGGTAATTTATTGCTTTTATATCCCGCCTTTCTTCCTTGTTAAGGAACTCAAGGCAGCAAACATAATCCTCCTCCTCTCCATTTTTATCCTAACAACAACCCTGTGAGGTAGGTTGGGCTGAGAGTCTGTGACTGGCCCAGAGGCACCCAGTGAGCTTCCATGGCCACGTAAGACAAAAGACTTTACATGTAAGTATCACCTAACCTTGATAAAATCTTTGATGAGATGAGCAGCTTTTACCCCGTTCTGTACGTTAAAGCTGATATCAACTTTTACATCAGTGGAGAAATCAGTCAGTTTAATGATCGGTACCTGTGGAAAGAGCAAAACACAACATTGTTCTCAAGAGAGCTTTTTCAGCTGTAGGCTTAATCCTAGACCAGTGCAGCACACGCTTAAAATTAAACAAAACAATCTTCACAGAATTCAGCCTTCTGTTGTGCACAAGAGGTGCTTTATACAACAACTGACAGATACGACAGCACTCCAAACACAAAGCAGTTGCTTTTAGTCGTGAACAGACAGCAGGGGGAGACAGAAGGCCATAGAATAAAACTACTCATCATATAAGGGCCATTAATGAAAAGAGGAGGTCATAGAAGAACAAGCAATTCACGTCAGAGACACTTCTTGTGTTACTTCTGAAAGAATGTGCTGCCCTCAGGAGTTCAATCCGCATGTTAAGAAATTGTGAAAATATAACAACCAGAGCAGTAATTCAATCCATAGCACTGAAGTCCATCAAGAATTTGAAATACTTCTCTGAATCAAAGGATCCAGCTTAGCTGGACAAGATAACTGTGTACTAAGAGCAGGATCCGAAGAGCTACTTCAACAGAACACTCCTTTGCATGTTTTCTCAGAAGTTCCACAGTGTTAAGTGAGACTTACTCCCAAATAAGTGACTATAGGATTGCAGCCTGACAGGAGACCACCATCAATCCCCCATCTCACCCCAGTTCAAATGATCACTGCAGCCCACTGTGTCTTATTTAAGCCATGGCGGGTTGAGGTGCATGCCAGTGGCCATTTTGAATAATCAAGCTGCAGCGGTCAGTCGCCATGGCTTATCATGACATCCAAACCAAGCCATGGCTTATCATGACCCTAACCACGCCAACAACAACCCATCCTAGCCTGGTTTAGATGACGTGGTAAGCCATGGCGCCCGCCCACCACAGCTTGGATATTCAAAATGGCCACTGGCACGCATCACAACCCACCATGGCTACGGTGATCGTGTGAATCGTGGAATAGTTTCTGATACTCCCTTCTGCTGTGCAGCATGGTATGCACAACTATTTGAGAAACATAAGCATGAAGCTCTCTTAAACAAGCATGACCTGTTGTGCAGTTCAATGGATCCTGGTCCCCAAAACTACTAATAAAGCAAGGGAGATTTCCTTTTGAAGGGTGATGCTTCAACCATAACAATTTCCATCTGTGGTTTGAGTAAGTGCAAATTGTGTTTGTATATCGCACTACATATGTTAATGGCTCACCATTGCAATGGTGTCTGCGTTATCACTTAACGTTTTGTAAATGGCACCCGTTAAGATAATCACTGTCTGTACTTTTCGTATTTCAATTCCCTCTGACAATACAGTTTACATCATCCCCCAGCATGTGTGTGTGTGTGTGTGTGTGTGTGTGTATGTATGTTTCAATTTAGGGTTAACGCTTCACAAAAGCTTATGCCAGAATGAATTTACTAGCCTTTAGGGTGCCACAAAGATACTGATCAGTAGGTACTGATCTTGACATTCAACTAGTATGAATGATATCTGCCACTATAAGATTCCACAGTTTGTGTTCCCCACGCTCCCACTGCTCGAGAGGAAGGGCTCAATCTTCATTGCTCTGTGCAATGCAAACACTGGAGGGATTTCCTACTCCTTACACTGGGGCCCATCAGCCAGCCAGTTAACTTCCTCTTCCTTGGTTAGGGCAAGCATGTGTTTTCTACCATCTCCTGCTTGGAATATTTCCTGCTGCCAGATGGAAGGGCACATGCTCCATCCATGGCCAGGGACTGGTTGGGTGGGGGGGTTATTCTGACTCTAGTATTTTTCTACAGGAATAGGCATGTCTATATCAGTCCATTCCTACCCTTCTCTCCTCCCCAACATTTGGGCTCCCAGCTCATTTGCATGAGGGGGGACCCACTCAAAAAGAATTCAGAAAGCAACGGCACCCAACAGCTTACTGATTTGACTTGCCACATGCATAGACCAAGGGCAGTTGCATAACAAGAAGTTGCTTTAGAGTATCTTTTGCAGAATACAAGTTTTAGTTAAGCAAAGAGAAAAAGGAAAAATAACTCACAGTTGCTTTGTCTAAAACCTTTACTGACTCTTTATCTGCCACGTTGTGCTTTCTGAGAGCCTCTTCCAGGGTCCACAGAGGCAACGTCTCCCATTTTCCAAACACGACTAAATCAATATCACTGAAATGAAAAGATGGCAAATTAAGAGGCAATTCTCTCTCTAGAAAGTACGTTCAAAATGAGGAGGGGATATTTTGGTATCGCAGAATCATGATTTAATTTCTCCCTCTTCCCTCCCCATCCCCTTTTCCTTGTGTGTCATGTCTTCTTTACGGTCTTCTTTACTGATCAATTGTTAGCTGCTCTGGGAGCCTTTTTGGCTGAGGTGCAGGATATAATAATGATTTGATTTGATACCAAGCTTTCTAGAACTGAGACCTAGACCCCTTCTTCAATGCCACCTATTTCTGAAGTTCACGGTCCATTGTGAACGCAACAACAGCTGGGAGTGCATTTTCCTGGCCACTGAGTTAAGGAAATATTGATCCAGTGCCACTTCCTAACATGCAAACTTAAATCCTTGACAGATCACCACCTCTATAGCTTCACATTCTTCAAGTGCTTTCCCCAACCCTCAAATGCACATCTCCCAGATCCTACATTAATAGGAAATCTGCCTCAGCTGCGGGATCCTGGAGGAGAAGGCTAGCCCTGATGGTTGTGTGCTACCTCCAGTAGCTGAGGCCTTTGCTAGACCTACAGGATATCCCAGGATCTCGTGTTGTCAATAACACGAGATCCCACCCTCATTGACATGTAAGGCGAGGCAACTCAAGAAGAGAGCCGTCGTGCCCGCCATTTTTTTTAACTTTTAAAGGAGAGGTACTTTTTTTAAAAAAAAACATTAAATTGATTTTCCCACTCCCCCCACCCTGAGCCCCGTGCGTGGCTCCCGGCTCGGTGCGAGTAATCGCGCGGAGCCAGGAAAAGCCACGAAAACGGGCCACACGCTCGCGGTCTCCGAGACCACTGGAAAAAGCAGGCTTGAAGGGGTAGACTATATCCCGGGGCCAGGGAGGGTTGATCCCTGCCTGATCCCAGGATCCCCTGTGCGTCATCTGGACGCAGAGGGACGATCCCAGGTATCACCCCAGGATATAGCCTGGTCTAGCAAAGGCCTAAGGCAGTAAGCCTGTGTGCAGCAGATGCTGGGGAACATGGGCAGGAAGGTGCTGTTGCACCATGTCCTGCTTTGTTGGTCCCTGGCCGATGGCTTGTTGGCCACTGTGTGAACAGAGTGAAGGACTAGATGGACCCTTGGTCTGATCCAGCATCAGGGCACTTCTTAGGTTCTTAAGTGGAGTGGACAGGAGACATATTACATCACCCTAAACGCTACCATGGACTGATAGGACATAAAATGTTCAGGGGCATGGGCAGGTCAACGTAAAGACCATGATTAAAATGTTAAGAATCATTTGTCTCTTTAACGGTAGAATAAATGCTAATACATAAATGCATAAAGCAAGGTTAGAACATTTGCTTTTCCATGAAGTTACACAAATAACATCAGTAACATCAAAATGGCCACTATGCAACCTCAATATCACAAGTTAAAGATAAGCAGTAAAAAGATAGATCTTCATTTTAAACAGCAAGTGCTTGTAAGGAAAAATGGGGGCGGGTAAGAACCATGTATGCTAACTTGAACTCTGTGGATATGAACATAATAAATAAATAAATAAATAAATAAATAAATAAATACTAACCTTGTAGGTAAATATAAACCAGTCTTAAAACTTCCAAATATCTGCACCTGAAAAACACACACACATGCAGGTTAAAAATCCTTCACTAAAAACAAATGGAATAAGTAGTAACATTGACTGTTGCTGCCCTCAACTGGTAGACTTCGGAAAAACCTAACCAGAATATAATATAGAGAACACGGGTTTGAACTCTTCAGTGTGTCAAATTGTGGGTGCATCTTTGCTGTCTAACACCACTGCAGCGGTGCAGCGAAGTGATTTTAGACCCTGGATAGAAGGGTCTTTTTAGGGGGGCGCTTTTAGAAGGTCTTGTATGACTTCAGTTGTGAAACACACAACTAACTTTCCTCTACTTGCCCCCTGCTGACCCCACAACTGCCATTCCATGTTTTACAGCTGCTTAGACCTTTCTGACATGTTAAATTGTTTGCCAGTGCTGATTTTTAAAAAAATATATACTCTGAACATGTGTCGTTTTGCACTTTAACCTCACTTGAATCATAGGTTCACCATGATTACAGGAATAAAATGGACTTCTGCTTCTGCTGTTCTGTTGCACTCCTCACCTGCCACTCTCTGGATGGTCAGTTGTCGGGGAACGGCTTGGGATTCAGGGCCCCGGATTTTGGGCCCATGGTCTAGCACTAGCTGCACCACTGCAGCATCCTAAATAAAGCGAACCAGGCCTATATTTCTATGATGTATCTGTTACCGCCTATTTTTAAGCTAAATCTGAATTTCAACAATACATCTTGTAATTTAGCATCATTCTTTGAAAAACTTGAGCTAACAAGGCATTAATTTAGTATCTAGGCTCCTTATGGAAAGGAGAAATGGTGCAGTCACTACTCTCTCACACACACATGGTATGAAAGCTTCTCTAGCACAAACTATCATAGTAATAACAGTTTTTCGAAGTCACACAATCTAATTAACAGGATGTTCTTCTTGGGCAAGGCCAGAACAACACACAGCAAAGGTAACACAACCTGAAGTGACCTTCAGGATCTTTTCAACCCAATGGTTCTAAAGTCCCAGATGACCATTCATATGTGCTGTCCCCACCTGCCACCCGCCCCTCCTCTCTGGAAATTTCAAAGTATGTTGACTCAAAGAACTTCTAATTCTCTATAGCAGGAGCGGGCAGAAAGCAGTTCTCCAGATGTATTGGCCTTCAACCCTCAGTATTCCTGACCACTGGCCATGCAAACAGGGGCTTCTAGGAGTTGATGACAAAAACACCTAGAGAACTACCCTTGCTCTAATTTATCTGCTTTTAATACAGAGCAAGTATTTGCCAATTTAACATATGAAACGTCCTTCTACTGGATCAGACAAGTGGACCACTAACCTTACACTACCTATTCTGACTAGCCACCGATTCCCAGAGCCTCTCTCTGTCTTGCTACCTGAGATCCTTAGGAAAGAGGAAGTTCACTTAGTTCAGAATGGTTTATTCTGATTAACTGCTCTCTAGGGTCACATGCAGAGATCTTCTCCATCACCTGCTACCTGATCCTTGTTACTGGAGGTGCCAGAGACTTCCTTCATGTAAAACATATGCTTTACTACTGACCAATGGCCTCTCCTATCAATTTTGAGAGGTCAATCTCTTCCCCCTAGGAAGTTTTATAATACTGGAGTTTTCACATACTCTTTATTGGCACCAACTGTCTCTGCAGAGGCCACCAGTGAGGGAGGAAGCAGCAGCCAGGCACCACTCCACCGTGCCTGGGTCCAGCTCCAGCTGAGAGCCCCCTCCCTCCTGCCACCAACTGTCTCTGGAGAGGCCACCAGTGAGGGAGGAAGCAGCAGCCAGGCACCACTCCACCGTGCCTGGGTCCAGCTCCAGCTGAGAGCCCCCTCCCTCCTGCCACCAACTGTCTCTGCAGAGGCCACCAGTGAGGGAGGAAGCAGCAGCCAGGCACCTCTCCACCGTGCCTGGGTCCAGCTCCAGCTGAGAGCCCCCTCCCTCCTGCCACCAACTGTCTCTGGAGAGGCCACCAGTGAGGGAGGAAGCAGCAGCCAGGCACCTCTCCACCGTGCCTGGGTCCAGCTCCAGCTAAGAGCCCCCTCCCTCCTGCTGTCACCTGTAACTGCTGAACTTTCCAACTAAGATTGTAGTGCCTGAATTTGCTTTCCTTTCCCCCCTCCTCCTCCTCCCTCCCAATCCCCTTTCCTTTTGTGTCATGTCTTTTAGATTGTAAGCCTGTGGGCAGGGACTGTCAAGAAATACTTTTGTAAGCCACCATGAGAGCCTTTTTTGGCTGAATGGCGGCATAAAAATCCTTAAATAAATAAATAAATAAATAAATTATGCAACATACAGTGTGTCGCTGATGTGATCCAAACACCAGGATGTTTGATCTGGGAGACCTGGCCTTGCTCAGCTACAGAATCCCTAGTTTAAACTCACCATCAATGAAACCAGCTATATAAAAAATATCACTTATAAGACTAGACCTGTACCTGATGTTAGCAGAGGGCTTCCTAATCTCTGCACATTAGAATTAAAGCCATGTATCACAAATCCCAGCAAAGTCTAATTGTGCCACTGGTCTGAGTCTGCTTCATCCCTGACCCTATGGTGGGCATGGAGGAATCCCTGTGATAGGGAAGAACGCCGCCAAAGAAAAGTTTTCAGAGTGTGTACCCCATAGCTCACCCCACCAAGTTAATAATCATGTTGGTAGGTAGCCATTAGACTTCTATAAAAGAAAATGGATGTCATCCAGAGTTCATGCTAACTGTAACTGTGTGCTTGCTGTTGGTTCATTTTAACAAAGTTTACTTTCCTTTTTAAAACCAACCTAACACGCTTCTTTTTCTCGTCAGCTGTGCTGTCCCAACTCTAGGATAATTAAAGCCTCTCTTAGCCACTCTTATGGTGGAGTCTGGCTGATGCCAAGAACAGTTCTCATTTACTAGGAATGTTTCCGTCTAAGCACATTCCCTGGAGCAATAGAGCAAATGACACAATTGCTGGCTTCTATAAATAAAGTCATAGTTTAAGAAATGTTCACTTAACACCATCAATTTTGTGTTATCATTTTCCTGAGCCCACTAAATGTATACAAACTCCTCTTTTTCAAAAGAGTTCCTCTTCCCATAAAAAAGTTTGTTTCTTTTTTCCAGCATCTTTCTATAAAGTGTGCAGCAGCAGCAGGAAACCTTTCTATGTAATATAAGGCAGCAATGTTTTCATTTTCAAATCCAGATGTATACAGCAAGTACGACTGGCTCTCTTTAGTAGAAAAAGTCTGAATTGGAAAGGAGAGGGTGACGAGGCTAATGGGTTTGTGCAGATGTTCTTCTTGCTGGTTAAGAGGTTTTGTTCATTAGCCACTAAGCAATTAGCTGACTTTTTCAAACAGATTTCAGAGCATGAAGTGACTTGAGCTTAAATAATGGAACTGCTATTCGGTCACTAATTTTGCTTACGTGGTTTGTATGCTGCCCTTTTGCAAAACATTTCAGTCACAGAATCTAATTCCAAAATTCACCACTGCCAAAATTCAGCAACATGTTTGCTTTAATATTATTTTGGGAGGATTTCCCACTCTTCCCTTTACTTCCCTTATCTTCCCTCTCGAGGACTGTTACGTACAAATGGTACCTGAAGGGTATACGGGACAGGCGTAGGCCTGCACCTCCCAAGAATACAACAACACAGGGCATCAGTCTTACTGAATAATTGGATGGGGCTTTGCTACGAAACATCAGCTCACCAGTGGTATTAATTCTTCCCAAGCAGCTGCTAATATCTTTGCCTTCGTTGCCCCCAATATACTGGTTGAGCGGGTAAACTGCACTTACAGTGAAACACAAACTATGCACTTTAAAAAATGGAAATGTACACAATTATGACTCAGCTGCATAATTTCATTCTAAGGTTTTGTTTTCCAGTTGGTAGAATTGAGGATTTTGTGCTTTTAGTTAATGCTGAATATACATTTAAAGCTCTATAGACAGTAGTTGTTCAAGAAGAAACCACTACCCACAATCACCAAGCAGAAGAGTTTGTTAACCTTACATCTGCATTAGGCCAGAGTTCCTTTATAACGTTTTCTATCCTATTCACCACCTCCATTCGCATTGTTTTTTCTTCAGGTCTGGGAGACATATATTTGTAGAAGTCATTGATCTCTTCGTGAAGACTGAAAAAGAAGGACAATGCGTTAGCCCAATGCAATAACAAGACAAAAACAGACATAGCTTGCCAGTTTAAGGACAGTAAATCTCCAATACTGCGATCCTACGCATGTTTGTTCAGTAATTCCATCTGAGTTCAATGGGACCTTACCCCAACAGAGGTGTACGCTGCAGCCTACATCTGGGAAGGATACATTTCAGCTCTATCCTATTTAGAAGTTATAAGGCAAACAGGGAGCCCCCCCAAACAGCCTTTTTTTTCATGGTGAAGCATTTACACAGGAGAATCAGTAGGCACGAGTGGCTGTTTTAATACTTTTCCCACCAGCAGGTTCTGCCCCCGCTGCAACCCCTTCTGCTGGGTGGTTTTCATCTGTTATTTTCCCCCAGCCAAGTTCAGAGACCACAAATAGGCCCCACAGTCCTTTCATTAGCAGATCCTTCCCTGAAATTGCCCCATCATTTACATTTGGGAATCCATGGTTCAACAGCATTTACTTCCAAGTATCCACCCTTAGGACTTCAGCTTCAGTTTGAACAATCACAAAAACACCAACCATTCTGTATGTCCCATTTCCTACAGCAAGTCAAAACCTGGCTGAGTTACAAGTAATTATACTATTAATGATGGAGATACAGAAATACTCTTGTATGGTATAAACAGTAGGCTGAAAAGTAACCAAGGTAAATAAGGGAGTGTCAGTTTTTACGCCTGGTGCATGACTGCAGGAACTTTCCCCACTATGGGTGTGAAGGAAAGACTGAAGGAGCAGTAGCTACCCTGGGTGTTGTGCCCGTGCGACATCTGTTTGGGCCAGACCTGTATTTAACCACTAGTCTGGTAGCCATAGGAGACAAGAAAATGCATGTACGTGAGTGTAAAGAATTGCACACCTGGCCTGCACTTGTTCATTAGAGTTAAATATTACTGGGGTGGGTGAGAGTAATAAGCATGAGAGTCATCCACAACAATCTCTATAATATCCACAGCAGTCTCAATAATATATATTTTTAAAAGGACTGTTTTAATGGGGCGGAAGCTTGTGAAGTTGTCGTCGCAGGATACAGTATGCAAATATTTAGCCAATGTTGCATTGGTTGTCTATCCCCAAGAGAATTCTCAGCTTCTTACTAGACTTTACTCTCTCTTTCTTAAGAACAAGTGTCTATTTCTCCTTCCTTAAGCAAGAACTAATGGCTACCTAACTCCACCCCTTTATGGAAAAGGTGACTTCCCTTCAGTTAAATGTAGTTATATTTGTGGAACGTCTACAAAATCCTTTAGCAATGTTTTTCTTGAGCTCATTTTCAAAGACACACAGGTTGCATATCCGACTGTTCAAAAAACCAGTTTTCCGACATCTTTTCCACTCAGTTGTAACTGAAAAGATATGCAGAGATTTCCAAAAAATTTGGCATTGACAAAAATACAAATAAAATTTATTTTAAATCTTGCCATGATATGTGCATAATGGAGATTATAAAGAGTGGGAACTCTGCCAAAACGAGGACAATTACAAAACTATTGTTTTTATTAATGGTGCTCCCAAGTATTCCTTTGTCTAATTCAGTATCTCGCTGGCAACTTAGGAGCCCTCTAATTTTGCATCTGTGGGGTGAAAATTTTTCCTTGTAAAACTTCCCAGTGCTGAATTTTTTTTCCCATGGGAAATTTTCTACGTCATAAACTCAACAGTAACAATGAATGGATTCTAACTGCAAATACAATATTAGCCAAGTTGACAGTTTCAAAATGAAAAGCTTTCAGCATATCATGCACTGTTCTTTGGGTTGTTAAAATGTATTAGTGTGTCAACAGTAATATTCCAAATATCCCCACTGACCCAAAAAGTTTAAGGACCGCTGATCTAGGCTTTAAAGGGTCAAATCAGCACTCTGAGTTGTGCCTAAAAACAGTTCAACAATCCGCATTGGCAATTCCCCCCCCCACACACACACACACACAGAACACACACAACCCTCTCAGCTCCTATCAGGACTTTTGCAGCAATATTTTGTAGTAGCAGAGTTCTAACTTGGGTTGGCAATGGTAACATGTGACATTTTTGGGTAGTCCAGTGCTATACTTTAAACCCTGGCTACACTGAATGTTCATGCTAGCCCCTCCAGAGTTCAAATACCCACTCAATTAAAGCCTTCACCAAGCTGCCCTCTCTGACCATCTTACAGGTAGGTTGTGAAGATGGGCTGACCTCTTTTGTTTTCTATCCTTCCTTCTGGATACAGAACTAGCACTAGTCGCTGATATAAATAGTTTTCTCAAGTATCACAAGAACAACTGTACAGTCATTAAACTTGTGCTGTATATAAATAGTGTAAGTAGGGATTTCTAGGGCATCTCCTATCAAAAAGCAATGCATTTTTGTCTAGCGATGTCAAAAACAGAAATGGTCTGAATTCAACGAAGACCCTAAAGGGCAGGCTTTGCAGCTGTACACCGCCCACCTATCTTTACAGACCCACTATATCAAGATCGGACAGTGTTGACATTAAAAGTTAATACTAACAGCCGATTAGGGGAAATGAGGTAAACTAAACACACAAGCGTCACAATTGGCCAAGATGACTAGAGGTGCATTTATCATGTGTTTCGAGATACATGTCTCCCTACTTACATAATTATAGCACTTGCTGTGAACACCAGTGGGGTGGGTGGGACAGGAATTTGTTCTTTCCCATGTGTGATGAAGGCTGTAGTCAAATAGTCAAATGCCTAAAGCTTTTAGAGAGGAATCCTAAGGGCCCTAGACAGAGGTCAGAAACAGTGCTCTGACCTCGGAGCCAAAAATCTGCATTTCCCGCCCTCTCACAGCCAGGATGGAGAGAACCATGCCGGCTGCATTCCAGTGGGCAGGGAGGGGAAGGAACTGGAGAGGAAAGGCCAGGATATCCTGAGGCCTCTCCAGCCTCTTTCCCTCCCTTCTGCCTTGCCCTAGCTAGACAGGTGAAAAAGCCCATCTAGAGAAAATGGATAGAATCGTAGAATAGTAGAGTTGGAAGGGGCCTATAAGGCCATCGAGTCCAACCCCCTGCTCAATGCCGGAATCCACCCTAAAGCAATGCTGACAGATGGTTGTCCAGCTGCCTCTTGAATGCCTCTAGTGTGGGAGAGCCCACAACCTCCCTAGGTAACTGGTTCCATTGTCGTACTGCTCTAACAATCAGGAAGTTTTTCCTGATGGACAGCTGGAATCTGGCTTCCTGTAAATTGAGCCCGTTATTCCGTGTCCTGCACTCTGAGAGGATCGAGAAGAGATCCTGGCCCTGCTGTGTGTGACAACCTTTTAGGTATTTGAAGAGTGCTATCATATCTCCCCTCAATCTTCTCTTCTCCAGGCTAAACATGCCCAGTTCTTTCAGTCTCTCTTCAAAGGGCTTTGTTTCCAGACCCCTGATCATCCTGGTTGCCCTCCTCTGAACACGCTCCGCTTCTCCTCCCACTTTGCAAGTTCAGGGGCTTACAAGTATTGGGGCGCTTGTAAGATTGTACTCTTAAAAACTCATCTAGAGACCAGATTATTCCCAAAGAGGGCCTTACTTAAATCTGTTTGGAGGAATGAGACTCAAGTCCATCCTGTGGCAATTGAACCATTTGCGTACCGAGATGAAAAAAAATCCCAGGTATCTAAAAACATTACGGCTTTGCCCATACAATTGATTTCCCCCCCTTTCTTTAAAGTTTTCTTATTGCCTATGTATACTCAAGAATTCTTGCACAGCAGCCCTAAAGGATTTCTAGCTATTTGGGTTTAACTATGCTTTTCAAATGTGTCAATTAACAATAGCAGAAGGAAGCAATTCTTATTGTATTATTCACTGTGGATTAAAGCTTGCAGGTTCACGGTTTCCAAATTAATTACCGTATTTCTTCGATTCTAAGACGCACTTTTCTCCCTAAATAAACAGCTCTAAAAATGGACTGCGTCTTAGAATCGATGGCGTCTTAGAATCGAAGCAATACGGTAAGAGGAAAAGAGGAAGCTCCTGCAGCAGCCTCGAGCCATGCGAGCGAGGAGGAGCTGGTTGGGTAAGCACCTGGTTTTTTGTTAGTCAAATTTATTTGTAAGTCCCATCGATTTCCATGGGACTTACTCGCGTGTCGTCGTCCCCTGGTGCACAGACAAGTAAAGAGCGGGACTGGAGAGTTAAGTTTACTCTTTGTTTCAACGCCCCCCCTTCTTCCCGCGCAAACGGCAGTTTCTTCTCTCACAGAGGGAAAAAAAGAAAAGGACACGACCATTAGAAGAAAGCGCCGAGAGGGGGGAGGAGGTTGGCTGGGCGGTGAGGGAAGTATTTCTTTGATTCTAAGATGCCCTTTTTTCCCAAATAAACATCTCTAAAAATGGGGTGCGTCTTAGAATTGATGGCGTCTTAAAATCGAAGAAATACGGTAATGTTCTAATTGCTACACATTAAATTTATTTCAGCCCGGGAATGCATGTCAAGGCAGCAAGCCATATCTTCTGATCTTGTACCTTTCCTATTTTAGAAAGGTGGTTTCCAATCCTCAAAGCATTTATTCCACAGTAGAACCCGAGTAACAAGATTACTTCAGGGAGAAGTTCATCGACTGAAAGACAGCTTCTCAAAACTCACAGATGAACCATTATCACTAGGCTATATAATTCGCCTCCCAATTGTATGCAGTGTACAAACTCTTCATCGGAGATGTGTACATTCTTCATAGATTTTAGTGAATACATGTTAGTGTTAGTAATGCTTTTACAATACTATGTCTTGTCACACATGTTTAAAAGATGTAGACTCACACACACTGCATACAAAGGTGCCATCCTGCCCACTGTACTCTCCAAGAGCAGTGCACAGACCCACTTCCAGGATACAGTATGGGGTTCCTCCACACCAATGGGTCAGTGTAGCCTTTCCTAAGAACATTCAGCAATTGCCTGGAGACAGCCTAGTGGAGGAGAGAATTAGGAAAGCCACACTGGCCCCAATGTAGCTTTGCATGCTGCTCCATGCATGAAGGGCAAGTAGGATTGTGCCCAAAAGCCACCATCAGTTCTATGTTTGCTGGCAAAAAAAGACAATTTCCCAGCACATTCTTACATCTAAAGTTGAACGTGGCAATGCTTATTTTAACTCAGACCATATTGAGAGTGATTGTGTTTGAAAACAAAGTATGAAATATGATCAATTGAATGTCATTTAGCATGGTATACATGCCTCCAAGCACACCTAACTTTGCTGGAAGGGCCATTAGACTGGACGATGGTTGTTTACTCTCCGTCTCAACACCAGGAAAAGTTTCTCCCTCATTCTTGTTTATGAAATTTAACAAACATAAATGCAAAACTAGTTTATTTGAACTGGCCCGGAGGGATGTTCAAAACATCTGGATGGCTAAAAGTTTGAGTACATGGAAATGGTACTTATTACAAGGGGGGGGGGAGAGAGAACTTAAGAAATGTGCATAAAGCAGAGGCTCCAATCACCAAACTAGGATATGAAGGCTTCAGCTGTTCTATTTTGATGTTCTGTCAATGGATGTTGACTTTTCTAAATAATGGTGTGCATTGTTGAACTGCCAAGTTTCCCCATATTCTGGTTAACTTCACATCAAATCTCTCAAATCTGAAACATGTACCAAGGTGCAAACGACAGGGTGTACCTGTACTGGAAGTGTCCTATTTTAAATGGATACAGGAACATTCCATATGTAATTCAAATATGCCCAAGTGCTCCCAAACTAGGAAGCAAACTCTAAATGATCAAGCACAGCTAGAAGCAAACTCTAAATGATCAAGCACAGCTAGATTACCTCTTTAACAAAACTGGAATATCTAGTCTTATTAACAATGTATGACAAGGTTCTTTTGGTGTCACTGAAAGAAACAAGAGTAAATAAAGGGAGAGCGCTAACAACACACAGGAAATCAAGCTAGTATGTATAACATTTGGCAACCTTGTCCTCCAATGAAGACAGAATTCCATAGGGCCAAACCAAGGGCCCAAGAGTTATTTGAGGGTTGAGTCAAGAACTCACCGCTCCTGGAGATTTGCTTCTTTTTGGCTGGGGATCCAAGTCAATCCTTGTTTGGAGGACTTAAAAACGTTGTTGAAATATGAGGAATATAACTCAACAAATCCTCTTCTTTCCCCAACCATAAGCAACATTAAGCTGTTTGTGATATTTTGATCCAGACAAAGCAGTTGTTGTGAAACAGGTAGAAATAAAACCAGAGGCCTGTAGCTCAAGTATTCAGTTATCACCCCGAATCCTGGGTTGATGAGGGGGGAAATATCAGGAGTTTTAACCTATGGTTTGTTGTTGGGTTAACATTGCGACGTTCCTGGGTTGCTTTCTAAACCACATGCAGAGCAGGAGTGGTGAGCGGGCAAGCCCTAACAACCTATGGGTTGCCGTTACATGCAAAGTGTGAGCCAGTGGGCTAGTCCCCACTCAGCCATGGAAGCTCGTTGGGTGATTTGGGGCCAGTCACAGACTCTCAACCCAGCACACCTCACAGGGTTGCTGTTGTGAGGATAAAATAGAGAGGAGGAGGATTATGTATGCAGCCTTGGGTTCCTTGGAGGAAAAAAAGGAGAGATATAAATGTAATACAATAAATAAATAAATAAATAAATAAATAAATAGTCAGTGAGGGCAGGCTGGAAAAGGCTGGAGGATTTCGCTCCCCTTGTCCTCACTCATTGTATTTCATGTAAAAAGAGATACATTTGCTTTATATGTGAACACAGGATGGGCACATTAATAAGATACACATGGCTGTCCCATCACATCTAGCGTGGCCTTTAGTCACAATTAAGTCTAGCTGGATTAGAGTCAAATATTTTCTGCATCATCATTCAGAGGCTAGGTCTTTAAACATTACCCAGAAGTGTACTTTCACCCATGGAGAGTCCACAGCCCAGCAATCTACGCCTGAGTTAAGTTAAGGAGCATAAACACCGGTTTTGTAAGCCATTCACACAGCTTTTCCTTATATATTATGTGTGGCAACAGCCCCTTGAGCTCAAACATAAGCATCGTACATTCACACAAGATTTCCTTTAGTGTTAATTTCTTTCTACATTACACCTAACCTCAAGGGAAATATTTACTTTAAATAACAAATCTTAAACGCAGACAGACTCATATCTCCATATATTGTTTACTGGGATAATTGCCATATATTTCAATGCAACATTTTACATGAAACTGTAGTAATATCTTAGAATCTGGTGTTATATAATCAACAGTTAGTAGCCTGATGGTGTAACAGTAAAAACAACTGTCAAAAATATTTATATGGTCAACCAATGCTCAATGTACCATCCAGGGTAAAAAAATAGTACATTTTATACCACCAAGTATCATGGTACTATATCAACAGAGTTTGGGGGCTTGGGGGGACGGGACAAGGGCCCTTCAATACACATGCCAGTATCTATTAATATGGCCATTTCTGTGCTGCAGGCCTGCCACCTAAAGATTTGGTGTTGGTATAAAAGAAGTTCAAATATTTCTTGCAGCTTCATAGAGTAATACTAATATTCAACTTCAGGACCCAGAACATACATATGAACCATAGTACCTGCAATTATCCCTTAGTAGCGCATCAACGCAAATCTTTCTGCTTTATGTCTTCCGCTGAAGGTATAAACCCCAATTTGCACCTCTGAAAGTATGTATATTTATATAGAACCAATGAAAAACAATTGTTCTTTCAACTCCTGGTATTTGGCTCTGTATGCAAACTCTGTGGATGCTTTAAACTACACTGCTGTACTGCATTGTTATGAACAAGTTAAAACTGATAGAAGAGAATTGTTTAAAGCAATGCTTGGGCATCCACAATTTTAGGGGCAGCAATTTCTCAAAATGATCAGGTACTCCTTTGGTATTTAAATTGTCTAGTAAATCCTTTAATACACCAAAGATCCAGATTACTAGCAACTTCCATTTCAAAGAATTGACAAGGTAATTTAGGAATTATCTTTGTTCCTCCGCTGGGGATACAAGCACTGGAAGACTGCATAGTTCATAGCTCAAAGAGCTACCCGGCTGGTAGAACCAGCAGAGTTTGTGCATTCTTACTGTGCCAAGTTCCTTGGAAAGGGAGAAGAAATACAAAAGATGTTTAATTTATGGAAATGCTGCCAAAAATAAAATGCTGAAACCTTCTAGGCAAAGGGCAGGTGGTGTATGATTAACAGGCCACTTTCTGCTTACCAAGAAATGTTGTCTGGAACACCTTAACCCAACTACTTAGTGAGCTGATATGTGAATCTGTGCAGGGCTATGTGGGTTGGGTTGGGAATCTTAATGGATAGTTAAAACATGGGCCATACACTTTTTTCCTAGCAGCACTATCAAAAAACAGGAAGACCAAATTTTTACTGCCGCGGCTTACCCATTACTTGAAAATTATTCCCTTTTACAGAGTCATTAAGGAGAGTGAATAGGAATTATGTCTGAGATATTCATCTCTCTATACATATAAGAATCTAGTTAATATCAACAACAACAATAACCGTCAAATGATCATTCAAGCTTACATATGCGTAAGCTTCAAAACAGCAGTCACACACCTGCAAAGGTATGCAACTTGTAAGGCACACATGTCAAGTTCAACACAAAACAAGAAGTCAAAGACTAAGGTCAGTGACAGCCAATGTGACTGAGAGGATAGTGTATGAAAATTTGAACCTGGGAGATCTGTGTGGGAATATTGCCTCTTCCGAGGAAAAGACACTAGCTATCAATATGAATTTGCTATCGGTAAAATAGGAATAATAATGTCCTATTTTTATAGTGAAGCTGCAAGGTGCAAAAATGAATGTAAGGACATAATCCTATGCACATTTCGACAGAAATGAATTGCGGGAATTATTTCTGTCTAAACATCATAGAATTGTGCCCTAAAGCACTTTGACAATTAGAAGGCTGGCCTTGTTAAAAAAAAGAAGAGGTGTGTGTGTGTGTGGGTGGGTGTGGGTGTCTAAAGATAGCAATAGAGCTGGGATAGGCAGCTGCCATTTGTGCTGCACTGTGCTTCCATTGCTAATGGCAAGAGCTCTTTCACGCTCGAAAACATAGGGCAATAGGCATACAGGCTGAAAGGAGAAAAAGAAAAGCTATCATGTAAGCCTCCATGGCAGCTAACTATGGAGAATGAGCTTTGGCTTTCTATTCCCCTCCAGACTTGGAGCTATGGCAGAAAGAGAAAGTGCACCCAGCACATCCTCCTATGTTTGCCCAGCTGGACAAATACAGCAGTGCTTACAGGATCTACGTTCTCTCTCTCCCTCTGAGACAGAAAAATACAACGTGCAGCCCGATTGGAAGGAAGAGC
The DNA here is from genome assembly GCF_023053635.1 of Elgaria multicarinata webbii. NCBI lineage: Eukaryota > Metazoa > Chordata > Lepidosauria > Squamata > Anguidae > Elgaria > Elgaria multicarinata. The sequence goes on from NC_086184.1 coordinate 10,949,464, forward strand.
ATAGTCTCCTGTACGCAACCAGGTGAGCATCTTGGTTTAGGGGTAGTAGTAGACTGAAGATTCCTCAAACACAAATAATGAAAAGATTCATAGCTTCTCCTAGATGACAAGGCCACTGCTTTTGCTTAGGATGCGGAGAACAAAATTCCACCTGCATTTGAGAATCTACTATAGCGTGACTACCTCACACAAATGATCTGGATGCTTGCAAATTCCTACTGGTTTCATTTCCGTACAGGAACAACCATTACTAGCAGATTTACAACTGTATTTATTTTCTGTACACTACTCTTCATATCGCTGCAGTTAGAAAGATATAGCGTCACCACACACCTGGCTGGCTGGTTCTGAAGGTAGAAAAACACACGAAGTGGCAATGTAATCGTATCATTTTAAGACATGAAAGATGGGGAAAGAAAGCAAGAAGCATACAGGATTTTAAAAAAAAACACAGATCCAAATGTTTTAGAGAAAGCACCTGCTTCCTGTTATCTTTCTCCCACCATCTCCCATTTCAATAGAGAAGGTGGAGGAATTCCATTAGTTAGCATTTTAATGAGAACCTAATTATCATCAACTTTATTATGGTCACCGACCAGACTTTACACATACAAAAGAGCAGGGCGAAGTTACATATAAATTTGAGAAGTATGCAGCAAAATCAATTTTGGAGAGACATAATGAGAACCTAATTCACAGTTCCTGAATCAATAGACAGACCAAAATGTAGTAATCCTTTGGTATTTGAACTGCTCAAAATTTTGCAATTTTTTTTTTAGAAAGCTACTAATTGTTGTTTTAAATGGATACTGTTGTTTTTATACTGTTGTTTTTATGTTTCTGATGGTTTTTTAAATTTTGTATACTTTTTAATGTTTACCATTTTTAACTGTTGTAAACTGCCCAGAGAGCTTTGGCTATGGGGCGGTATATAAATATAATAAATAAATAAATAAATATAAATAATTAAAAAATTGTCCCTACCCATTCAATAGGAGTAGCGTAAAACACTCCAGTTACAGGTTAAATTCTGTAACTTACTCATATCAATCTAGTCAAACTCAAAGAGATCCTCTGTAGTGAAAGTAGTATCTAAGAATCCCATTTCTTTCCCAGGTGCAATAACAGGAGATGCACACAGCTAAGGTAAAACCTTCTTTTCGAAAGAAATCAGACACTTACTCCCTTCTTAGCTTCCTTCACTGTTGGCTGGTCTCCTGCCATCAACCAGACACAGTTAGAAATATATATTGCCAACAAGCCAAATTTCTTTGTAGTAAGGCATGCTCATTTAATTAATAAAAACACAAACACAAAATATAAGAAGGGGGAAACATCATTACAGGTCCACAACACTTCTACAGACTTCAATTCCCAAACCTCTCAATTATTCTGGACACAGACCACTTATATGTTCAGGACTGGAAAATCTAAGTCTAAAGAGACATGCCACAAACTAATTTTCAACAAGAACTGGAATCAATCATTTAAGAGAAACCCATTTCCTCAATGGAAATCCAGTCTTCTAAAGTCTTTGATGCTGCAGATATTAAAAGAACAGGCTCCTACACTACTACAAAGAGCAGGACTCAAATATTAACTCTCGCCCTCCATGTATGCACACAAAACTGTCAAGGTTATGATAAATATTCCCTTATCAGCAAAGCAACGCAGTCAAATGAGAACTGGCACAGTCCTAAACTCCAAGTTCTCTGAACCATTCCTACTAGAACATGATGCAGTATTAATTTCATTCCTCTAATGTTGTAACAGTCTCCTGAAACATGACATTACAGAATAATTCACATAAACTGTTGAGACAGCAATGTGCCAGTGGTCATCCTTACATAATTTTTTGTTTAATTTCCTTAAAAGGTACATATAACGTTCACTCCTATTTGGGTTCCGAACCCACTGTAGCTGATTCACAAAACTTAGAATAAGGACAACCATAGTTCCCACGTGTGGAATGAGCTCCCCAGAGAGGTCCGCCTGGCGCCTACACTGTACTCCTTTCGTCGCCAGCTGAAGACCTTTTTATTCACTCAGTATTTTAACACTTAATTTTAACTTAAATTTAAATTATACTGTTTTAACTCTGTATTTTAACCTTATATCAATTTTGCTGCGTGGTTTTATCCTGGTTGTGCTTTTTATATTGTATTTTGTATTTGTATTTTTAACTTGTTGGTTGTTTTATGATGATTTTAATTTTTGTGAACCGCCCAGAGAGCTTCGGCTATTGGGCGGTATAAAAATGTAATAAATAAATAAATAAAATAAATAAATAAATAAATGTAGGACTTCAAGATGTAGTATCTCCATCCCTACGGCAGAAACCACAAGGGAGGCTAAGGCATTCTGTTACTGGAGTCATACTACGGCAAGTCAACTGTAGCTGTGCTACACAAAGTTTTCTGTTGTGAACCAATATTCCATCATCTGGAAAAAGATGACAAAATCTAAATCATACGATCTATAAGAATCTAAATCATAGGAACTCTAACAGCCTCCCCCAACCCAGTGCCCTCCAGGGTGGACTGGCTGGGGATATTGGGTAGTACCCAATGGTGTCAATTCCAGAAGCAAAAGGGCATAATATGATCACATTGGCCAGTCCCCATTTCCTAACAAGCTGAAGTTTCTGGATTGTTTTTAAAGGCATCCCCAAATTTAACAAATTGCAGTAACCCAGTTGAGAGATTATCAGAGTATAAGCTGATAAAAAGTGCTCTGTGCCACCGCCTGGGCCTCTAGTGACAATGCTGGATATCCAAGAGCATCTCTGAACAATGGACCTGACCCTTTAGGGCAGTGGTTCTCAACCTTCCTAATGCCGCGACCCTTTAATACAGTTCCTCATGTTGTGGTGACCCCCAACCATAAAATTATTTTCATTGCTACTTCATAACTGTAATTTTGCTACTGTTATGAATCGTAATGTAAATATCTGATATGCAGGATGTATTTTCATTGTTACAAATCGAAATATGTGTTTTCCGATGGTCTTAGGCGACCCCTGTGAAAGGGTCATTCGACCCCCCAAAGGGGTCGCGACCCACAGGTTGAGAACCACTGCTTTAGGGGAAGTGCAATTCCTTCCAGAACAGGTTGAACATCACTTAGAACAGACAAACCACCCACTAACAGTATCTCCATTTTGTCTGGATTTAGTCTCAGTTTATTGGCGTTTATCCAGTCTATGACCTCACCCAAGCATTGTTTCAGAATACCCACTGCCTCACCTGGATTTGATGAAAAGGAGAGTAAGACCATATGGAGAACACCTCAGTCCATATCTCTGAATAACTTCCCCTACCACTTTCATGTAGATGTTGAACAGCATGGGAAATAAAAATAGAGCCCTGCGGCACCCCATGGCGTAATTGCCAGGGGACAGAACAATAATCCCCAAACACCACCTTCTGGAATTGGCCATGCAAAAAGGAGTACCTCCAACTCCCAGCCCAGATAGCCTATCTAGAAGGATATCATGATCAATAGAATCAAAAGCCGCTAAGAGGTCTAAGAGAATCAACAGGGTCACACACACACCCTGTCTCTCTCTTGGCAAAGGTCACAGGGCAACCAAGGCAGTTTCTGTTCCAAAACCAGGCCTAAAACCCGATGAAAATGGATATAGATAAACAGTTTCATTCAACAGTGCGTGGAGTTGGCCAACAACCCCCTACTCAAGCACCTTGTCCAAAGAGGTGGTATTACCAACTGGCCTCTAGTGGTCAACATCTTCGGGGTCCATGTCAGTTTTCAGGATGCCCCTTCTCATTATGTTACTCTTTATCAATAGTAACAGGCTATATATGCTCTACCTGCTTTCTGAAGTACAGCACAACTACATCATGTAACATACCTAAATCTAAAATTTGGGGGAGTCCCCAGTTTTTTCCAAGGGCTTTTTAATTTGAGAATACTGAAAAAAGCCTATGAAATATTCTCATTTTTTGAATCAGTGAATTCTTTTTAAGGTTTGGAGGCCTTCAGCTGCTGCCGCATGTGAAAGAAACCAGCCCATATTTGGAAATACACCAAATCCAGAAATCAACAAACACGTGAAAGAGCAGAGAAAGTGGTCTCAATCTGTGCAAACCTCATGTTTTCAGAAGCCTATGAAAATAAAAATGGAGGCCCACATTCAGAACCAGAAGTTATTAATCTTTCAGAAAATAATTCTGATTAGTTTTGAGAGCACAAGTATTATGAAGCTCATCTTTATTCTTTAAATGTGACTAATTTTGTCCACAATTCATATGCTTTAATGTGCCTATGATAATAATTCAAGTTCTAATTCAGTATCCAAAATTGCTGCTAGTTCTCAATATTGTGACTGCATGAGACCCTTTGCCCATGGAATATTTCCTATTGTGTTCTACAAAACTTCCCCGCCCCCCGCTTCTTAGATGACAAAAATGAAGATACTTGTGTAGTGCTTAGCTAACATACAATCCAACACCTTGCAGTTCTCTCTAGTATTAAGTATATTCACAATTCTGCTTGTACCCAGGGAGGATAGTTGGCATCCTTGTTATTGGCCTTTAGATGGCTGGTAAAAACTATACTGTTCTGCGGAGCTTAAAGTAATGAATGCAACTCTTGGGTTTTTAGAAAGTTCCCATTTTACTGCAACGTATGTATTTTATCCCGTTTTGTAAGGAATTGTATTTTATTTTTATTTTATTGTAAATCATCTCGAGCACTTATTGAGTAGCAAGATGATTCAGAAATTTGTGTATTTAATTAGAATATTTTTGGATGGCCCCCTCCAGTCAGTGAGTGCTTGCGCAATAACAATACAAAGATAAAAATACCAAAGCCTAAAATATATTTTAAGATTGGGGATTAATGATAAAAACATAGAAAGGTATAAACATTAAAACAACACCATCTTTACTAGCCGTGTAAAAGATACTAAGAAGATTAGCCTAACCTCCCTAGAGTTGCATTCCATGACTGGGGTGCTGCTACATAAAAGACCCTGTTACGAGTGCCCATCAACCTCAACTCTCTAGGAAGTGGGACATGCAACAGGGACTCAGACAATGAGTGCAAATTTCAGGCAGGCTCATGCAGGAGGAGGTGGTCTTTCAGATACTACAAAGCCCTAAATATCTTGAGGCCAGGGCAAGAACCAGAACATAAATTATGCTTGGAAATCAATTGGAAGCCAATGCAGCTGTTTCAAAGATGGGTCTGTAAAGCTCATACTGGACAAAAATCTGGCTGTCACATTTTGCACTAGATGAAATTTTAAGGGCAGCCTCATTCAGCACATTATAATAATCAAAGCAAGAAATTATTTGCACAGATCATTGTGGCCAGATGCTCATTCCCCAAGAAGGAATGCACACTGACCAAAGCTGGGCAAAGGAAAGCCTGGTCACCGCTCGCATATGACCATGCAGGAGCAGTGCTGGATCTAAGAGTACCCCAAGTTGCATGCATCATCCTTCAAAGGGATTGCTACTCCATCCAACAGGCTGGATTCCCTGTTGGTCAGCTTGTCTACCGACCAACAGGACTTTCATTTTGCCTGAATTGAGACTCGAGTTTGTTCACCTACATCTCATTCCCTAACTACACCAAGGATTTCCACAGCCTCCAAGGCATCGCTTGAAAAGGAGAGACAGAACTGGGTATCATCAGCACAGTGATGAGACCCAACCCCCAAACGCCATAGAGAGCCTTGTGTATGTGTTAAACAGCATGGTGGAAAGTATAAAGCTCTGAGAAATCCCATAAGCAAACAGATGAGCAATAATCCCCCAGCTCCACCTTCTTGGGATGCTCAGCCAAATACAACTGGAACCACCACAACATGGTGCCTCTAAGTCCCAAACCAGCCAAATATTCCAGAAGGGCACAATTATCCATTATTCATTTATGGATACATTAAAAGAAACAAAACAAAGTCATTTTATTATCTCTGAGGCTCCATTCTATACAGCCTCACCTGAAGCTTATAAATCATTTAATATAAATGAGTACCTGGTATATCAATAAAGTAGGATTGTGTTAAAAATTACAGGAAAAAACTTGCATTCAAAAGGTAACAAAAACTGAAGGCTTTAAGTTACTCTATATGGTGGCAATGGATCTTTCAGCAATAAAAACACTCCAAGCTTCAGAAGGGCAGCGTTATCAGATTTGCTAGTAATTAGCTAGTTAGAAGGTGACAGTTTGCAAAGTACTTTTTGGCACCAACAGATTACCAGCAATAATGGATTAAGTAGTGCTAGAAATCTGAATACACATAAGAGGATTGGAAGAAGACCACATTAATGGAACAGTTAATCCACAGGTCTTTCAGGTTGAGAACATATATGGAAAGCAACAAAAAAAACAGCCAGAATTCAATCTCCTAAAGAGAAGAAGTGTTTTTGCACACACAAGGGACACCCTAAGTATGCAGGAAAATATGGCTTTGAGTTTAGTCGAAAGGTCCATGGAAGGGAAACTTGAGGGCTATACCTGCGCACACTCTACAAAACTGGTTTGTAACTTTTGCAGCATAAGCATAGAGTGCAGGTGCCACCCTTTAGGCTTAAAGAGATACAACTGCTCACTTGCTTTCAGTCTGAAGCAGCCTTCACAAACCTGGAGGTCTCTAGATGTGTTGAATTTGAAATCAGATCAGCCCTAGCCAGCATGGCCTATGGTTAGGAATCCTGGGAGTTGTAGTCTCCAAACATCTAGAGATCACCAGGTTGGTGGTGGCTGGCCTACGGCCTAGCAAAGGGAGTGAAATTGAGGTTCAGGGATGCATGCCTGATGACCTAATATGTTCCTCCTCTAGGATCTCTTGCAACTGAAAAGGTTACAGGAAGGATGAGTGCTTCCACCAAACTGAATTAACTCTCAGTAGACAATTTAAAATAGAGGTAAGCGACTCAGTGCCCTCCAGATGTTTTGGACTACAACTTTGATCATCCCCTAAGCACTGGCCATGCTGGGTGGGGGTACCGGGTTGCCTACCCCTGATTTAAGCTCTGAAAGGGTCAGAGCAACTAACAGCTTGAAGGATCCTGGAAGAGGAAGGACTATGGGTCTGCAGTTGTGCACCTTCAGGCATGCATTTTAGGGGAGGCACCATAGGAGCACATGCTTTCCCTGTAGAAGGTCTCAGGTTCAGTCTGCGGCATCACTAGTCAAAAGGGTCAGGCAGCAAGTGATGGGGGGAAACTCTGCCTGAGATCTTGGAGAGGCGCTGCCAAAGTAGAGAACATCGAGTGAAAAGTACCAATAGTCTGACTAAGTATAAGGCAGCTTATAATTTCCCCCGAACATTTCTATGTAGTGCAACAAATGGGATAACACGATCCTCCCCTACCCACACATACTGGAAGGTTCTGAGATGGCTGCACTAGCCTAAACCTAACACTACTGCACAATAAAAAAGGAGGAGGAATTTCCCCATCATTTCCCCCTGTGATTATTCACAGGCCTCTAAATTGAATGATATTACTATAAAGTTATTACTTAGTAATGTCTCACTTTTTCAGTGCTAAAAACAACTGTTTAATACCAATGACTGTGAGTGTTAGTGATCTAATAATAAAACGGGGGAAACAAACATGGGCTCAGCCTTTAAACAAGAAAAATTATTTTTTCCCAAACAACCTGCAAGATTATTTGTAGCACAATACTGGAAAATAAGCTTCCTTCCTTCAATAAAATGATGGGAAAACGCATGCTTAGAGCAATGTAATTATGCTGATGATGTTTATTAAATTTCAAGAACAAAGGCAACATGCTTTGGAGGGATTAAACAGATGAATTTCTTTTGGAGAAAAATACACTCAGGTACCAAACTATCACACATTGATTATTGCAGGAATCTGTTCAATAGGATTTAATTTGGACAGAAAATGGGTATTGATCCTAATGGATGGATTTGTGAACTTTTTGATATTACATCAATCAAGGCATAACCCTAATGGTTACAGATACTGTTTTAGAACTTGGATGACGGGTTTTTTAAATGCAGAAAAAGTCAACATCCTAATGTAAGAATGGGGAACAGTGAAATGAAATCCTGATGAATTTCCTCAATGAATTATATAAAATGCTATTAGCTAATGCCATGATTTAATATTATTTTTTACTAGTTGTTTTACATGTGTTTGTTTAATGTCAGTGTTTTCCTTTCTTTTATAATACTTTGGGACATCAAACAGATTGGGTTCTTGTACAATGAATCAAATGGACTATGTTACCTTAAAATTTATTACCAGACATTACTCAAGAGCCTTTGAAGTTATCCCTGTAAAAGAGTGTTATCACCTTGTTGACAGGTAGCCGATTAGTCAGCAATACGAATGGGTTCAACAGTTCTATGGTATGCAGAAATTATTTTCAGACATGCATTTTTGTAGATGTACCTTGCTAAACTTGATACTGTCATGTTTTGTTTTGTTTTAGAACCTTTAATTATGAATTCAAAACTTAAATGAAAAATACTTTTAAATGAAAATTACTCAAAACAGTAGTGTGAAGGGAAGTATTGCACACAGTACTTTCGAGACTAAAAAGAGCAAAGTAAGTTTACATGTTACACTGGACCACAGGTAACAGAAGTTGGGGAATTCAGTCACGCTGGGGCACAGATGATCCTACTTCTAAGGCTGGGGTCTTCAAGTCCTAGGAAACTATTATTTTAAGCTCTGCCAGGAAGATATGTAAATGATTATGTGGCTGTTCCATCTTTAATCAGATGATATTAATGCGTGATTGCAAGGAAGCTAGGCTTACTTGAGATAACTACTGAAATTGGAATCTTGGGAGTGGCACTTTTAACAACTAACACTGTTGATCAGATATGCAAACAGGAAATGGTTTGATATATTGGGAGGGGATACAGCCCAGTAGAACAGATGCTCTGCATGTATAAGGTCCAAAATTCCATCTCTGACAACTCCTCTTACAGGGACATCCCAGGACATTTGTCTTTTGAAGCAAAGGACAAAATGGCACCCCTCCCAGCCAGAGGGAAGCAGGCAGCACAGCACATACAGCCTTGTTCTCTTAACACTATGGTGCCACCGTCAGCACCTACTGCTTCAGTTGGCCATTTCACTCTGCCTTAATGACAGGGCCGGCCCTTAATGCCAAGCAACAGACCCAAACCTGTACCTGAGAGTCCTGAAGGGCTATTGTCAGTCGAGGGTAGATAGACCAATGGTCTGACTCCACGTAAGAAATTTCTTTATTTAATATGTACAGCTGGACCACTGGCATACGAGATTATCCTCCAACTTGGACAGCCAGCTCATTTGACCTGCTACTGTAGTGCTGTATTAAATATATCAGGACATTTCCCTGAAGACAAATATTACTCAGACCACACTAACAGTTTAAGTGGACAGTATTGCTAACACCTTGCATTTCAGGTAAGACACATATAATAGGATTAAGGAATCCATGTTAGCCAGAGCAGTGATAACTATATATCCATACAGCTAAATCATAGAAACAATGTAATTTATGGAATAAGCTATTAGTAACACAAATATGCGGCAATAGCAAAAGCAAATAACCATTTCATAAATCACATTTTAGAAAATCACCATCCCTGTTTATCTCAAAGAAGACAGGGTTGCAATTTACTGTAAAATTCAAGAAATTTTAATTGCACAAGTCTTGAGAAGAAGCTGCAAATAAACACAATTTTTAAAAAGGAAAACTAATGTGATGTAAGTGCAAAGCAGATTGGAACAGAGTATTAAATGGTTCACAAGGCATGTAAGCAGAACAGGCAAAAAACTTTCCAGGCTGGTTCTGCCACTATGAGCTACTGCTATAATATTTAAGTAGCATTTTTTAAAGAAAACCTGGATTATTTTAAGCTCACGCACACCTGAATTATATCATTAGTCGAGTTTCACAGATGGGGGACTGAGGCTGGGAAACAACCGCTTCCTTAAGTCCAAGACAGCAGTGAGATATGAACCCATGGCTTCCAGACACTGTTCATTAGAACCCAGCCTCTGTCAGTTGATCTAATTTGTATTTTAGTTAAGAACAAGTATGAAAAAGTAACTAAGTTGTTCACGTTCACTGCTTTGGCAGATGGGTTTAGAAGTGAGGTGAGGAACTTTGGAGGGGTCAGAGACCAGATAATCTCTCCATGGGCCAAATGATAAGAACATCAGAAGAGCCCTGCTGGATCAGACCAAGGGTCCATCTAGTGCAGCACTCTGTTCACACAGGGGCCAACCAGCCATCAGCAGGGATGAACGAGCAGGACATGGTGCAACAGCACCCTCCCATCCATGTTCCCCAGCAACTGGTGCACACAGGCTTATTGCCTTGAAAACTGGAGATAGCTCGCAACCATTATAGCCTCCAGGAATTTATCCAACCCCCTTGATGTCAGGACACAGAGGCGTGCCTGAAGTCAGAATGGGTCCAAGCCCACAATGTCATTTGGCTTTGGAGGGCACTAGGGAAAGATTGCACACACCGAAGCCTTCACAGCTGAAAAGCCAGTTGGAGAAGGTACTCTGCCATTCCATGCAGAGTACCTTCTGGAGCTTTCCTTGACCAGAGAGGATTCACAACGCACATGGGCTGAAGTTCCAGTTTTTTCTTGCCTGGTATAACGCAGAAGTCCCTGTTTCACAATTTTATTCTAATTTTATTATCTTGAAACTTGACTGGTTATTTACTAGAGCAGAAATATTGGAAGTTTCCACCCACAAATACTAAGAGAACCAGTTTTCTGGTAAGTTAAAAGCCAAATGGGCAACAAAATAAATAAATAAATAAATAAAAGACATTTGCATGTGGCTTCAGCCCACAATTTAACGTACCATCATAAAAAGCTCAGATTCACACAGGAGTTTCCAGAAAAAAAGATATCCCAAGAGTGAATACACTTTCAGCATTGACCAGTGATTTGAGGCAGTGACTGGAAGACCAATTAACGGGAGACCAAGTCTGACTGCAACCACTAAGCACTTGAATTCACAAGATTAGTTTAACTGGCAAGTCAACATATCTGAGCAAGAGATCACTTTCCACACTGATGGTGTTCAGACATAATGCTAATCTATGGTTTAATGTTATGTTGTTACTCATGACCCCTCTCCCTTTTCCTATCACTGCTGCAAGGTCAGAAGCATTGGCTTCTGTTTTCAACTAACTGCAGTTACTTGTTACATGCAAACCCAGAGAAACTGTGGTTAAACTTAACTATGGTTTAGGGAAACAAGCTTCAGGTTCTAACATAATAAACAACGGTTAATTGAAAATAGGAGTAAAAGCATCCAATCTTCTCACAGCTGTGCCGGAAGAGGACAGAATGCACTAGCCCCATGCTTACGCACATTACAGTAAACCGTAGTTTAGTGTTGCGTCCGAACCAGACCACTGACTCCGCTCAGATTTCAGGCTAAACCATGGTTAAGGAAGCATAACTTAAAGGTGTATGATTAAAGCAAAGGACAAAACAAAAGAAAGAAGACATTTCAAACACATTTAAAAGAAAAAACACTCCAGAGGAGATATTGAGTCTCTTCTCTATATATGTATTTTTATTCTTCGTAGAATCCTACCTCAGGCCACTCTTAGGGACATATCACAAGCTAGTGGATGGTTGTGTGGGTTATGTTGACCACAAAATGATGAAGTAAGCCATTTAGTTGAGGATAAATATGCAGAAGTATTGTTTGTAAAAATTGCTGAAACATTTCAGTATACACAATAAAATTAAATGATAATATATAAAAATCAAACATACAAATAAAAATTGCAAACTGTCTTGAAACTCTCCATTCAAAAATTAAAATTTAATACCAAATTTCACTAAACAGAAAGTTAACAAATTTTACACCTCAAGCATGCTAATGCAATGTGGCATTATGGGTTGTGCTATATATTTTTTAAAAAAATACAGAAGCACAGAACACAGAGATGGCTTAACCACTTCCCAATGGACTTTAAATTTAAGTAACATAGGAAAGATAAAAGCAAAAAATAACAGCAAGAATGACGGAGGGAAAACAGGATGTGCAAGTGGAACATTAAGAGATATTTGAATATCTAACAGCCATTTGTTAAATTAAGTGTAACATGCCATGGAGTTGTGCATTAACTGCGCAGAAGACTTTCTTCCACGCCCTCTTTGCTCTGCACACAGGCACAAGATTTGTATTCAGAAAGGCACCTATCTCCTGGGATCCTGCATAACGTAACACTATGAGTGACAAAGATTCTCTTTAGAAAATGTGGAATTGCACATAAAAAAGTGTGTTTGGAAGGACCAACCTTTGCGAGGAGGCAATTTCTGTGTAAGATCCCCTGGTCCATTGAACACCCAGGCCTATGTACCACACCAAATGTATCTTTTTATACCATGCTCTTTATCAGGCACAGTCTGTGTGTAATATGCCTCCTGGCCCACACACTCCCATGCGTTGGAACACATGCTGCGACAGCACAGGGTGGTGCTACAGTCGCAGGACCAGGAGAATCAACCCTGAACATGTCCTTTTGTACAATATACATGCTGCTACTGGGGTATTTAAAAGCACACAAGATACATGTCTACTAATCCTTCTCCTCCCTACAAAAAAGTATGCATCTAGATGGCTCCATATCCTTTTCTGTGTGCAAATAAGCAACAGTCTAGCAAATACCAAAAATCTGTAAAATGAGAGATGTAAAAAACTTCCACCGCCATATGGATCTACATACTACGCAAAAGTGAAACCAATCAGCAAATTTTTAAAAGGGATGCACAACATCCCATCATGACAGAGGCCTGTCTTTCAAATGAGAACGGAAACATGTTCTTCCTTCCCACGCCATGTGCTTCTGGGCCAAGATTGCCAGCCAGCATTTTAAAGAGACTATCCATTATTCAAGTGCATCTCTGTACTGCAGGATATAATGGAAACGCCACAGCTTCTACGCACAAGTATCTCATAGAAGTTTTTTTAAATCATCATACAACAACCTGGGCCCTGTGTCACTGTCCTCTTCCCCACCAGAAATTACACCCCAATGGCCACCAACCTAACTTAATACTCCAAATTCTGTCAGAACCAAGCCTTAGCGATGGACAAGTCTGGCTAACCCTGCAAGCATACCCCTGGCCTTACAGACCTCTGCAGCATGACAGCCGTGCTTGCTTAGGCCTTCTCCAGTGATGTCCACACACCACTGCTTTGTTCCACAATCCAATTAATCCAAAAGCCGCCCCCACACACACACAAAAGAGAGACTTCAAAAAGCCTCCACAGCAGCATATTTGCAGCCAAGCCTAAGCAGCACATCTACCAACACCTGTACTATGACCAACCCCACCTTTACCACCAGAATATGATCCCCAGTGCTGCTAATTCTTCACTCCAGTTTGTAGGTCTGAGCTTTGGCCAACTTTCTATTCTTTTCCATTATTTCTCAATATTGGAAGTGTGGCTCAATCCCAAGGCGTGGAAATATATTCTGAATGCCGGAGACATACCTACACTTAAAAAGAGAGAGAGAGAGAGAGAACCTGCAAGCACGTGCAGAATGCAGCTGCCTCACCACTGAGCAACTCCTACCACCCTAGGCATCTGGCATTAGACCTGTGGGACCTCAAGGTCCAAAAGTATAGCCCCCATGCAGACATGCCCTTAACGAAGAGAAAATACATTGACCTTTGCTTAGAATAGTTGGCTGTTCTCAATCGATACATTAAGTACACAGCACACTGGAACAACTGCTCCACGGTTCTATAACCTTGGCAAGGCTGCAATTCTACGCACACTTTTGGGCGAGTAAGTCCCATTGAACTCAATGGGGCTTACATCTAAGGAGACATATACCGTATATATAGGATTGTGACTATTCCTCTCTCTCTCTCTCTCTCTCCCCCCGCACCCATTCGTTATTTTCTCCATTTTTATGCCCTTTTCAGTACATCCCCTTGGCTAGGCCTCTCTCCGGGGAGGGAGGGAAGGAGGAAGAGAGAGAGAGAGAGAAGACAGGGGAGAGAGAAAGAAAAGGGAGAATCTCCCCCTTCCAGTTTCCTCACCCCACCACTCCTTGGCTGTAATTCGTCTTCTTCCACGGGGTGCCGGTGTAGGCGGGCTCGTCCGGGCCGGCTTGCGGCCTCCCCAGGGGCCCGTCTCCTGGCGCCGGGTCCCCGCTTTCTCCGGCGGGCCCTAACAAGAGTGTGTAATTGAGGCCGAAGGTGCTGGCCTTGTTGTCCCGTTTCCTCTTGTTGCTGGCGGCCGAATTGTTCGAGCTGGCGGCGGCGGGGTGAGCAGAAGCCGAAGAAGCGGGAGAAGGCGACGCGGCGGCGGTGGAAGAGGCGACGGCGGCGGCGGCGGGCGGCGCGGGCGATGCCCGAGCGCCCGGCCGGCCTACCCAGGCAGTGGCGGCCGGCGGCGGCGGTGGCGGCGGCTGCGGGGAGGCCTGCCGCCGCGAGTGGTGGGGATGGCGGTGGTGGTGATGGTTGTGCTGCTGGTGGTTGGCGCTCTCGAGCGGCAGGAAGTCGGGCTGAGGGTCGCAGCGGGGGCCGCGGGACATGCCGGGCGGCGAGGCCGGGCCCAGCCCGGGGTGGGCGGCGGCGGCGGCGGCGGGAGTCGAGGCGGAGGTGACGGGCGGTGGTGGCGGAGGCGGCGAGGCGGTTTGCTGCTGCTGCTGGGCTCGCTGCTGCTGCTGCTGCTGCTCGTGCTGCTGCGGGAAGTAGAGGTTGCGGACCCCTTGCGTGGTCTCCCAAATCTGCATCCACAGGCGGTTCGAGGGGCCGAGCTGCTCTGGCTGCAACCAGGCGATCCGGGGATCCATCAAACGGGGACCCGAACCTCGAGTGACCGGGCTACTGCTCCCACTCGTCCCCCGGCCCGGCCCGGCCCAGCCCAGCCGAGGCGGCCGAGAGCCCGGCGGCACCCACCGGCTCCCAGCACTAATGGCGGGCGGCTCTAGGCACGGCGGGGACACGGGCAAGGCAAGGGAGAGAAGAAAGAGCGGCGGGGAGGAGGAGGAGGAGGAGACGCCTCCGCGGCCTGCCTCGGCGCTCTCCGCGGGCGGCCGGGCGGGAGAGTCGCCGCTGTAGCTGCTGCTGCTGCTGCTGCTGCTAAAGCCGCCGCCGCCGCCGCCGCCGCCTCTTCCCTCGGCGGCCTCCTTTCCCCAGGAAAACTGACTCGACTGCCGTCGGGTTGGTCGCTCGGCCGGCCGCTGACTGGCTTCCTCGCTAGCACTGCTGCCGCTTCTCCGCCTCCGCCACCACTCAGCAACCCCCCCGCCCCTCCAGGCGAGCGAGCGAGGCGGGGCCCTGCCGAAGAGGAGGAGGCGGCCGCCGCACGGGCCGCGCGTAATAAAGGCGTGGGAGGGAGACGGAGGAGGACGACGGGGAAGCGGAGGAGAAGGAGCCTTGGCCGCCGCCACGGCCGGCCGAGCGAGCGAGCGGCGGCGGCGGCAGGGCAACCGCGTTGTGGTCAGGCGGCCCTCCGCGGCCCAGACATTGAAAGCGTGCGTGGTTCAGGCCACGCTAGGCCTCGCTCCCTCCGCCGCCTCATTTCCCCTCATGCACGCTTGTGCCACACACACTATCGCACCGTTGGGCTCAGCCCCACACTTGTGAGGATTATGATGATGATTAAAATGATAAAGCAATTTTAGTGTATTAATTGGATCGCACCACCACAGCTCATCTGCGACTGCTACTACTACATCCATCGTCGTCGTCATCATTTTATTGCATTTCTATGACCCCGTTCAGACAACACGCCAAGCCACAGCGCTTAAATATTTTGAACGAAACGTTATGACTTAGCATGTCATGTGAACCATTCCTAGCCAGGATTGAAACACGCTTACTAACCATTTGATGGGAAAGGGTTAGCAGCCTAACCGTGGCTTAGTGTGTTGTCTGAATAGGCCCAATATCGGCTTTCTGGAACTAAGACGGTTTACAAAAATTCAAAAAAAAAAAAACCATAAAGATACAGAAGAGCAGAGGTAACTTCTATGGTACGCTAATGGGAGTTAAGAACATAGCCCTGCTGGATCAGACCATGGGTCCATCTAGACCAGCATTCTGTTCACACAGTAGCCAACCAGCTGTCAACCTGGGATCCACAAGCAGGTCACGGTGCAACAGCACCCTCTCACCCATGTTCCCCACCATCTGGTTTGTAGGTTTACTGCACTAAGCTGGTCCGGCAGAATTGATTTCTCATGGATAATCCAAATCATCGCTCTTTTATAATATTGGGTCATAGTTCTCATGGCAAAAGCCAGAGATGCTGCCATCTTGTTACAGCAAACACAAAGCTGAGTTAGCAAAGGCTTTGGCCACAATCTTATAATCATTTATCTATGAGTCAGTTCAAACTTACTTCTGAGTAAATACGCAGAGGATTGCACTGTAAATTATTTATTGTGGCATGGACTTTTGTAGACTAGAGGCTATTTCATCAAATGCATCTTAAGAACGCAGAGGCTCATGTAGGCCACCAGATCTAGTTGTGGCGACTTAAAGGACTGATATACTGCAATAGAAACTTTCAGGAAGCCAAAATCCACTTCGTCAAATGCATAACTGTTAGGTTGTTTAGCTTAAGCTTTCGCATCTTTACTCCAACCCTCCAAGGGCCCAAGCCGTTTTTGGTACCTCAGGCAGAAAATCTTAATGGCACAGTGACAAAAGATAGAACATTCATTGGCAAGTTACTATCCTTTCGTGCTAAACCCTCCCACACACACTTTCACCCTAAAAGCATAACCCAAGAAGAGTCATGCTGCATTGGACCAAAGGACTATCTAGTCCAGCATTCTGTTCTGACAGTGGCCAATCAACATCTCTTGAAAGTCCATAGGCAGAACATGACCTTCTCATTCAAGTTCCTCAACCACTGGCATTGAGAGGCAAATTGCCTTTGATAGTGTTAGTAATATATATAGCCAGGACTAGTAGCTATTGATATCCTTATCCTCCAAGATGGACTACCTCACACCTGTCTTGTGAGAGGGCCAACCCTGCACTTTCTCATACATTACTGTGCCCATAGCCCTCAACAGTGTCCTCGCGAGCATGCACAAACACACTCTTCATTCCAGGGGGGCCATCCTGACCCACTCACAGTTTTCTCGATAAAGTCAATAATTGTTGTATCCTATGTACAAGTTACTTGACAGATTGTATTTGTCCTCATACACCATCCTCAGTCGCACCTATAAACATCACTCATTGGCAACATTTTACCACCCAATGTATTATTTATTTATTACATTTATATACCGCCACATAGCCGAAGCTCTCTGGGCAGTTTACAAAAGACTCTGGGCTGCCCCACTGGCTAGGATTGCTTGATTTAATAGTTATTTACTTTTATGTCACTGTTTATTATACAAGGTCCTGGATGTTATCCTCACACACATAACCTTTTGGTAGAGATATTTGGCCTACCCTCACCTTTGATACTTTTATTCATTCCTGCACGTCAGTCTACAATTCAATTTACAGTTCTACATGCAAAGACACATGCACCTTCTCTTCAATCATTGCTTATGTACACCACCCTCATGAACTGCATGTAGCGTATTTATAGTTTGAAGTCTTCCTTTAGGCCTGTGTTCCATCCTCAGAACCAATTGGTTTTTAATTCCAAACCTTAGCTGTGGAACTCATGAAGTAACAATAAAAATAGTCACTTTGGCCATGTGTAAAGTGCCTTGCTGTAATAGCATGTTCTCTAATACATCTAAGAGTAACAAGAGGTGAGCTCTTCGGAGAAGCTGCACAATGTGATCTCAGAAGCCAAATGCAGGTCCCTAGCCACATATCGCAGCCTGCCAAGTTCTGGCAACTTCTCAGTTTTAATTTTAAGGACCAATCAATACAGAATGATAACAACACAAGTACATAAGAGGTCTGAAAAAAAATAATTTGTAAAGGAAGTGAGAAAGAATTCTACAGCATCCAGAAACAATGCTTTCCCTCTGTTAACAAGATTAATTTTTACAAAATGCAGTAAAAGGTGAGCAATTTTTTGTATTTTGTCTCACATATTTACAGGCCTGGACAGGTAGTGGAGAGGAAGGTTTCCTGACAATACAGAATGACAGGCAGTATCTAGCTTGGTTATGTCAGATTTCGTGCAGGTCTGTCCTAAGGCATGGCTTTTGGAAAGACATGAACCACAGCATTTTCATCTTTCCATGTTTTTCCATTCATAGATTGGTTGGTAACTTGCCTTTATTTTATGGCTTTCCAACTCTCTCCACCCTTTCCCTCCTCTTTAATCCATGTGCCTAAAACGCAATTAGATTCTCGCCAATTATGTTTTGGATTAATCCCTCATTTCTAAAATACTTGATTGCCTCTTCTTGACACTTTGAAGGAAGATCCACTCTCTTCCCTTTCCAGTTTTAGCCAATATTCCTTCTTTAGTTTTCCTTCCTAAATTTATGATTAATATGAAAATAGCATTTTTCAGTGTAGTGTGTTTTAAGGTTATTATTCACACAATCATGAGAAGGGCTCACTGTCCCTTTGGCATGAAAATGGTCCAGGTGAGTAAGGCCTAACAAGATGCACAGCCTCTGAGCCCATTTCCTTTCTCTGCTAAAGTTCCTTTCGCTGGCAAATGGGCAGAACTCTTCCATGGAAATCAGGAAGTTGGGATTAATACCTATGAAACTTCCACAGGTCCATTCTTATACTTTATATCTTTGAACCTTTTTACCTGCCTGAGGAATATGGCAAGTTTAAAGTCAAATAATTACATATAAAAACTAAGCAGTACTGTTATGCTTGCGAAAAGGAAGGGTTGAAGTCAACAGTACGTCTTGCAAGTAAATGAAGACAGTGTCAGCAGTGGCATCAGAAATCTATCTTGACTGGTTAAATAAAGAGATAGACATTATTCAAGTGCAAACTTCAATAACTGCTCTAAATCTTGTATCTCAGAACAAGCTCTGCCTATGTTCAGTATATTTTGAGGGGCTTTACCTGGTTCCTGAAGCTCAGCAATTTCAGGCCTTAGTGAACATTAATGCCAGACGAGAAGTTCCAGTAATATGGGTCCAGAAACATTTGATACTAGCACCCCACCCCACACCGAAAAAATAAAATTTCTGGACCATGAGCAAAACACTTCACTTGCGCTTAACTATGAAGCTATTTTGACAAAGCAACATTTCTTATCACACTCAATTGCAAGGAATTACAAAAGTGGAGAACATAGGAGCAAAGAATTCCCTGTGGTTTGTGCTCCTCTATAGCTAAACTACATTCAGTACCAGCTGAAATATCTAACCCATGCCACCCACAGTGGAGTACATGAGAGTAATCTAATCTAGCACTTATAAAAATCATAGACAACCATGAAGGAAACTGCATCCAAAAAGAATGGTCAAAACCCATTTTCTTTATTTTTTAAAGATGGGAAAATATATTTATTGCCAAAGCCATCAGTTGGCAATTGTAGGAGGAATCCCACATCCAAAAGCATTTGGATGTGGGATTTGCAGCAAAGGGCAAACATATCTTCCTCTAAAAGCAAAGATCTATGTCTTGTCCAAATTGAGTCCAGCATCCAAACTCTTTGCTTAGCAAGGCAGATCATCTGGTCTGGTTAAAATTCCAAGGTGTGGTGTGAGCATTATCAGAATTTACTGTTTTTAACTGTTGCAAACCGCCCAGAGAGCTTCAGCTTTGGGGCGGTATATAAATGTAATAAATAAATTTAGATACTAAATCATCCTCATCCTCTCTCTCTCTCACCCCCCCCCCCACTGAATAAAAGGGAAAATATAACACAATGGCCTGGTTCAGACAACACGCTAAACCATGTTGCTTAACCACAATATGGTTAAGGGAATGCATTAAGGTTAATGCATTTCCTTAACCATTTTGTGGTTAAGCAGCATTGTTTGGCGTGTTGTCTGAACCAGGCCATTGTGTTATGACACTCCAACAAGTACGCCAACAATTGCTTCAAACCACTTCTGAAGTTCTGATAGGTAGGATCAAAGCAAAACAACCCTATACTCAAAAGATCATGTTAGCAGTACCTCCTAATCCATGGTATCAAAGCCTGATGTCAGATTTATTCAGAGTAGCTGTTCTTTCCATCTTGTGGTGCATTTGTGGTTAATTGCCACAAGGGAAAGCCTCCATTTACAAATCAAATTCTTGGACAGAATCGCAAAATGCACTGGGTAGTCCTCCAAAACCAGTGAGAGAGAGGAGGGCCATTTTGGCTTTTCCAAGCTTACTTGCAGAAATGGAGCACAAATGTGGTAGATGCATATACAAGTCAGCGGTTTTCGTGAGTTGAAACGGAATTTGGCACACATGGGTAAATTTCAGAATATTTACTAGTATTTTAAAATGTAGTATTTCCTGACACAGTTGTATGGCATTTGCCAGCACCTCTTACCAAACGCAACGAATTCCATTATATTTCCATTCATTTCACATTGATGGTTGGTTTGAAAAAGGTATACTTGCAATGCAAAATGTAGTCAAACACACATCTAAATTAATTTGGGGGGGGGTATTTTGTTTTCATTCAAGATTCCAATCAGATAATTCTTTTAATTGTTTAGGTTATCAAAGACCTATGCAGATCTACTTTCCCTGTATGATGAGAATTGCTTTGAGCAGATGACAATTGAATTTCACTAAGTGAATGTGCAGTTTTTAAATGTGCAGCACCTCCCACCAGAACAATGAAGGAAATTAGCCAGGAGCATGTATTGTTTATTTTGTGTTTGCATTTAGCAACATTAATATTCTATCAGCTCCAGCCATATGAACAGGCAGGAGCATTGCCTGTGCAAATCCTCCTGTGAAATTTCCTTATCTTTATTGGGAAGCCCAGAAAAGTTCAGGCTGGGTAGATTTCCAGGGCACCAAGTTCCACTTGGAACCCCCACACTACCTACGACTCTGTTTGATGTTCAGCAATGGACTAGCAACTGTCTCTGCTCTTTCCACCACTGCCTGGCCCAAAAATGATTTTTTAAACAAAAAGGCAGGAAAGGGCAAACTGCAACTTGAGAGGTTGCCTCATCCAGCCTGGAGAGAGATACACACCCTCGCCTCCCCAATCCCTACCCGCTGGCTTGGGGGAGAAGAATTCTAATGTTATCTCCAACTCTGGTGAGAGATAACAAGGGGATTTCACTGCACGCCACTCATCTTCCCAATGGCAAAAATGATTTTTTTGGGGGGTAAAAAGGTTTAAGGTAGGGCAGGGCAACCCCCACCCTAGGGCTGTCCAATCAGACCTTCCATGAGCCCCTGCTCATCCCAACACCAGCCCCTTGGCCTAGGAAGAGAAATCCCCATGTTATCTCTGATAACAAAGGGATTCCCCCACACTCTGCTGGACCACATCCTGTAAGCCCCCGTCAAATCCCTTCCTGAGCTGCTCACACCCCAATAAGGACGTGAATGGCATGGGAAGGAAGTTCTCAACATGGCTAGGACTTTAAAGGAAGACAGCAAACACTCAATAAGCAAACACTTAGGCCACAGCTAGACCTAAGGTTTATCCTGGGATCATCCAGGGTTCGCCCCTGCCTGAGCACTGGATCCCTTGTGTGTCACCTAGATGAACAGGTTTGACCCCTGGATGATCCAGGGATAAACCTTAGGTCTAGCTATGGCCTTAGATGTTCTTGACACAGATCTCCTCTGGTTTCCAGACATGCAGAATTACCAGAGTAGCCAAGTCGAACGGAAGCCCGTAGGAAAACCAGAGAGTAGCTAAGAGGCTCAGATCGCCATGTCCAAAGAAGTACAGTTTATTTCCTCTAGCTGGATCAAGGCTCCTGTTATAGCTCTGCTTGACTGGAAGATAACAGTAAATCAGAAGAATCCTTTAATTTCTGCTGATGCAGCAACTTTCAGCAATCAAGTTAAGTTCAAATACAAACACATTGCCCTTTTTGTAGAAAATACTTAAGTTTCCTGTTTCGACAGGGTGCTACACTAAGATATTTAAAATCGAAGATGAAAAATATCGATTTTTATTTAAGAAGTTCCAGCATTCTGTGTATTCCATGATACTTGTTCCATTTCAGGCAGCCCAAATTGCAAATCTCCATTATATATACATGGATAGAAATGTATCTATTTTTAAAATATATATAATTTTTATATATATTTATATCCTATAGTGCAAAAGTAATGTATTTGATTAGGCTCATTCACCCACCTATTTCAAACATCAGATGGCCTAGTCTATAGAAGAAAATAACATAAGTTGACTAGTCTTTCTTCTTCTTTCCAAAAAAGCACAAATAACATTTAAAAAAAAAATCTCATTTGAAAAAAAGATTATAAAACAGACAAGAAAGCAAGCTCCTGTGTGTATTATTCTAGTATACCAGCTTCAAGGCAATATGAAAACAGTCCACGCGAGAAAGGAAACAGGAGCCTATTCTGAGGACTATTCCGCCATCTTGTTTGGAAAACTGCAAACTGCCAGCATCCCAATTTGTGCAAAAAATATGCGACACGCCTGTCAGGAAGAAGGCCTGTTGCACATGGTGAGACCTGTGATACTTTTGATGCCTTGACAGAAGCTGCAGCTATGAAGCTGGGCACTCAGTGAGCGGGCAGGGGCAGGGTGAAGCACCTTTCTATCTAAAAGGGCCCCAGCGCAACGCCATATACACAAACTTTAGAATTTTAAAACCATTTCATGTAAAACAGACTGATTCAGAACAGATCAAAACCAACTGTAAAAAATTAATTGGATAGCTTCCATATCTTGGCCCTTATCAAATGGGAGTGCAGAAATGTACCCCAGTTAGTATATTGTGGCACAAGCTTCTGCAGGCAAGACCTGATTCATCAGATGCTGGTAGAAACAGTCCCTTGCCTACAAAAGCTTACAGCTTAATACCTTTTTTTAAAAAAAGAAAAATCTCAAAAGGTGCCGCAGGACTATGTTACTTAACACAGCTACCTTTCTGGTTTCTGTTCATATTCCCAATTTCAAGCCATTTGATTCATTCAAGGTAAAGGGAGCTGGTTTTATGCCATCTATATTTTTCCAACTGTTCAGCAAACACATTTCAAGGTGACAGGTGTGGGTGATTTTGCAGAGCGACAACATCCACACCTGTTGTTACTGCTCAACGGTAGCCGTTGATGGCTATCTATCATTTATATAGCCAAGACTGGAAAAAATCCCAGGCGAGAGATTGCCTAGAAAAGGAGATACCAGCGACTATGAAACCTAAAATGTTTTTTCAACCCTGTGTATGGCTGATATGCAAAAGATCAATGCTGACTCCTAGGGATTGGATTTTTCCCACCCCTCCACACCTGGTTTGGCATGTACTGCAGAAGTATGCCACAAGTTGGTATGTTTCTTCAGTGCGGTTAGCCAATATACATGGCAAAAAGCCAGTCCCAGAGAAAGGCCACTTGGGGCTTTATCCATAGCAATATTGTGTTAAAAGTAGCCCACTTTAAGGACAGACATTGCTTTTCCAATGAATTATATACCCTGCAGAGCACTGTATAAAAGTATACTTTCAAAAAAGATTATTCCAGCATGAATCAGTTCATATTTCTTTTGCTTCCTTTGCAGAATGATAATTTTGTACCAGAATTTGTAATTGCACCAATGTTAATATTAGCCATGGTTGTTGTTATTATTATTAACAATATTCATATATCGTTCCATACCTAAAATAGATTCCGGAGCAGTGCACATAGGAATAAAACAGTAAAAATAAAGAAAATTAAAAACAGCAAATTAAAATAATTCAATTTAAAACAAAGGACCAATAAAAACAGTGGCTGGTCAGCTGAGGAAGGCTTTCTGGAATAGTTGTTTTCAGGAGGCGCCAGAAGCAGCATAATGATGGTGCCCGCCCGCCCAACCTTCAGGGGGTTCCAAAGAGAAGGGGCCACCACACTAAAGGCTCTTCTCCTGGCGGACTCCAATCAGGACAAAGGTTGATATGGAACCACCAGGAGCATGCCCTCCAATGACCTCAGTAGCTGGGCAAGTTGGTAAGGGAGAAGGCATTCTCTCAGTTTAGCTCAAAGCAGAAAGTACAGCTACGGTTGGAAGTGGATTGATAACCATGACTAATGATAACACAGGTAGAGACCTAAATGTACTATAATTGGCTCTGAAAACCAGGGGAGTGGGGTGTCATGTGTCAAAGAAGAAGGGAAGGAGAGCATGAGCCTACGAGATGTTCCCAAACTCCTAACCATGCTTAGAGGATTAGGAACATCACCTTACAAAGGCGGAACTGGAAAAACCCTAGCCACTGGGTCACCTGGAAAACGGATGCTGTCATCCAGGGAACTCAAATACTCATTTAGTATTAGGCAGGACTGGTTCCTAATATGCGATGCTGGTCCTTAAGCTAAACTGCGTTGTCTAGGTCAGGAGAGGGGAATCTTTTCAGACAGAGGGTCGAATCCAATTTCGGAGAAACTCACAGGGACTGCATTCCAGGGGTGGGTGGACTCAAAGACAAAGCACGTGTGGCCAAACATACGAGCATATAGTAACTTATGTTACTGCTAATCACTAAGCTGTAGAAGAGGCCTTTCAACCTTTTAGAATGGGGGGGGGGGGGGGTTTGGGAATTGCACAAAAGCCAGAAAACCATCAAATGACTGGTGGTTGGGAGAAAAGAGGTGGGGCCAGGGAGAAAAGAGGCGGGGCCAGGGAGAAAAGAGGCGGGGCCAGGGAGAAAAGAGGCGGGGCCAGGGAGAAAAGAGGCGGGGCCAGAGAAAGGGCCCATGGGCATCTGGGGAATGCGGAAGTGGACAAGGGGACAAAACCACCAATGATAGTTGAAGAAAAAGAGAGATGTATACTCTGGTGTTGAATGAAAATTGAAATATTTAACGGTAATCTCCTCAGTAAAAATTATAGAATGCATAGATTTTTTAAAATGACAAATTGACACATACACTAGCTCGACATTTCGGGCCCTTAGGTCCTTCATCAGGAGCTGTATCGTCGTCAAGGCTCATTTATATACATATTGTTACATATACTTCATATTTAATGGACTGGAAACCTTTTATTACTCGGCTTCGTCCTTTTTCTTCTGCTGCCCCTTACTCCTGGAACGCTCTTCCAGAACACTTGAGAACTACAAACTCAATCACTGCTTTTAAAACTCAGCTAAAAACTTTTCTTTTCCCTATAGCCTTCAAATATTGAGTTTGTTCTGACTCTATACTGTTAGCTTCACCCTACCCGGTGCCTGTTTACACTTCCCTGTGCCTGTTTGCATTCTCCTTCCCTCTTTATTGTTTACTACAACTTATTAGATTGCAAGCCTATGCGGCAGGGTCTTGCTATTTACTGTGTAATCTGTACAGCACCATGTACATTGATGGTGCTATATAAATAAATAATAATAATAATAACTGCAAAAGGATGGTTTATTTGTATGTGGATTTTATATATAACTTGTATTTTAGCCTCTGTTATATAGACTTGCTTGCTTTTATGAAATTTGGACCTGGTAAACAAAAAATAATTGACACTTGCCGTCTGACACGAAGATCGCTTCAAATGGAATATAGCCTTATGTATCTGTGATCATTTTAGCAGTAGTTTATGTTGTGATGTAGTTTGTATAGTTTGTATTGTTGTTGTTTTTACCTTTTATGTGTTTTGTTTTTGTGGAAAATTAATAAAACTATTAATAGAAAAAAAATGCTGAATATCTTTCCCTGTATTGTCGTCAGGAGGACTCCTGAGAACAATACAAGGAAAGATATTCAGCATTTGTTATATAAACGACGCTACAGCTCCTGATGAAGGACCTAAGGGCCCGAAATGTCGAGCTAGTGTACGCGTCAGTTTGTCTATTTTAAAAATCTACGCATTATTCTATCATTTTTACTGAGGAGATTACCATTAAATATTTCAGTTTTCATTCAACACCAGAGTATACATCTCTCTTTTTCTTCATCTGGGGAATGCACCTGGGCCAGGTTGAGACTCCTGAGGTTCCCTTTTCCTGACTTAGGAGGAGTTTAAGTATTTTTCCAGTCCTGATTTACCAGCACATAAAGATGCTGAACCTAGCTGTAACAGCCCCCTTTGCAATTTCTAATCTGTAAGAAATTTAACATCCAAAGCGGACTCATCACCCTCCACGCCTACCACCAGTCCCTGCAAGGTGCTATATTTAACAAAGAATAACCAAAAAATATAAAGCTGTACATTCTTTTTACTATTCAAAAATTATTTTTTTCTCTCCAATGTCTCTTGATAGGCAATGAATCTTCTTAAATTCAGTTTCACATTGTCAAGCACGCACAACTGATCTGTGCTGTACTGTCCTTTTCCTTCTTTGCGCATCTGAAATTTAAGAGGGGGGGGGAGGGGAATACAGATCATTTTATTGATATTCTTCAAGAGATTCCGTTTAAACCATCCGACAAAGGCCACTGTGATATTCTGAAAAATAGGCGGTGTCATATACAGTCCATTCAAAATCAGGATGCAGATATCACTCAGCCAAAGCAGCAAGATGCTTGGGGAAAATAATAATTTCCTCCACTCCCCTGGATATTGTGGTGTTTTGAGGAATAAAAGCTTAGACTGGACTATGGTTCACATCTGGCTACCTTGATTAAAACCATGGATAAAAACAACAACACCCTGATACATAAACTAAATAAAAAGAAAGCTATTTTCAAGGCACACACCCTCTCTCCCTTTCAAAACTCAACATTCTGGGCAAAGTCACACATCTAGGTACAACGCTTGATATTGGGGCAGCTCCAGGTTTGAGGAAGCATGCAGTGAAGGACCCCCTGATGGGTTCCTCCTAACCTATGACCATATCCTCTTTAGGTGAGCCCTAGTGGGGTTACCAGAGGTGGATACCAGCAATGCTTCAATTAATGCTGAGGATCCATTTTAAAATTTCCCATAATGCATCAATATAGCATCACTCACGGGCATTTGTGGGAAATTAAAATGCTTGCTCCCAGACCAGATTATATTTAAATGAAGAAACTTATTCTGTTCAGACAATCATTGCTAATCAGAGTGCCAGGGGGCGAGATTAAAGGAGGGGGCCATGGCAGGCAGCAACCGTGCACACTACAGTGGTGCCTGAGGCTCTAGCAGCTGCCTGAGAGTGTCATGTTCTGGTATCAGGCCTACTCAGTACCTTGTCACTGATGACTTGCAGCTGAAAGTGTGAACTGTCTCTGCAGAGGCCACCAGTGAGGGAGGAAGCAGCAGCCAGGCACCTCTCCATCATGCCTGGGTCCAGCTCCAGCTGAGAGCCCCCTCCCTCCTGCTACCAACTGTCTCTGCAGAGGCCACCAGTGAGAGAGGAAGCAGCAGCCAGGCACCTCTCCATCGTGCCTGGGTCCAGCTCCAGCTGAGAGCCCCCTCCCTCCTGCTACCAACTGTCTCTGCAGAGGCCACCAGTGAGGGAGGAAGCAGCAGCCAGGCACCTCTCCATCGTGCCTGGGTCCAGCTCCAGCTGAGAGCCCCCTCCCTCCTGCTACCAACTGTCAACTAACTGCTGAACTTTGCAACTAAGATTGTAGTGCTTCAATTTGCTTTCCTTTCCCCCCTCCTCCTCCTCCCTCCCAATCCCCTTTCCTTTTGCGTCATGTCTTTTAGATTGTAAGCCTGTGGGCAGGGACTGTCAAGAAATACTTTTGTAAGCCGTCGTGAGAGCCTTTTTGGGCTGAATGGCGGCATAAAAATGCTTAAATAAATAAATAAAATAAAAAACTGCTACCCCTGAAAAGAATTGTGACTGAAGCGGTTATCAGCAGTGGCCAATCTGTGATAGCTCATTCATACATGCACAGATCTTCCCTTGATGGTCCAGTCACCCAACGATGAACATTAAGCCCTCTCATGTCCTTGGGGAACCTATACCTGTACACCAGACTCGGCAGTCTGAGTGATGACTAAACAGCATTTGTCTCACATTCTGGCAGATTAGCTCCTTCCTGATTCAAGAGCATCGTGTTCCCTGGGGCTGTCAGGTACATCACTGCCATCATTTCTCAGAGGAAGTCTTTGAATTAACACCTCGAAAACTGAAATTTGGCAACCCCGAAAGTCCTTTTCCCTCCCAATATCACCATGAGGATGTATTGCCCTGATCCAGCCTTCCCAAACCTGCCGCTTTCCAGATGTGTTGGACCACAACTCCCAGCATCCACACACCTGGAGGGTACCAGGTGTGGGACAGTTGCCCTGTTGTAAGAGACCAACCTGATTATATTTAACAAACTCGGCTCGAACACTGCAGAAGTGCATCCTGCTTTGCTGAGGCAGTGTCACTCAGCAAAGCGAAGCCCAGCCTAAGCAAAATGCTACAGAAGAGGGAAGGAAGGAAAGAATAGGTCTCATGAGATAGAGCAGAGGAATCGAGATGGAAGCTGGGTCTGAGGTCCATGAGGATGGACACGGAGCAACAAAAAGGGAAGAAAACCAACACTTTGTTCTGTAGCTCAGGGGTAGGCAGTCCCTGCAGTCTTCCAGTGCAGCCTCTGTAACCCCGCCCCCCAAATCTTAAAAACCATTTTTAATAAACAAAATGGTGTCCCAGGCTGCTACTGAATCCTCAGAAGGGTCAAAATTCGCTTGCAAACTCATTTTGACCCTTCCATACCAGCTCCAGACATCATTTAAAAATAAATAAATCTTTTTTAATTTCCTGCAGTGCGTCCATGCCTGCTCTTGCCGCTAGAATTCTTCTACCAATGCTCCCATTTTCTCAACTGTTACCTGTCTCTGACTTTTAAAGTATATCGTTATACCCAAGAGGTCTAGCGACTTGAGGACCGTTTTCAAAGTTGGAGCTTTTAGGGCATCAATAGAAACGGTGGGTGCAACTGCTGAAAAGTCAAATTCTCCGAGTGGTGACGTGAATTGCAGCCGCAATTCAATATTAGTGCTCTCACAATGACCTAATATGCCTACCCGTGATTTGAAAACTGGCTGGAATTCCTTAAGCGCATGAAGCAATTTTATTCCTTCCACTGCCCTTTCTGCTTCTTTACCGTCGGCGAAAACATCAAAGAGGGCATCCAGAGCTTCTCCCACCACCACGAGAGAAGGATCCCTCGTTGCAACGTCCAGGAGGAACTTCCCGATCATCTGAAGTGATACAGAAATACACACACACACACAAACTCACGGTGATCTTTCTAGCAGTAACGTCACTGCTAAAAGCAAGGGAGAGATCACCATCAAGGTTTACCTTCAGCGTATCCGCGGTGTCTTCCACTTTTGCAAGCACGCTGCCAGCAATTCCTAGAATGCTGACGACGTTTACCCGAACACTCATATTGTTGCTATGAATCCCAGCTTCACACAAAGTCATCAGCTGCTCGGGAGTCATGGACTATGTAGAAGAATGAAAAGGAAAGAGATATAAAGAATAAGAAGGCGAATGCTCAGCCTCTTACTTTTGAATTAGTCAACATAAACTTTGAGCAAGAAAGACTTTTATCCGAATGGTTTTTTTGTGTGCAGGGG
Organism: Elgaria multicarinata webbii; assembly: GCF_023053635.1. Classification (NCBI taxonomy): domain Eukaryota; kingdom Metazoa; phylum Chordata; class Lepidosauria; order Squamata; family Anguidae; genus Elgaria; species Elgaria multicarinata. The sequence continues at coordinate 10,978,947 of NC_086184.1, forward strand.
ACACACATCTTCCATTCAAGAATCACACTTATAAAAGAAAAAAGTGTAGCAACACGGCATGCTTACAAACCACCTCCCATGGCCCATTTCCTATCGACAACGGAAAAGACAGAGGGGAAAGTACTCTGTACATGTTCAGAGGTACTGTTCTCTAGCTCAACTTCGTCTCAGGTGCTGGCTAGATCTACTCCTTTGCCCTGCATTTATTCCTGTATACCTGTTAGGGCTTCTGTTTCTTGGTTGTTCTCGGGTGTAACAGAATGTTGGAAGTGGGACAGACAAAATGCTGAGAGCTTGTTTGATAGGCAAAACAAGTGGGCCCTGCAACAAAATGTTACAGCATGGAGTTCAGGGTTTCCAGGATACTCCATTCCATCATATCCTCACTCCAACAGTCAAAGAGGGCACTCTGTATTTCTACGCACCTTGAGGATTCCTCAAGCCAGTTGATACCTGTTGATTCATGGATGATGACACCGTAGCTACATAAAGGATCCACACATGGAGAATGGGTTTGCTTTAGGCAGGGGTGGGCAACTTGTGGCCCTCCAGATGTTTTGCCTACAAGTCCGAGGGTTCCTGACCATTGGCTATGCTAGCTAGGATGGATGGGAGTTATAGAACGAAACATCTGGAGGATCACAAGTGGACCACAAGCTATATAGGGTAGATGGATGAATGAGCTAAAAATGGTTCACAAGAATCCCTTTCATGCAGAAATAATAAAGTTATAATAAAGTTAACCAACGCTTCCAATGTCCATTTATTTATTTTTATTTATTAAAACATTTGTATCCTGCCCTATATCACTGGGATCTCAGGGCGGCATATAGATAAAATCAGAACAATGTAAACATAAATATACACAGCTAAAAAAGTATTAAATTGTTAACAAATTAAAACCAGTAGAATTTTTTTAAAAACCAATAAAAACAATTAAAACTATGTGTGACCATGGAGAATTTAGCCCTCAAAGGCTCTGATAAAGAGCCATGTTTTAACTTGGCACCGAAATGAAGCCAGTGTCAGCGCCAGTTGGTCCTCCAAGGGGAGGGTATTCCACATGAACCTCCCAGACCTCCGGCATGTTCACATATCAAGCAAAGAATGGCAAGGATATTCTAAATGAATGCAGCTACGTGCCCTGGAAATTTATGCAATTGGGGTTCCCAAAGGCATGGAGATAACCTATGAACGAACAGCCAATGTTCCACTCAACACACGGTCACTGGGGTATGGGTATCCTCACTGCCCTCTCCGTGTGCTGGCTATAGGTGTGGAGGGGGCCAGCCCCAGATCCAATGTCCATGCCACTCCTGGCCCTGCCCACAAGCATCTACGCACTGAATGGAACATCTGCAAGGGGACTCTATGCATATCTAGCTCTCCACATCAGCAGGAACGCTACACGGTCAGGGTCACCGCTGACCAGAAGACCTGATATGCTCCAGGTGTGCTGGGCTACAATGCCCATCATTCCTAGCCAGCACTGGCTGAGAATGATGGGAGTGGCAGTCCAACACTTCTGAAAGCTATCAGGCCAGTGGAGGCTACACTGCACTTTCTATGATCAGGGGTCTGGAAACAAAGCCCTATGGAGAGAGATTGAAACAACTGAGCATGTTTAGCCTGGAGAAGAGAAGATTGAGGGGAGACTTTTTTTTTTGTACTTCTGCAAATCTCTTCACCTGGTATATGGGTGGTGTCATTTTGGACACATAAGGCCCAAGCAATGGCACTTAGGCCTGAACTTCAGAAATGAAAAGTTCAAGAAATGTTGATATATACAGAGTTTGTTTACTGAAGAGACTTAAAGAAGTGGGCATGTTTAGCCTGGAGAAGACTGAGGAGAGACATGATAGCACTCTTCAAATAATTGAAAGGTTGTCACATAGAGGAGGCCGAGGATCTCTTCTAGATCATCCCAGAAGGCAGGACACAGAATAATGGGCTCAAGTGACAGGAAGCCAGATTCCAGCTGGACATCAGGGAAAACCTCCTGACTGTTAGAGTGGTACGACAATGGAACCAATGACCTAGGGAGGTCATGGCCTCTCCCACACTAGAGCATTCAAGAAGCAGCTGAACAACCATCTATCAAGGATGCTTTAAGGTGGATTCCTGCACTGAGCAGGGGGTTGGACTCGATGACCTTATAGGTCCCTTCCAACTCTACTATTCTATGATTCTATGACTTGCTATAGGCGTGAAGGAGAGTCACAAACAGTTTCTCTCCTCTCATAATGAAATCCTGTCAAATAAAGTGAAATTGCCCCGCTTATTCAGTTCCCAAAGAGTTTTGAAACAATGCATGCACGCATAACTTAACAACAAGACAAGAAGAGACGGTATAATGAATTTGGGGAAGAGGGAAAACAATCTCACCTGAGGTATATCGTTAGAGGCCAACATTTGCAAAAGAGCTCTCAAAGCGCTGGTCACAGCTTCCAGAAACTCCATTTCTTTTGAAAATTCTGCCCAAAGGTAAAAACACCAACAAATTTGTTCAAGGCTCAAAACAAAAAAGACTTCTTTGGAGGTCAATTTCACGCCCCGGAAAATGTGTTTGGGACTGGGTTAGTGTGGTTCTGAAACTGTGTTTTCGTTTCTTCGCAAATCCACACATTTCAAGAGTTTAGAGCTTGCTCATCCTGATTCCCAACCTTCACCTGAAACCATGTTTAGATGTTTCTGCTTTCATTTTCAGTTCCTTGCTGTCTCTGGGCTGGATCCAATGGTGGGCTTGGTTTCAACGGATGATTCCATTTATGGAAATGGGGGGTGGGGAGTAATTTTTCACTGGTTCCCTCTGTAGCCCCCCTCCCCATTCCACACTGTTCCAGAGGGTCACCAATCCTCCAGAGTAGACATCAGGGGGGGGGGGAACTCCCACTGCCCACCCTGTCTTGCTGTGTTGAATCCTGGTCAAGAGCTGGTTGGCCCCTGTGTGAACCGAGTGCTGGAGGACTAGATGGACCCTCGGTCTGATCCAGAGTCAGGGCACATCTTATATTCTCCACCACTCTCCCCATTTCCAAACCCTTTCGGTGAATAAAAAGGCACTGTTGGATTCAATGATGAGATGGGAGAAAGGGGTGGATGTACTGGTGACCGTATCACCGTCAATAGTCACATGTAATATGAAGTTAACCGAAGTATTTAAAAAACCTTTAATATACTGAGCAAAATAGCTACTCTGTATAGTTCAAGTATATATAAAAACTATATGGTATGACATTGTCTCTTTGTTCTTTATCACTTCTATTGATGTTTTAATGTAATACCATATAGTTTTTATATATACTAGAACTATACAGAGTAGCTATTTTGCTCAATATATTAAAGGTTTTTTTAAATACTTCAGTTATCTTCATATTACATGTGACTATTGACGGTGATACAGTCACCATCCACCCCTTTCTCCCATCTCATTGTCTTAATTGTAAGGGGTCAGGATAAGTTTTTAAACTTAACTGTTGGATTCAAACCTCTCCCCTCCCCTCACTCCCCCCCCCAGTGCTGTTTAGTTGTTTTATTGTTACGTTCTGATCGGATGGTTTTAGTTTTGTTGCCAGCCTTCCTGGAATCTTTTTCGCGTCAAAAGGCGAGATGCAGACTTCTTAAACAAATAAAAACAGAGGCATACACCAGCACAATGCAACAAGGAGACACGGCCTTCAAAACTGGAACATTGGTAACCCCCTGTGAGTAGCAATAAGAAAGAAGGACAGGAGAAGAAGCAGAGGCTTGGTGAACACACGTAGGCCTAAAACTCACCTGGCTGAGAAAAAATTAACTGGGACAGGTGCTGTGAGAGTGACTGCAGCACTGAAGCTCCCCCAAGGCAATCCACATCAGACACCAACAAGATGCTGTGAAGACACGTCAGGGCTCTGTATTGGACCATGTTCAACCTGGAAGGAAGTGGAATGAGTCAAGGAGATACATTTATCTGCTTCCTCTAACACAGGGGTGAAGAAGTCCTTTTTCCGGAGCAATCTGAGGCCATCAGAGCCTGCTTCAGTTGGACACCCCCCCACACACACACAACAGGGTTGTCATCTTTACCCTGTGTGGAAGAAGGAGCTGTTGGTCTGCCCCTCCATTGGGAGATGAGAGGGGGGAGCAGGGCCTTCCCACCAGCCTGAACAGTCTACTTAATTTCTTTTTATTTTCTCCCTCTTCCCTCCCCATCCGCTTTTCCTTGTGTGTCATGTCTTTTTTACAATGTAAGTCTTCTCTACTGATCAATTGTAAGCTGCTCCAGGAACCTTTTTGGCTGAGGTGCGGGATAAAAACACTCTAAATAAACAATCTGTCGGAGACCATATGCTGGGGGGGAAGGAAGCCAGGGGTTAACCGAGCTACCCCTTCTCTCTATCTCTTTCTCTCCAGGCCACTCTCTTTTATCTCCTATCCCAACCCTACTTACCCAGCAGGCTGCTGGGAGAGGGACAGGTGGCTCTGGCCACAGGTCTTGTGGTACTGTATTATACCCCTTTTTCTCTGCTATCTCTGGACTTGGACAGCGCTAAACAGATCACCAAACAGAGACTACTGGATATAGACCACCAAGAGCTCCGGGGAACTGCCTGGGGACCATGTTCCCCCCAATCATTGGGTCTCCCAGTCCCTTCTTGTAAAGACGGAATGCCATACCTGGGTTGGTTAACCATTCCCAAATACAGGAAGGCACTCACCCTAGCAAGATTTAACGTCCTCCCCTCCAAGTTGCTGGAGGGCAGATATAAGAAAATTCCATCCAAAAACAGATACTGCCCATGTAATAACATCGAGGTGGAATCCATTCTGCATGTGCTCTTCCATTGCAAGTTTTACTAACAGGCAAGGAAAGACCTATTATGTCCTATTATGCAACGTCTCCCTGGACGATCCCCTGAGTCACTCCTGATTACTCTACTTCAGGGCTCCAGTAAATCTACCACTGAGCAGGTGGCCAAATTCCTGAATTTGGCCATCCGCACCAGATCTCTTATGGATGTTGATTGCGCTTAAATCCACAGATTAGCAATTTTATTATCTATATATCCCTCCCTTTTTCACTATGCTTGGCCCCAATAACCCAATTCTGTCCCCTTTTCAGAAACCAACAAATAACAATCTAGTATCTTTAGTGGTTTTGTAACACTCCCTCTTTTTTATCCCTACTTTGTACTGTTTTATATAATGGTGTATCTTCTTGTTTTATATTGGTCTGTTGACTGTAAATAAAGAAATACAATACAGTCTTGTGAAATTAAGCTGAGGGTCGCACAAAGTTAGGCAGAAGGCTGGAGGTTGAGCAGCCCTGCTCTAAAGAAAAGAATCACAAAGCGGCAACTGGCAAAAGGGACACACAGTAGAGGGACACACAGTAGAGGGACACTCCACAAATGGCACCAAGAGAGACGATGCTGTCCTAACAAGTTAACTAGAAACATAATGAAAGCAAGTGAACACCTACTTTTTAATTAGCGGCTTCCAGGTTGGATTGCATGTACAGATGTCAACAGCTGCACTGTTGGGAAAAGCAGTTTTTTCAAGTATCTAGAAGAAGAAAAGAGCTGTCATGCTACGTCATCAAATTGCGTGGAAGGTCCACTTTGGGTTGCATGATGGTTCCACGCTCGCAGATTCAGGTCAGTATTAGTATACAGGATGAAGGTGGGAGTTAGATTTGAGTACTCAAGATACTGGATTAAAAATATTCATTTTGTATCGAAACAACAAGGCTAACTAGTGCTAAACTGTACTCTTAACCATAGAAGAGCTCCAATGGACAGGATCCAAAGAGCAACTTTAGGCCAGCCCAGAGATTACTCTATGACACATGGGCAGAGCTTTTTCTATAAACACTTTCCCATCACCACTCCACAACATCACAAGAGTGGGTATTGGAAAACCAGGGTTCCAGGAACCCAAGTCCTGCATGGATTCTTGCATTGAGCAGGGGGTTGGACTCGATGGCCTTATAGGCCCCTCCAACTCTACTATTCTATGATAAGTTCAAAGACCCATTTTGGAGCACAGAATAAACTCATCATGGGATTGTTTGGAAGCTGCCTTATACTGAGTCAGACCACTGGTCCATCTAGTCCAGTACTGTCGACATTGACTGGTAGCAGCTCTTACAGAGTTTCAGGAAGGGTTTTTCCTAACCCTACTTGGTGATGCCGGGGATTGAACCTGGGACCTCCTACATGCAAAGCACTTGCTCTACCACTAAGCCATGACCCCTCGCCATCCTGGCACAGAGGAGTTAAGAAGGACAGGAGGATTCTACCTTCTTCGGCACTAGGTGGTTCATAAGGGCTGTGTGAACTTCCGCAGAAAGACAAAGGGGCGACAGCAGCTTCTCGCCTTCGTCGCAGTTGTTGTCCATAAATGTATCACTTTCATCACTACTGGATAACTCTTCCCACTCATCATCCGAGGGGTCTGCAAACCGACAGCACAGGCGTGCAAAGAAAATCCCAGAGTAATTCACACCCACTTTAAATCATTACCATCCAGCACACAATTTCTGGCTTCATCCCACTCCATAGCTCCCACTTAAACAAATGGCTTTATTCATGTATTTATTTGTACAGTGCCATCAGCTATAGACGTAAAAGCCAAGGGTCTATCTAGTCCTGCGTTCTGTTCACACAGTGGCCGACCATCTCTCAACGGAATCTTCCAAAGCAGGACAGCACCTTCGCGCCTAGTTATTGAGGTCATTTGAAGGCATGCTCCTGGTGGTTCTACATGGACATACGGCCCAACTGGAGTCCACCAGAGAACAGCCTTCAGTGTGGTGGCCCCCTTCCTATGGAATTCCCTGCCTTTGGTTGTCAGGCAGGCACCAACTTTGTATTCCTTCTGGAGCCTGCTGAAAACGTTGTTGTTCCAGGAAGCTTTCCTTCAATGACCAGCCATGATTTTATTTATACCTTTTTTCCTTTACAAATATATTTTCAATGTGTTTTATTCTGTTTTTATTCTATTGTTCACCGCTCTGAAATTCTTGGATAGGGAGCGGTATCTAAATATTGTAAATAAATAAATAAAATATGAGCCTGCCCCAAGGAGTTTACACAAGCGAAATAGCCGGGGAAGGAGGAAAGTGGAAGGATAAAGTGGTTGTATTGATCACTTATTATGGCTTCTGGGAAATATAAGACGTAAATATAAAGATGAGGCAGGGTGCTACAAAAGAAATGAAATATTCTTTTGGGATGTATTAGAACTGATATAAGGTGAATACAACCTAAAATCGAGGGAAGAACTTCTGAAAGAAGAACATGTATGTTAATGGCTCTCATATTTATAAATTTTGGGAAGTTTAAAAGTAGATAAGAGAGCTTTTAGTTTTGAATGAATTTGAAAAGGCAATGTGCACAAATGATGAACATGTTATTGCAAAAATGTATAAATTGCTGTTGAAATCTGAGATGGAGGAACAACATGAAAAAGATTGAAGGATAAATTGGGGCCAGAATTTTGGATAGGGAAAAATGAATTTTTCATCTGTGGATTCAACTATTGAGAAGAAAAATTTAAGGTAAAAGATAGAAAGAAGGGAATTGGGGTTTCTGCAATGGTAGATTAAGAAAAAATAGGGTTATACATTTGGGCGGTGGACAAAATAGGAAGTCAATTTTATGTTTTATGTGTTTTTTAACTTTGCATATATTTTTTCCTTTTTCTTGTATTGTGTTTGTTCACGTTGATTTTGTTTTGAAAAATAAAGAACTTTAAATTGAGGGGAAAAAGAAATGAAATATTCCAATAAAAAAGCCCAACCCACTTGTACATCCATTGGATAAATGAAGCAAATCAAGTATATATGAGAGCTCAGAAAGAACAGCCCACATATTTTCAAGATTATCTCAGCAGTCATAAGGACTAGAAACTAAAAAAAAAAAGGGGGGGGGCGGGATGAAAATTCTCCAGATCCCAAGTTCTAAAGCTGATGCCAACTTCTTAACTTGCTGGGTGGGTTTGTGGCTGCACAAAATAGGAAAAAAAACCAGCCCTGATTACTAGTAATAAACACGTAAAATGCAACACTGGATAAACTGAGCCTAGGTGTTCTGAATGCATCGTTTGGGATAAGGTTTAAGGCCGCAGTCTTAAATACACTTACTTCATCGAGGGTTTGTTTGAGAAGTTGCAGAGGGAAATAGAAGCCCAGATACCACATAAACAAGAAGGCAAAATGCATACCTTCATTGCAGCACATATTAACAATGATTTCCAGGGCTGTCTGCTGAGCCAGAAGTAAAGCCGCTACCTGTTTCAGCTCCTGTCTACTGCACTAGAAAGCAAACAAAAAAAGGAAACAAAACAGACTATTTGTCCAGTGTTTTCTACTCAAACTGGAATTGGGTTTTGTGGTATCCTGCAGGGATCTTTCCCAAGACTTGCCAGAAATTGACCCTGGGGCTTTTAGCATGCAAAGTAGATGCTCTATCACTGAGCAAAGCTCCTTTCTCAATGGGCTTTGTCATAAAACAACGGGCCTGTTCAGACGACACGCTAAGCCATGGTTAGGCCGCTGACCCTTTCACAGCAAATGGTTAGTGAGCGTGTTTAAACCATGGTTATGTAGCCACCATGGTTAGGAATGGTTCACACGACACACTAAGTCTCGGTTCACAAGGTGTGTTTGAGCCATAATGACCCTGTTCAGACAACACGCTAAGCCACAATGGTTAAGCGTTTTGAGCTAAACATTACGGCTTAGTGTGTTGTGTGAACCATTCCTAACCATGGTGGCTACATAACCACGGTTTAAACACATTTGTGGTTTCTCCCCATCCCACAGCAAGAAAGAGAGACAGATAGATGGATAGAAGGAATCAACCCATGGAATACAGAGCAGGGTGAGAAGTTGGAGTTGAGATATGGAGAATGGATAGGAAATAATTCATCCTTACCCATTTCCTTCATATGTTAGATATGAAAGCCCTTTAGCTAGTGAATAATAATAATAATAATAATAATGAGTTCCTCTAAGAGAATGCAGCATCACAGGTAACTGCAGTCCACTCAAGGCATCTATCAATCTTAAGTCATGGCCTTTAGATTGGAAGCCTTTTTTCCGATCCAGATGCTGGCAATACCTCTTTACACAGCAAATGACACCCTACCTGCGACATCTAAAGCTGGTTCAGCCAATACCACCCACACTTACTGGAAGCAGATCTGAAACATCATTTTTCCCTTTGGCGTCTCCTTTAGGCGTCTCCTCCATTTCCTCATCTTCGATAAGTCCTGAGTTGTTGCCATCACCCACACTGCCTTCCGTTTCTGGCTCGGCAGAGTTTTTCAATCTCTCTGTTTCCTCCTCCTTCATCCGAATGACCGTCTCACCGGCGTCTATTGCTAAAGATTCTGACAAAATCTTTAGGATGGCATTTATAGTGCCTGCCTGGGTCCCGGAGGGCAGGGTGCTTTTTATATTCCAAGTGACACCTTAAGCAAGGGAGAGGTTAAGGAAGATGTGACACGCCATCAACTCTGACAGTCATAGCATCTGCAGAGTGGCAAAACAGAAAAGGTTTCAGCCACTAGTTGGATCCAGGCATTGTCCACTTTTCCAACTTCTTAAAAACTTACGGTGCAATCCTATGCATACCTACACAGAAGTACTTCCTGCTAAGTTTATTTATTGAATCAATTTATAGACAGTTCGACTATATCTCAAAAGATATCTCAAAGCGGTAGCCACAAAAGCAAGGGACCTGCTGCTGATAATTCGAGCATCGATCTCAACACATAGAAGGTGCACCATTTATTTGGCCTAGGCTGCAGGACTTTGGCAAACGTGCCTTATAGCTGCTGCTGTGACATCGACCCCATTATTTTTTTTAAAAAAAAAAAATTATTTAATTTTTAACATTATACACAAACATCGAATTAAACTAACACGTAAACACAATTAATAATAACAATACATAATTTTAATAATAAAATACTTATGAATAATAATAAGTGCACCCCACCCCCAGGACCCTTATTCACCTTTCCAAAATTGTAATGATTCTTGTAAAGGTTTACACCTTTTCCCCTTTATTAACACAGACTCTACAAATAATCTCCATATCTCTTCAAAATCATTTCAATTCAATAGTCCTTTTTTTAACTTTAATACTACATGTTAACTTATTGTTAATAACAATATTCCAAACTTCCTTATACCATTCTTCTATTTGATAATCACCTTGCTCTTTCCATTTCCTAGATATCATTAATCTTGCTGCTGTCAATAAATTTGTTATTAAATCTTTAATAGCTTGCGTACAGTTAACCTTCTCATAAATTGACAACAATGTTATACTTGGACATACCTCTAACTTCATTCCAATTATTTCATTTATCTCCTTAAACACCATTTGCCAAAATTTCTGTATATATTCACAGTTCCACCACATATGAACGTAGGTACCAGTTTCCTGGCATCCCCTCCAGCATAACGCGGAATATTTCTTTTCAATTTGATTTAATCTTGCTGGTGTTAAATACCACCTCCATACCAATTTATAATAATTTTCCTTTATTCTTACCGACATAGCGGAGATCAAATTGCATCGCCAGCATACTCCAAATTCCCAGTGGGTGAAATCATAATTAAAACAACTTCATAAGTCCCGATAAAAATGTCCCTTGCCCAAGAACCAGCCAAGATGCTGAACTGGGGTAGAATTCAATAAATGAAACCTTTGGAACCCGTTCAGGAAATCATGGGATCATAGTATTCTTTAGACATTGTGGGAGATGAAAAACAATTTCACCAAGAAATTGAGGGCAGGGATGGGGAGAGCAATAGCTAGATTTGGGAACAGGCTCTTAGGTTTTCCCTGGCTAGTTTGTCTCAACCAGCCTACTTACAAAGCCTCTTCCAAGAACGCAGGAAGTTGCCTTATATGAAGACCATTGAAACATCTAGACCGGTAATGTCTAAACCAGTGGTGTTGAACCTCTTTAAGACCAAGGGCCAAATTACATAAAGGAGAAGCTCTTGGGGGCCACATTCCAGTGGTGGGTAGGGCCAAAGGGGGCGTGGCTAAAGGAAAAGGGGCGTGGCCAAAACAGCAGCACCTTTTAGTTTAAAGCTCTTACTTGAAGCAACTAAACTTTAGGAGAGGAATTTAAATCTTTTAGAATTGAGGAACAAACTGCACAAAGCCAGGGGACCGTCCAACCGGCCTTCCTCAACCTGGTGTCCTTCAGACGTGTTGGACTACAATTCCCACCATCCCCAGCCAACATATCTGAAGTCCAACACATCTGGAGGCCACCAGCTTGTGGAAGGCTGCTCCAAATTATTGTTGACTGAGGGAAAGGGTGGCCATCCGGGGAGCCCCAGAGGACTGAATTAGGACCCAAGGCGGGCTAGATTTAGAACGTGAGCCTCTGGTCCTGCACTCCTGGTGTAAAGCAATTGGCCAGTGTTCTCCAGGGTTTTGGACTTGAATCCTTTTTCAAACCTTACCTGGAGATGCCAGGGACTGAAGCTGAGACCGTCCGCATACAAGGCACTGGAACCCAATACTGTAGCTGATATCCAGATAAAACCTACCTGCAACCAGTGTCCGTAGAAGAACATGCTCCAGGGCTTTGTCCGATGACAACATGACCATTTCCATCACCTGGTGCGCAGAAGCATCAAAGGAAGAAAGGAGGTCCGAATTATCTTCCGTCACTGCCTGCAAACAGGACGCTGTCAAGAGAAACACCAGCAACATTTAAATGGAGGACGCAACTCCAAGTAGTCTCTCAGAAAGGTGCAAGCGTTCCTTGGGCTGCACCAGAATTCTGCCAACTCTGCATCCCGAGATTCAAAACCAGCTCCTGAAAGGTTCAGGAGGTCCCACTCGGATGGACTAAGGGCTCAAAAGCCCCTCAGTTCACACAGAGCTCAGCTAATGGCCCTGTAGATCAGGGATGGGCAGAAGATAGATCTTCAGAAGTTTTGGTCTTCAGCTCCCAGAGGCCTCTGCCAACATGGCCAATGGTCAGCAATGCTGGGTATTAAACTTCAAAACATCTGTAGATCTACTTTCTGCTCACCCCTGCTCTAGATAAGAGCCATTATGGCTATTTTACCTGCTGTTCTTATTAGCTTTTTTAAAAAAAAAACAACACGCTAGCTTTTTACAATTCTATGCTGCCTTAAAATCTGATCTTTACCCAGTTATTTTGGCTTCATGTCCCTTTGGAATAAAAAAATATGGAGTTTTATTCTTTTATCTCCTTATCTTTTTAATCTTTTATTGTTCACTGCTCTGGAATCTCTCTAGATGTGGTGGGTGTGGGTGTGTTGTGAATTATTTATTCATTTATTTATTTATTACATTTTTATACCGCCCAATAGCCGAAGCTCTCTGGGCGGTTCACAAAAATTAAAACCATAATAAAACAACCAACAAGTTAAAAACACAAATACAAAATACAGTATAAAAAGCACAACTAGGATAAAACCACGCAGCAAAATTGATATAAGATTAAAATACAGAGTTAGAACAGTAAAATTTAAATTTAAGTTAAAATTAAGTGTTAAGATACTGAGAGAATAAAAAGGTCTTCAGCAGCTGGCGACGAAAAGAGTACAGTGTAGGCGAAAGGCGGACCTCTCTGGGGAGCTCATTCCACTGCCAGGGTGCCACAACGGAGAAAGCCCTCCTCCTAGTAGCCACCTGCCTCACTTCCTTTGGCAGGGGCTCACAGAGAAGGGCCCCTGTAGATGATCTTAAGGTCCGGGCAGGTACATATGGGAGGAGGCGTTCCTTCAAATAACCTGGCCCCAAACCATTTAGGGCTTTAAATGTCAATACCAGCAGTTTGAATCAGACCCGGACCTGGACTGGCAGCCAATGAAGTTGTAAAAGAACTGGCGTAATGTGATCTTGCCGGCCAGTTCCTGTTAGTAAACGGGCTGCCCTGTTTTGTACCAGCTGAAGTTTCTGGACCGTTTTCAAAGGCAGCCCCACGTATAACGCATTGCAGTAATCCAAACGAGAGGTTATCAGAGCATGGATAACTGTAGCTAGGCTATAAATAAATAAATAAATAAATAAATAAATGCAGAATATTATTTTTTGAAATAAACAAAAATGCTCCAAATTGTCAACTGCCTAATCAGGCTGCTGGCCTTAAGAGAAAGCTTCAATGCAGCAGAAAACATCTGTACTAACCTCTGCTCGGTGGGGTGGGGGGACAACGACAACAACTCCTCTACTTACCTACTGCAATGGCCAGGTCCACATTTGTACGAAATCTCTTCAGGTACTGTAGTATAATGCCCAAGCATCCTTCTTTGTTGAATATAGACACTGCTGTACTGCTGCATTCACTAACAGAGAAACAAAAGGACTTTTAACAGCCCTGAAGCACCCTAAGAGCCCACTGAAAGTTCTGTGTAGGATTTATAGTTTTATTGATTCTCAGCTAAAGAAAAGTCCACTGAACTAGCTAACCCAGTATTGTCGACACTGGCTGGCAGCCGCTCCAGGCTCTCAGGCAGGAGTTTTTCCAGCCCTACCTGGAGTTGCTGGGAATCGAACCTGGGACCTTCTGGTTGCAAAGTAGATGCCCTACCAACGAGCTATACTCTCCTTGCAGCCTAACTCCTTGCAAGGCAAGTACCCCAATAAAAAAAATCCAAGGATTTTCCTTTCCCTACCAACGCCTCTCTTTGATTTCAAGCCAATGTTCCAAAATGCAAACCACCTTGAGTGCTTGGGCAGAAATAAATAATAATAATAATAATAATAATAATAATAATAATAATAATAATAAAAAAAACGTTTTACAGGTGGCTAGCCCTTTAGACAACACACCCTAGCACAATCTGTCTCCCGACACAAAAGCCTTTGTTTTTTCAGTGCCATGAAGACAGGTAGGAGCTTATCTGACACAGTTGCAGTACTGCAGGTTTCCCCAACCTGGTGTTTTGAATAACAATTCCCAGCATTCCTCACTATTCACCATGCTGGATGGAGCTGAAGTCAAAAATATCTGGAGGGCACCAGGTTGGCAAAAGCTGCTGTATCGCTTTCTCTGACGAAGAAATAGATCTCTTCCTTTGTCATTCATTAATAGTTCTTCATAATCAAATTATTTCTCAAAGGAATGTGTGTGGGGGGCAGGGGGTCACAGGAACCCCTGACCAGCCTCAACCACTGCTGGGACCACAGTGGGAGGCGCCATTTTAATTTTCCAGGATGTACGCATTGCTCAGGGGCATTGTGGGAAATTAAAATGGTGGCTGCAAACCTCTCGCCACTGCTACATAAGCCTGAAGGGCCTGCCGATGCAGGAAGTACTTGGCCAACAGGCCCCTCAGAATGGCCCCGACACGAAGTATTTCTAGCTGGAGCTTACCAAACATTCCAGAGCAGGTTCACTGCCTCGTTGGCGATGTCTTCGATGTAGTTCTTGTTCGTATCCTTGGCTTCCTTCGGAGAGCCGTTGCTTTCATCGAGACCTGCTCGACACTGTTTTGACCAAAATAGGATCCCAAAGGGATGAGGGTGAGGATTCAAAGCAGAATAAATTGGAACAACCAAACCATCTTCTAGTGGTGAAATATTAATTTGCAGGCCTCTGGAAAAGTGCTAGTTAACTAGAGAACTGTGACCTCTTTCCTTGCCTCCAAGCAAATGCTTGCGTCAGGAACCAGAATACCAACCCATTCTGTAATGCAGAAGCAATCCCCTCTTTTGTTGCCACTGCTGCAGGGCTTCTCATTTTCTAGGGTTTCCCTCCTTTTCAACCATCGACATGAAGCCTTCGCAATTTAATTCAAAATGCGGCAGCTAAACTCTCCCACGCGTGGTTCACGAAGCAGGAACAGTGGCAAGTTTAAACGCCTCTTGAAAACACACCTATTCACAACAGCTTTGCCTGACCTGCGAGGGACTCTGTGACTACCTTGTTGTTATTATTGCATTGTAACGCTTTAAAATGTTTTTCATGTTTTAATTATTTATTACTTTACCTGGAAAGTTATATTGTTATGTTGTATTTTAATGTGAACCGCTATGGGATTTGAAGATATTAAGCGGTATAGAAGTATTTTACTAAATAAATACATTTGAAAAGATCACAGCACTTGACACCCATTATTTAGTTGTAATCCTTAACAACTGTGTAAGGTACAGTATGTCTGTATTATGATCCCCTAATATTATTTTTTTTATTATTTTTATTATTTTATTACATTTATATACCGCCCCACAGCCGAAGCTCTCTGGGCAGTTTACAACAATTAAAAATAGTAAACATTAAAAGTATACAAAAATTTAAAAAACATAAAAACAGTATAAAACAACAGTATCCATTTAAAAACAACAGATGGGAGGGGTGAACTGCGGCTGATAAAGGACAGCTTGCCTAAGGCCACCTAGTGAATGCATGGCAGAGAGAAGATTTGAACTGGCAACTCCTTGATTCACAGCATTGGGCATGTCTAGACCTCAGTGTCGTATCTAACCCTACTGCCCCTGTTTTGGAAGAACATGTTTCTGGTAATCAATCAGAATCAGATTCAGAACTAGAAGACGCAGCACCAGACACCAGCCAGCCTGTACCAGTGGGGGAGGAAGCTCTCATGGGCGATTCCCCAGCTGGGAGTCAGCCCTCTCCAGAGCTTATCTCCTCAAGGCCAAATCCTACACACTCGGTGGAAAGTGAGCCTTCTTCTGGAGGTGAGTGTCCTGACAAGCTAGCTGATGCTAGGGTCTGCCGGAAGCTCAAACGCACAGGGCGGAAGGAAGGCGTGAGAAAGTCAGTTCGATTACGCCAGAACCTGCCTCCGCACCAGGTTCTCAGAAGTTACGGGCGTTTGGGAAGTAGCTTCCTATTCTTCTTGAGCAGACATTGTCTTGCTTAGTTTGCATAGTTTTGCCTAGGGAGACGTTTCCAAGATGTTAGACTCTATTCAGGTAGAAGAGATGTTTGTTGCTTAATAAAAGCTTTGTGGATTACTTAGCAAGCCTCCTCATTTGCCTCCCATCGAAAACGATCAGGAGGGATTAGCGATCACCTCGTGAGATCTGCACCCACCAGTTTTGTTTTTATCAAAAATGCGCGCACGAGCACTCCATCGCTAAAGGTAGGGTTGTTGTTTTTTTAAAAAAAGATCCTGCTCCCCCCTCCCACACCCGATGGACACAGTTTGCTCGCAAGGAGCAGGGAAGAAACAGGGATGGCTGCCCACACGTCCTGCGGTCTACAATCCCAAGACTGTGGGAAAAATCGGGATTAAAGCTGTCCCGGCTATCCTGGGGAAAGGGAGGGATCACCCCTCCCTGCCCCGGGAATCCCCTATGTGTCATGTGGACGCACAGGAATGATCCTGGGGTGATCCCAAGGATATTGCCTGGTCTAGACATGCCCATTGTCTCTTAACTGCTATGCTACATACATACCTCTTTCAATAAAGCTACGAGAGGTGTCATGATGTCTTTAGTGACCATGTCATCACAAACTTCAAATCCTCCACAAGCACTAAGATTTCTGTAACAAAGCCAACGAGGGTTGGATCAGCTGCTTTAATAATTAAATGTAACAATAACAATACATAATCATAAAAATATAGAATTAGCACTAAAATCAGAACAAATTATATTACAACATTGGTGTTAATCTTGAGCATGTGCAGAATTACTGAAAATCTGCTCTTCTGTTTTAAATGGGGTAATAAGAAGACAAGGAACAAGATAGAAGAGAAACAAGAGGTGGGAAGGAGGGATAGATTTGTGTATGTGTCAGCCGCGCAAGGTGTCCATCTGCTGTCAAACAACTGCTGTGACCTGGGACTCTACTAGGTCACAGCTGTTGCTGTTTGGATGCAAATCAAAGCACTCCAGAAAGGCATCCCATGTGCCACTAAATATGTGGAAAGTATTCTTTCATATTTACATGAACAAGCCTTGTACTCTTACCTTTCCGTCCTTGCTGCTTCATTAGAAACCTCCAGGGTTTTGGCAAACAATAACTTGCCGTTAACATCTGAACATGCAAACGAGGACTGGAAACCAAGGCTTATCCTAGCTTGTGATCTGCAGGACTCACACAAACCACCGCTTGCTTGTTCAGATGTAACAACAACTCATGGTTTGCTATAAATCAGGAAGTTACTCACCTAGCGGAGCACAGAACGAGAGAGGGCAGAGCAAGGGAGAGAGTGTGGCGTACACAAGCACAGGTGTCCTTCATGTAATGAACAGATCCAATGGCAACTTGTCACAGATGGGTCTCCAAAGATTTAGCAAAGCCCATGTTAAATCTAGCCTGAGAGATTCCTTTTGATGGTGTGGAAACGTTCACTTGGACCAAAAGCTGTACATCAATTAAATGATGCATTAGTTCATTGACTGCAAGTTTTAAAAGGCAGTTTAGTGCTAATAGCACAATTGCAATAGCACAATTGCAAGCTATTTACCCAGAAAAAACAAAGCGGTTTTCCAATTGCTAAATGATCTCCTTGATGTTCAGCTGGGAGAAACTTGAATTAAACAGCTACAAAATTAGGGCAGCAATGAATGAGTGAAGAACAGCAGCACGCTTGCAACTATGAAATCGTGCGATGTAAAAAAAAAATCACAAAAAAAAATCAGAAATGTGACTTTATATGCAGCTTGTGGCTTAGGCAACATTGTACCAACAAAGTCACTTGGGAAATGGTGTTTTTTTTTCAGACTATGAAGTTGTTTGCACAATAATACAGAGTATTGGTTGAGTATGGGTTGTAGTTGAATTGTAGGTTGTTGTGTTGTGTGAACCCAGCCTTGCTAACAAAGCATGGTTTGTTGACCACAAACAACCCAGAACTTACAACCCAACAACAAACCATGGGTTCTCTTAATGAGTTATTCATGGTTAACAAACGATGGCTCACACAACACAACAAAGTCTGTTTGTCAGCCATGTAGGAAAGGGCTTTCTCCTGTATTGCTCCCAAACTCTAGAATGCAGGACAATTCTTGTATTCTTCTGCACTCAGGGCCAAAAGCCGTATTCAATATCAGAGCGCATCCCCAGAAGGCTCTAAGGCAGCCTTCCCCAGCATGGTGCCCTCCAGACGTTTTGGACTACAACTCCCAGCATTCCTGACCATTTGCTGTGCCGACTGGGGCTGATGGGAATTGAAGACCAAAATATCCGCAGGACTCCAGGTTGGGGAAGGCTGCTTGGAGGATGGTACAGAGCCTTTGGAAGCATACTCTCTTCCGTCTTCCCACCATGACTTGTCACTCACCGGAGAGCTCCTGCCGCGGTCTCTCGAACCGCGAGACTTGGATCAAGCAGCATGGGACCCAAACACCGGACAACGTCTCTTTGCACAAAAGCTGGGATTGTTTGTTTCTGCTGCAAGAGCTTGGAAATGCTGGCACAGGCGAATTCTCTCACATCGGCACTGGGGTGCTGCAGCTGGAGAGAGGCACAGAGAGGTAGATTAGAACGGGAAGCTTAAATCGGACCAGTGGAGGTGTTATGGGATCACACGCTCCTTCCCCTCAACGTCCCCTCACTGAGCTTAACCATAATTAACCATTACATTGGCAGTGACGTTAACCAAGGTTAGAGCTAACCAGGATTCTGTCTTTACCCAGGATCTAAGACAACTGTTTGTCAACAAGGATGATCACAATAGCTGTAGCTTAGACTTCCAGCAAAAAGACTGAACACCAAGGCAATGAAGTATAGCTATTTGGAATTTACTTCAAGCCTTCATAACTGTGCTGGATATTTACCCCAAAGCCTTTTAAAAGAAACTAACGAATGGACCCAGCTTTGCACTGATCAGAATAGGCTTATTTTGATACAGTGAAGCCTTCAAGAGGCTGTCAGAGTTGTACACGTTGGGTGCAGTCGGACGATTGCGTGGGGAGAGAAGCTATTTTGGAAAAATATATATTAAAAATACCCATAAAAGATAAAATCTAAACCTCTGGGGGCTTCTCTCCTTCCACAGTGCTCATGTTATAGGTCACTCTGGCTTAAGTAAAGAAGTTCATAAGAAGGAAGATGCATAAATATCAAGTATTAGAAGTGATGAATGCTTTTCTTCTATTGCATATTGGAATGTATTTTGTGATCACGTAAGATTGGATCATAGTCTGTTTTGTAGTTTATTATATACACAATCATTGTCTCACCAAGGCCTTTAAATACATTTTAAGTGGTGGGGAATTCTGCCCCACTAACTGGCAACCCAGAAGCAAGGAGGAGGCACAAGCCTTGCTTGGTCTTAGCACCCGGTTCAAATTCTGGCTTTCAACCTTGGATCCTATGAAGCTACATTCCCTGGTCATCCTTTAGGAATCAGGCTCATTAAAACTGTCCTCTTTTCCCACTTCTTTGTTAAAAAAAAACCAGAAAGTTATTTTGTCTAGTAATCTTCACTGATGCTTGTGCTCAGGGTTTATTTATTTGTAGTTTATTTGCTGCGGCATTTTAGTGCGGTTATTAAATTAAATTTAAGCCACTTTGAAGGATAGAAATCTTTAAAAGCAACAACAACTAGGCAGATACAGAGTGAATCTGTCACAACTATTGATAACCACAGAGAATCTCAACACATCAGGGATGGGAGGAACAAGGGGACTCACACTCTTTCATCTGGATACAAGTCTGAGTCCTTGAATCAGTTTTTCTAGATATTATGCAATCAGGGTGCAACACCAATGACCATCACAGGTAGACTCAAGCTTAGCCAAAAGGATTAAGGATTGGGAAGGATGTGTGTGAAATAAAGACAGATCAGCCCGTCCCTCTCCTCCAAGCGCCTAATTAGGGTTGCCAACTTTTCCGCTGGCCCCTGCACCTCTGCTTTTAACAGCCACTGGGTCTGTCGCCAAAAGCAAGCGATCAACTTCCAGCTTCGTTGAAAAGATTTCTCTTGCTGGTTTCTGCACTTCCGTGAAAGATACAGGAGCAGATCCGGTCAGCTGGCAACCCTACCAGCAATC
This sequence comes from Elgaria multicarinata webbii, assembly GCF_023053635.1. Lineage (NCBI taxonomy): Eukaryota > Metazoa > Chordata > Lepidosauria > Squamata > Anguidae > Elgaria > Elgaria multicarinata. The sequence continues at coordinate 10,998,911 of NC_086184.1, forward strand.
CCTTGCAAGCATGCAAACTAGCACCCCAAGTCGGGATTTGATTCCATCCGACCGCATAAACCTACCTACAATCTCTAGCAGCGCGCACAGAAGCACGCCGGGTCGCTCGCTCTTCTAAAGTTGGCAACCCTGGTTTGCAAACTCTAGCAGCCAACGCGCCTCCGTGTAATGGCTACAATCCCACGTAAATCCTATTTAGAGTAGACCCATGGAAATGAATGAGGCTTAAGTTAGCCATGATTTACTGAAGTCACATGCATTTCCATGGGTCTACTCTAAATAGGATTTGCGTGGGGTTTCAGCCATTGCTTACCCTCCCGGGATTGGAACCAGATTTTCTCACTTACTTTCTCTAGCAGCTCCGCGGCCGGGGATCCGGATTCAGAGCCGGCTCCTGCAGCCCCCCGGCCTTGCTCACTCAGGCTGCCCGCTGGGGAAAAGGGCGGCGGGTGGAACCGCTTGGTCCTGCTTTTGCCCATGGTGCCCGCGCTGCGGATCGGCGGCGCTCCCACCCCGAGGGAAGGCGGAGGTGAACCGGGCCTTCCCCTCCCCACGTGTGCGGCCCGGGCGCAGGCGCTGCTTCCCGGCCCAGCGTCCGCCCCGGATGCGCTTGTACCAGATGGGCAGGGCTGGATCAGGCAGCGGCCCCGAGGCGGAGGAAGGCTTGGCGCCGGCGTAGTGCACAACCCCGGACGCCTTGGCTTCTGTTCTCAGCCCATCCCAATGCGTGTTTACTCGGAAGAAAGCTCCCATTGCAGCGGGGCTTACTTCCAAGCAAGTGCGCACGGTGGCTGCCATGCAGTACACCTCTGCGTGTCTTTACTCGGAAGGAAGCCCCATTGATTTCACGTGACTGGCTTACTCCTACGTGAGGATCGATTTATACCGGGTTGATAGGGTGACCCTATGAAAATGAGGGCAGGGCTCCTGTATCTTTAACAGTTGCATAGAAAAGGGAATTTCAGCAGGTGTTATTTGTATATTACAGGGAACATACATTTGTATGTATTTACATTTGTAAATATACATTTGTATATTTATGGAGAAGCTGCTGAAATTCCCTCTTCATCACAACAGTTAAAGCTGCAGGAGCTATACTAGAGTGACCAGATTTAAAAGAGAGCAGGGCCCCTGTAGCTTTAACGGTTGTGATGAAGAGGAAATTTCACCAGGTTCCCCATATATACAAATGACACCTGCTGAAATCCCCTTTTCAATACAACTGTTAAAGATACAGGAGCCCTGTCTTCCTTTTCATATGGTCACCCTAGGGTTGTAGCCAGTGTGAGCCCTACTTAAAGGAGACCCATTAAAATGAATGGGATTTGTCAGAGCAACGCAGATACAGCCCTAGAATTGCAGTTTTATAGTGCAATCCCTCTGCGTGTTCACGTGGGGTAGTATACAGTGCTAGCCCTACTTAGAGTAGACCCATTCATTGCAGTCCACTGAGTAGGTCTAACATTCGATACCACCCTTGGAAAGTAATCCTCGTTGACTTCAATGCGGATTTATTTCAGATAAGTGTTGGATTTAAGTTTACAGCCAGACAGGGCAATCCCATGCATACTTACTCAAAAGTAAATCCCAGTGAATTTAGCCCCAAAGTAAGGGTGCGTAGGACTGCAATGCACGATCTCAACTTGGAAGTTAAGCCCTACTAAATTCAAGGAGCTTAGGGTTGCCAACAGATCAGGCAGCCCTAAGTTGACCATGAGTAAGATTCCAAGAACCCATATAGTAGTATCATACTTTTATTAGGCCAACGAAAATATCAGCCCCAAGTATACATTCCTCCTCTAACCATCCCATGACTTACAAATTCTAAAATTAATGCCTGCAGACCCCTCCTCCTCCATTATGTCTTGGGAGTATGAACATGGTTTCACCATCAAATCCCCCTCTTCTACAACCCCCACCTGCTTTCTATAACATCTTCTGGATGGAGTACTGGAAAGCTTGCACATTTTTTGTGAACTTTTGGTTGGCCTAATAAAGGTATTTCTGTAATATGGATTTTGACTTGTTTATGTCTTTAGCGGAGGCTTGATTTGTAAAAAGGAGGGGGTGAAACTAACTGATGCAGCTCAAATTGCTGTTAAAGGGCCAGCTTCAAAAAATTGGCAACCCTACACCCAGGTAAAGGTGTGTAGGGTTGCATCCCAATCCTAGGGATGTCTCCTCTGACCTAATGAATTTAATTGGGTTTTTATTCCCAGGTAAGTCTGCATTGCTGCCTTGGTTCAGCGTATGTAGCATTTTGTGAGCTTGCAGAATCACCACTCATCTGTGCAATAAGCTCAACCTCTTTCTTCACACTGCCAGATCCTATCCCTCTTTATCCCAAAATAAGCCCCATTGAATTCAATGGGACATATATGCCCAAGAAAGTGAAAATAAGACTGCAGGCTTATTTTAAAAAGGAACATGAACTGGAGAGGGTCTAGCTTCTCTGGAAGCCTTCCACCCATTTGCTAAATGTCTGTAGGTCTTTTTTATTGCTTTTGTTGTTGTCTTGGGAGGTATACTGTAGTCTCTAGCACAGTCTAAGGAACTAAGGACTTCTGGGAGACCTAGCAAGAAGAAAAATCTGGCCCCTACACTGGCCAGAGACAAGGAGTTGCGGGGAGTTTCCTTCCCCTCTGCCACCATGAACAAACACGTGGCCCAAACTGCCAGTTACTCTAACACTGTAAAAGCAAGAAGCACACACTGGCTACTGCCATCAGCCAGGGGCAGTGCCGGATTTTGGAACAAGCCACATAAAACATGGCTTAGGGCCACATATTATGAGGGGCTTCTAAATATGTTGGAGATGACTAAGATGCATTATAATCAAAATCACTTCGGCTTAAATATGTTGGAAAGTCTGGTGTAATTTACAGCAGAGTTGCCTTATATAGAGAAAGCGTGGCATATCTTAATCCAGACCTGGCTGTGGGCAATAAGGATTGCTGGAATGGGAGTGCTTGTTTCCCCCACAGATCAGACGATACTGCCAAGATGTTGTATCTTCAAAAATTGGTGCCAAAATTTGTTTGTTCTCGTTTGTTTTCTTCATCAGGAAAAACGTCGTTAGAGCAGTACGACAATGGAACCAGTTACCTAGGGAGGTTGTGGGCTCTCCCACACTAGAGGCCTTCAAGAGGCAGCTGGACAACTATCAGGTATGCTTGTCAGGTATGCTTTAGGGTGGATTCCTGCATTGAGCAGGGGGTTGGACTCGATGGCCTTATAGGCCCCTTCCAACTCTACTATTCTATGATTCCCTGTTTTATCCTTTTGTATTGTGTCTATTAGATAGTGGAGGCAGGGGCTGTTTTATCTTTTAATCTCTGTGCAATGTTTAGGAAGTTTTAGACACTTTATAAATGTTTTAGAAGAATAATCAATAAGAGGTAAATATTCTGCAAATGCTCAGTGCATGCTGTAATTATATTTCCCATGTATCAGAGGTGATTTCCAGTCATTCAAACCAGAATTAAGCCCTCTTTTCTATTTCCTAAGCAGCTATGTTAGTGGGGATCCCTGTTACTTTGCTTATTTTGGAAAATAGAAAAGTCCAGAATGTACTATCTGCTAGCTTTGCGTGCTTAGAAATTCAAACCTAAGGGTACACACCCCTAACTTAGATTCCTAAACTGTGTACCTTAAAACTTGCTTCTCAGTAAGTGTGTTTAGGGCTGCTAGGCAGATGTAGGACATACATTTTTAGGCACAGTGCGCCATTTTTAAGTGCATTGTTCTGTAGCCTCCATTCATTTCAATGGGATTGAAAATTGTAACTTGCTCTTCATGACGATTGTAATCAACTGAGCTCTTTGTAACCACAGAAATGATCAAATTACTATTTAGGTGAACTATAAACTTAGTTGTATCCTTATAATTCAATCTTAACCGTGATAAGACCTGTCCAGTTATAACTATTAATAACTATAACTATATTTTGTAATAACATTTTAAAGTGTTAGATCAATTTTAAGAGAGTTATTTTCCTGAAATATTGCAGTGGGCTATGAATATTGTTTTATTACCTAAAAATGTTTTTCTCATACTAGAATCTTGTGAGGAACCATATAACAAGAGTGCCATATTTTCAACCACCTAAATATTATTTATTTATTTATTTATTGCATTTATATACCGCCCCATAGCTGAAGCTCTCTGGGCGGTTTACAAAAGTTAAAAACAGTAAATATTAAAACAAATATACAAAGTTTAAAAACATAAAAAGCATAAAAACACATTATCCTTATAAAAACAGTTCTGTATCCTTGCCATAGATAGACATGCTACCTTGAGGGAAAACATATGGATCTACCACAACAAAGTGATAGTATCTGTTGCCTAATTTCAGCTAAGGAAATATGCCATGTAAACAGGCTTCCATGTATGGATCAATTGGCGGATCAGAAACTGTTGCTGTAAATAGGATGTACATCAGAATATTATTCTGAAGTTTCTACATTGCAATTATAGCTTATTTCTTTTCCAAACCACGAAATGTTATGAACCCATGCAACCACATGCCCTCTTCGACCATATCTTTCAGTGCGGTCCTATGCACATTTACTCAGAAGTAAGTCCCACTGTGGTCCATAGACCTTCTGGGAAATGTACCTAGGATTGCAGCCTTAACTACTATTTTTGTGATACATTGAACACTTTAATATTAAATACGAACTATCCCCCACAATAAAGAATTACAGAACAAAAAGTGTTTTATACCAGATTGTGTAGGTGAGCGTCTTGATGGAATAGTCTGGAAATCGCTCCATTATGTAGAAGAGCTGATAAATTGTATTTTCCACGTCATCCAGCGTCTTGTCCCGATCGAGTATTTTGCCTCGTAGTTTTCCATTATGGAAAGTACTCCATTAGTCGTCTCAGTTCAAAATGTAAGACTGCACTGAAAGCTACGGAAGAACGTGGTTGCCCAAATTACCGGAAGGGGGTGTTTCTCTTACAAACTGTGTAGAGCTAGGCATGCCCAGGCTAGCCCTGGGTGATCGTGGGCCCAATTCTGCTTTTGCAGATTATCAGAAAAGGCATTAAGTTCAACAACAGGAATAAATACTTTGTAAAGCCAGTAATTTTGTACTAATACATCATATACTTACATATTTTCTCCAACAAGCTTTCAAGAGTTGCTGCATAAATAAGGATCCCTTATATTTTTACTGACAGTCTCAAATGATGAAAAGCATATAAGAGGCTTTCAGAGCGCAACTGGAGTTCAGATTTCTACGTTTGAAAGTTTCTACAACCCAGGAAAGCAAAGAGCTTCAGAATCAAGTTCATGACAACTTGGACCAAATATGTAAACCAGCAACATTTACAATTAAAACTAAGTAGCAACAGGGTGTATCTTAATCTGGAAAATTAATACATGTGCATTTACACAACATACACAGTCCTGACTGCATCCTCATATGGGCTGCTTAATTTTTAAAAACGTTTTCATGATATACAGTATGGAGCATCAAATTCTCTTTAAGCTGTTTCATTATTAAAGCATCATAGAATAACAGATTTAGGTCATTTATCTATACTCATTGAGCAAATCTATAGGACTTAATGGTTTAAGTTCTATCTAATTAAAGTCTCCTAAGGTACTTCAGAACTCTGATTATTTGCGGCTATGGACTCAAGTGGGTATTCTGGAGCTTGTCTGAAATTTTACAGAAATCCAAATGCTACACAAGACTTCATGCATTTGTACATGTGCTAAATTGCAGAAACCGATCAGGCTTATATATTGTAATTGGACTTTTTTTTTAAAGGAACTTTATAAAGTTGATAAGTTAAGATGCTTTAGGACTGCTCAAGTTTACATCCATCATGTATATAGTTTTAAAATAATGCCAAACATACCATTATAAATAAAGTATTTATTTAATACACATTTTCTACAAACTGTACACCAGCTTAAAAACAGAGGTGGAAACAAGACATGCGTAGAAGACTTGAAGAGCACAGGATTTTATTGCTGCCATCGAATGAAGCAAGTGAAGTTTTGATTTCCAGTACATTCAAGAGACATTCTACATCTCAATTCTTGCTTCGCCAATTGCTTTGTACTCTTCAAGTGCAATCTATGCATTTTTAGACAGAAAAAATTCCTACAACTGAGGTGGCTTGGGCATGCTGGGAGTTGTAGGCCATTTTTTTTCTGTCTAAACATGCATAGGATTGCACCCTTAAAGTCTTGTACTCTTTAAAATAGCTTCAAACAGGTTTTTTTTAAAAAGGCACAAAAAGGATTTAAAATTAAATAGCTGTCAATTCAAAACCATAGTGTGTGTAAAAGCCACTATTTTTTGTTTTGTTTTCAACACTTAAAGTAACAAGGATGTTTATGTAAAAACAAGACTGTCATTTTTGCCTCTGCACAAAGTAATTTCTTTCCGACACCCCACATATTGAGTAATCCATTTTATATGGAGCATGGCTATATATAGATCTAGAACATGACCCAATGGCCACCATACATTTGGCAATCCTGATTTATTGAGCTTGTGAAAAATGTAGTCGAATTACCAAGTTCAGTGGGTGGGGAGGGTCACAGGCCTCATCCAAACTTAATACTGCCTGATCATTTGAAGTGGGGTGGGCAAAAGGCAGATCTCTATACGTTCTGGACTTCAACCATTCCTGATCATTGACCATGCTAGCAGGGGCTTCTGGGAGTTGAAGTCCCAAACGTGTTGAGATCTAGCTTCAGCATACCTCTGATTTAAAGAATAGCCTGCAGTTCGAAGCGTGCTGCAACCTTACACACTTTTTCTCAGGGCTGCAGCCCCTCCTGTACTGTTTTGGTAACACAGAAAACATTATGACTGGCATTTTTGCCTACCATAGTTTGCAACCATAGCGAGATGAGGGTTTGTAAACAGTTTGGCATTAAGTGTGGCTAGCAAAAATGCTGATGCAAATGAAGTACTAGCCATAACTGTGTCTGACAAAGGCCTGCAGGAAACTAACAATTCCTAAACATATAATCAGGCAGCGATATGTTTGCAATAGGCCAAATTGGGACCCAAAGGAGAGTTTTACTCCATCTTTTGTTACATTTGTGGCACTTTCTTTTATCAAGTAATTTGAGGTTAAGCAATACTAGTTTCATGGGGGGGGGGAACTATCAGTGTAAATTTCAGACACAATATATTATTCTTGTATATACTAAAAAGCAAAACTTAACATAGAATTAGCCAAAAAATAGTCAAGCTACAGATAATGTAGGGAGCTGAAAATGGACAAGCTACCGGTAATGTAAGGAGCTGAAGTGCTGGATGATTTCACATAAAATGATAAGTCAGAATTCTAGAAAATCCTCACTATCATTCACAAACAAGCAGACTTGTGTATTCTACTCAATCGCTCCAGTTTGGCTTATTCCACCAACATAGGTCAGTAACCAGAACCACACCAGCAAGAAAAGAAAAATAGCATTACATTGTTGCTCCAAAGGAAGCCAGGAATCATAAACCAACTTCAACCCTTAGGGGAGGGGCGTGACAAAACAGAAGTCCCAGTTGGAACATAACACTCAGGTTCTTTTTCCTCCTGGTGAGTTCCCAGTTATTGAAGTCATTCCCATTGGCAGGAGGTACCAAGAAGGAGTGATCAGGCAGCGTGCACCAGTATGCTTGCTCGTGATTGACCTGCACATGTGTCCACTGTATCTTATGTGACAAAAATTAAATTAAAATGCCCAAAGAAGAAAAGTCTATCATGATCCATGATTAATGAATAAATGTGGTGGAGAAAAGCAGTATGGGTGGCAAATCTAAGTGCCTCTTCAAATACTGGTTCCATTTTCTATTTACAATGATTTGTACATTATAAAAAAAACTAGCAAGTCTTATTTTCTGCATAGAGGGACCACCTTGCCAATGGTGCAGAGGGAATATTAATACTGTAAGGGAAGAAACTGAAAGCACAGAAGACACGGGAAAAGGCAAGGAGATTCCAAATAAATACACCAGATGTTTCTGGTTTCTGCCGTCAACCATGAAGACACCTTCATATGCAACTGAACATACCACATAATCCTATTTGGCCTCAATGTATTGAAGAAAAGTCTTTTTTTTTCTTTCTAATTTTTCCTTGACAGTAGATTGAAGGAAGGTAGTGGGTTACTGGACGTGAAGCCGAGGTTTCAATATCAGCTTTCCAGTCTGCAGAGGAGAAAAATCACTTTTTACTTCACAGCAACTACTGTTGTTGTTGTTGTTGTTATTATTATTATTATTATTATTATTTATGTTGTGTCTTTGCTGGAATTACTTCCCAACTGTTTGGTCAATAATTAGCAGGATTATATTCTCTCTCTCTCTCTCTCTCTCTCTCTCTCTGTGTATGTGTCTACTGTGATGGAGAGCAGATAAACTGTGCTGGGAGAGGACAAATGGGTGATGTAGTTGGGAAAGGGTAGTTTTAGCTTAGTATTATGCACAAATTCTAAATGACAAAGAGCCTTGGCAACCGGACCACCTGGAGGGTGGGGAGGAAGGTCAGAAGCCGCTTATCTATATCCAGGCCGAGTCATCACAGAGGACAAAGGAGGTGTGAGATGGAGTTAAGCGGCCAAGGCCAGAGGGCGAGGATGTGGAGAGAACCATGGGGTGGGGGGTAAGGCCCTGCTTAGGAGTAAGTAGTCACAGTTAAGTTTTTATTGTTTTATCTGTTACTGGGTTTTTATGCTATGTTTCAAGTTACTTTTAATTATTCTTCCCATGTATTTACCCTACCTTTAGTCTTAATAAAGTCTTCTCCCTCACAATTTGTGAGCCCTCTTTGTCTTGGCTTGGGTCCGTGCTAAATCCGGTGTTAACAGGTCACGGAAAGACTTGCTCAACCTTTATATCTACAATCCTAGCTTCCCAGCCACCTGGATAACAAACTCGTAGAATTAATAGAACAGTTTAGCCAAAATTGTAGACAGCTGTTCACATCTGGCATGCAGACTTTGGCTGGTATTGTAGTCATTCAAGGTGCTCTTCCTTTCCTTAATAATTTCATAAGATCTGTAAATTTCTTGTCAGGTAATAGTGCCACTCAAGGCATCTGCTAACATTATAGGTATTGAGGCCATTTCCTACAAAGGGTTCACTATATAGGGCAGAATATCCTTCATGCATTATTCAGTGGGCACTCCCAAAGCTTTCTTTTCCAGGTAGAATGAATCATCCCAGATCCTTCTCCCACTGATGGTGAGGGAAGAAACTGATGGAGACTATGGCCTCATCTACACCAAGCAGGATATTGCACTATGAAAGCGGTATATAAAAGGCAGGAGCCACACTACTGCTTTATAGGGGTATTGAAGTGCACTGACAACTGTTGGGGCCCATTGACATATACTATATAGCACTTTCATACCGGTATATCCTGCTTGGTGTGGCTCCTGCCTTTTATATACCACTTTCATAGTGCAATATCCTGCATGGTGTAGATGAGGCCTATAAGACACCATTTATTGGGAGGATGCTAAAAAGTGGGGGATAACAGAATGATCTGCTAAAGTTGTAAAACAAATGGACTGTGTCCTAGGCCACAATGTAATTCTACTCTCAAATCCAAAATGTAACATATTCAGGCAGGGGAAACAGAGCCACTTACATCATCACAAGACATGTTGTATTCTGCCAAGACCGTTCGACATCGAGCTGCTATGCTGCACAGAATGTGTCAAAGAAGAATAACCATACGCTATGGTTAAATTAACCAAAATTAAGACTTGCATGTGCCTGTACTCATATTAACAAAGCAAACAGATCTAGATGCTTCTCTAAGGGCTGTTGAGGAATAAGAACGTTCTCTCCATCTGCCGGGATCCTCCAAACCCAATGCCAGTAGCCAGTTTTCAAAGGAGAGACGCTCCTGAGGCACCCCACCTTCCCTAAAGTAGACTACTTGCCTATGGTCTGGCAACTGGAAGGTTGGCAACTTATACTTCCCAGGGGTATCCAATTGCTGATCCCTATTCTAGGCAGTATTGCTATAATTACAGTGGTGGCCAAAATTGTGGGCACTTTTTGAAATATTAATGTCTTGCAACTTTGCATGCTTATAGAAAATGTTCTGTTTCACGAAATTCAAATGTTTATATAGCAATTGAAAGACTTGATTCACGTAATGCAATGATCCTGCTTCTTTTCCTGGGTGTCCAATCAACTCTTTTCTTTGGTGCCATGGTACCTACATACACTTTTAATTTGAGAAATGCTTCAAATATTCACACCATCTCCAATTGCAGCAAAACTGACGTTCCCCAACTTGAAACATGATGTATCGCAGCTAATGCTGTGTGAGTGGTCCCCAGAACAAGGACTGTGATTGGCCAGTAGGGTTTGCAATTCCAATCCGCTTCTTCACTCAATCACACCTGTGTTTGTTTTTACACTAAAGTAAGCATAACCATTTTTGTACTGCAGATATTTGCATTTTGTTTTTTGTATTGAATTCAGCATTAAATTCTCTTTCAATTGATATATAAACATTTGAATTTTGTGAAACAGAACATTTTCTATAAGCATGCAAAGTTGCAAAACATGAAAATTTCAAAGTGCGTCCATAATTTTGGCCACCACTGTATATAAGAAAAGACTGCAACTCCCATAAGCCCTCACCATTGGCTGTGCTGGCTAAGGCTGATGAAAGTTACAGTCCAACATCTGGAGGTCCACAAATTCCCCACTCCTGCTCTAAGTTAAAAGTTTGTATTGCTAAAATTACTGCTTCTGTGAACAGGGATAAATAAGGAATAGTTACTATATCATGTGGACATAGGGTTTTTTCTCTTTTGCTTAGATGGTATCTCGGCATGTCTTTCAGATATCTCAGCCTGGCTGCTTCATCGTCGTTTGAAACTTAATATGGCAAAAACTGAACTGCTTGTTTTTCCTCCTAAACCTTCTCCTCACCTCTCATTCTCTCTTACTGTCAACGATGTCACGCTTACTCCGGTCAAGGAAGCTCGTAGTCTTGGCTTTATATTTGATTCCTCGCTCTCCTTTATTCCTCATATCGAGGCAGTAGCTAAATCCTGTCGTTTCTTCCTGTATAATATTGCCAGGATTCGACCATTTTTGTCTGTCTCTTCTGCCAAGACTCTCGTTCACGCACTGGTTATCTCTCGGTTGGACTACTGCAACCTTCTTCTCTCTGGCCTTCCCTCGTCTCACATCAGTCCGCTGGTCTCTGTCCACCACTCTGCCTCTAAGATCATCTTCTTGGCCCGCCGCTCTGACCATGTCACTCCACTTCTGAAATCTCTTCATTGGCTTCCAATTCACTCCAGAATCCAATATAAACTTCTCCTGTTGACCTTCAAAGCTTTTCACGGTCTAGCTCCTTCCTATCTCTCCTCTCTCATCTCACACTATTCCCCCGCTCATGCTCTCCGCTCCTCTGATGCCATGCTTCTCGCCTGCCCAAGGACCTCCACTTCCCTTACTCGGCTTCGTCCTTTTTCTTCTGCTGCCCCTTACGCCTGGAACGCTCTTCCAGAACACTTGAGAACTACCAACTCAATCACAGCTTTTAAAACTCAGCTAAAAACTTTTCTTTTCCCTATAGCTTTTAAATATTGAGTTTGTTCTGACTCTATACTGTTAGCCTCACCCTACCCGGTGCCTGTTTACACTTCCCTGTGCCTGTTTGCATTCTCTTTCCCTCCTTACTGTTTACTACAACTTTATTAGATTGTAAGCCTATGCAGCAGGGTCTTGCTATTTACTGTGTAATCTGTACAGCACCATGTACATTGATGGTGCTATATAAATAAATAATAATAATAACAATGAAAAAACAGTTAAAAGGATACATTGAAGGTGCCACTACTCTTTTATGTATTCCAGCAAAGAATAAGCCTATCAGGGTAATACAGCTAATTGTGAAGAATGGATGGTTCCATAGAGATGTGAAAAAAGATACCTAGGAGAGAACCAAACAATTAAAAAACACACGTCGTTGTTTCAAAGAGATGTTTTGAAATTAAAATGTTCCAATTTTTTTAGACCACATTGCTCGGTTGCAGCGGACAATTTCAAGGGGGAAAGGTCACTGCTACTATGCTTTGAGTCACAAATCCACTTCATCTTATAGAACTTATTCTGTCACTGTGTGCAGGAGAGAAAGGAGATGCAAGTCTACACATTTGTATGCCTGTTAATGTGTAACTGTCCTTTCCCAATCTATGAAAAATTTAAAGCGATCCAAATTCTATTCTACTTGTTCCCTTAACTATCGGACTGGTAGGCAGAATGATATCTTTAATTAAGATATCATGATTTACAGTGTTTTGGGGGTTGATTTTGTTAACATTTAGTATCTTTTTTGTTACATAAAAGAAAAGGCTCTATTCCCATATATTGGAAATTACATATTGACATCAATTGAAATATCTAGATTTAGTTAGAGAACCCTAGCAATCTTCTAGAAGTCTACATTACCTGATAACATACGCCAAACACTGGGTGCAAATCTGTTGTGCAAGTTCAAATAAATTAAGTAAGAATGTAACATAGTATCAGAAATTTGAGAAAGGTATTACCCACCTTCTGTGTTTCGGGATCTATTAGCCAGTTCCATGCACCGGTTGCTGTACAGACTGATACCACTATAAGAATTACTGACAGAAAATGAATGTGTTAAAAGCAACATACTTCCATAATATACAATGGATACTTTATGGAAAAGATGGGGGGAATCAAGTTACTCACAGATGACATATTAACAAACCTACTTTTGTTTAAGTCCCAATGAAATCGGTAGGTATGCTCCTCTCTCATTACTTTAAAAGCCCTTGCACAGAAACAGCCCTCAATAGATGGTTCGATGCTATCTCCAGTGGACACAGAATACATGAAAATCTATCCTTGTGGGGTGGGTGGGTTGTTGTTTTGACTAGCTAATGATTTAAAGATGTCACAAAGTTTTGAACACAAGCGATGCTTTCCCAACATATGGGTATTCAGAGCAGAACTAAACTCTCTTTCATATCCAAGCATAACTATATTCTCTATAATCAAAACAGCAGTATAGATTGATAGGCATATAGATAAATATAGCTATTCTATATATCTAGCAAAGAGCCAGTATGATGTATACTAAAACAAACATTGCCATCCTCATCCCTTTTTGTTCCAGGAAGTACTCCTTTCAGAAGCCCAGAATACAACTGTTTTATAGTCCTCTTAGGCACAAGATTCAAAGTTTTACACCATATTTTGCTTTCTTATATAGAAGGTTGTGCCACATACATACTGAAAAGGCCACAATATTATTATTTTGCTGACACTGGCTGCTTTCACACAGCACAGTAATCCATGATTCACAAGTCCCGCACATCCAGAAAGAAGGCCTCAGAAGCTTTTACTTTCAATTTTAGTTAACCACAGCTTCTGTTTCATCCAAACCGGGGATCATGGTTTAACACTAAATATTGCAAATTTCAAAACAAGCTAATTTCAAACCATGTTTAAACTAAATATAGTGTACACCATGATATCTGGTGTAGAGAAAGCAGGAAGCTGCAAGTAATAAAAATGGAAGCAAAATCTTTTGAAGCCCTCCTCCAGGCTCCAAAGGACAGCTTCTCACTTACTTCTCCAGCGCCCAGTTGCTGGTTGTAAACAAGCTATATATTCAGTAAGACGCCTTTCAAAAGCCTTAAGATCTGAAAAAGAGACAGGCAACAATGCAATTAGACTTAGGGTGCCTCCTAATACCAAAAGCAGCTATACAGGGGAGGGATCTCTTTAGCCATGTTCATAATTCTGCCTATATGGGTGCAGAAAAGATAGCATCATATGGCACCCTAGCCATTGCCTAGGAGCCTCCGGATTTCTCTCTAAGGGATGCAATCCAATGCATGTTTAGACATAAAGAAGTCCTACAGCTCTCAGCATTACCCATAGGATTTAATTCTAAATTAAATGCATTTCAACAAAAAAAAACCTGTGGAGCACATTGCTAAGGTCCCCTCAGTTCTGCATGCCAAGTATCAGGTGACTAGGTTTCAATGATCATGGAGCTATGGCTTTGAGAGATACCTATTTTCTTTTATTCCTACGGATTAATTTTTCTTAATTTCAAAAACAGATTTTTCTCCACTCTAAGATCCCCATAATGTAAAGTGCAATAAACAATAAACCAAATCAAGTTATCTGCCAGATTATTCTACCAGAACTAGACCTTCTAGAAATGTTATCAAGTCAAGACATCAATTTCTGCCAAGTCTAAATATGTTAGTAACCACTCTCCCATTGAGGAAGGCTCCCCACCCCGGTTGTGACCAGATAGACATTTCGCAGATGCTATTATTTTATTTATTTCCCAACTTTCCACCAGAAATGGCACTCATTGAAATAAGAGACTTCCAAATAATCAGTTTATTGCCCTCTGTATAACAACAAACAATATCAATAATGGGTTCAAAATAAGGCTGCAGCACAACACCCCTAAGCCTTATCTTTCAATAATTCTGTGCTTTTTGGCACAGGTGTAGGCTTACTAAATCCCCCAAAACCTCCAGATCTGTTCCTGGCTCTTTAGCAACCCCATGGTTTACAGAAACCAGCAGGGCAAGGTTTTGAAAGCAGGAGATAAAACATCCCCACATACTCACGACTGAGTCCATGCTACTGTTAAAAGGCACAGCTACAGGGGCCATCGAAGAAGCTAGCAACTCTACACGGAAGGGAGGGGGGAGTTCAATTTAAGGACGCTATCCTATGCATGTTAGGATAGCGTCCTAACGTGGGGGAAACCCTACAACTCCCAACATTCCCATAAATAAGTTAGTTCCCGTTGGCAGGTCCAGATTTTTGCTGCCTCGTCTTTTCCCCCGACCCCCCAAATTGATTTATAAACTCAGAAACTCGTATAGGGACACTGAGAGAGAGGAAAAGGGGGAAAGCAAAGGGTGCTTTCTCTGGAGAGCAGCTGGCATTTCCATAGCCCCTCACTCCCGCAGTAGGGGAACCCCAATTACCTTCCGCCTGCTCCAGAGAGTTCATTGCGAGGGGAAGGGAGTAAGGAGAACTTGTAGCCAGCCACCGTTCAGAGCTGCGGCCCCAACTATTCAGCAAAGCCTGTGTTTCCCCCCCCTTCCATGCACCGACGTTAGCTCTCGAACTTCCTTCACATCAACGAAACCACCGCCTCTTTCCATTGGACAGTTTCCATCCCACACCGCCTACTATTCAGCAAGCCTCGCCTTTATTGGGCAGCCTGTCTTCAGGGCAAGAAGCCGAGGAAGACAGGTCAAAGGAAAGGGCAAAACATTAGCGCATGCGTATCTGGGAAACTGTTGCAAGGAAACCCAAGTGGTTATGCTCCTCCTGTCTCTGCAGAAGCCTGGCTGACAATAGATAATTAACTGATTAGCGTTTGATTGAAGATTGCTATTCAATATAAATATTTCCAGGGCAGTTGACAAAATAATGGCAAGAAACAAAATGATAAAAGATCACATAAGCACATCAGTATGTTTTTATTCTTATTAGCCAACATTGCTTGTGAAAGAGACAGCAGGAGTGAAACCACTTGGATTTCTTTGCATTGTGGGTTATTTATCATCCTTGTTATTATTTGAAAAATGTATTCCATAATGTTAAAAAAAAACAGCTGCTGTACAAGAACACAACACAGACCCTGCTAGCTCTCGTTAGAAGTAGGCCTGTATCTTTAGTATAAACAGAAGTTTGGGGTCTACTTATTTATCTCAAGACTACCTTTATGAAGTTTGTTGTGTCAAACTGAGGTATTTGGTAGCTTTACGGCACTCTTCCCCAACTTGTGTGCTCCAGATGTGGACTACAACTTCCAGCATCCCCAGTCAGCTTGTTGGGAGTTAAAACCCAACACATCTGGAAGGCACCAAGTTGGGGAAAGCTTATTTAGTGGGAAATTAGTGCATTTTCCATTTTTAAATTGGACTTTCAATTGGAGATTGAACTTTGGTTCCTAGTTCCCCATTTGATATAAAGGCCTACGGACAGTCTGAATGAAGACTTGGGGTTCATAATAGAAGCCTACACTCACAAAATACCATTTGAACCATATATCCCAGAATAGTCTTCCATCTTCTAAAGACCCCTGTAAAAAGAAAAAAGATGTGCAGAGAATATGATCACAGCATGATCACATGCACTTACTTGAGTAAGCAGCATTGAACCTAGATGGATGTCTGAGAAAAATATGCATAGGTTTGCATCCCATGATTTGAACCGCTGCGTGCCACAAAATTCTTTTCTATCACAAGCATAGCACACAAAAGAGCTCATGGACATGCCATCTCCCAGCATTATGGATATAGGATTTTTATTTATTTATTATTTATTTATTACATTTTTATGCTGCCCAATAGCCGAAGCTCTCTGGGCGGTTCACAAAAATTAAAACCATTAGGAACATAATAAAACATCCAACAAGCTAAAAACCCAAATACAAAATACAATATAAATGCTGCAAGGCTGCAATTCTATATACACATTGGGACCAAGTCCCATTGAACTCAGTGAAGCCTAGTAGACATGCATACGGTGTTTCCAAGTGAAACACAATGGAATTTTCTGTCCTTGTTTACTCAGGAGTCCATCCACTGAGTTCAATGGGACTTACACCACCCACCCAGGAAGCACGAATATAATCGGCGTAGGGTGACCATATGAAAAGGAGGACAGGGCTCCTGTATCTTTAACAGATGTATTGAAAAGGGCATTTCAGCAGGTATCATTTGTATATATGGAGAACCTGGGGAAATTTCCTCTTCATCACAACAGTTAAAGCTGCAGGTGCCCTGCCTTCTTTTAAATCTGGTCACAGTATAGCTGCAGTATAGCTCCTGCAGCTTTAATTGTTGTGATGAAGAAATTTCACCAGGTGTGCCATACATACAAATGACACCTGCTGAAATTCCCTTTTCTATGCAACTGTTAAAGATACAGGAGCCCTGTCCTCCTTTTCATATGGTCACCCTAAATCGGCGTCCTGCAGCCTAATCCTATACGTATTTATCCCACCAGGGACACCCCCCCCCCCACACACACACTTTATATTCAGTGGTGTTTATATGCAATTAAGTGTGCCTTGGACGCAATCCAGGCCTGGCCGCCGCCGCAAACCAGGCCTGGCGTGGAAGGCCGCGCCATTGCCATGGAAACCAAGTAGGCCGCACTAGGCCGCGCTCGCCTTTCCCTCGCCGAGGCGCCTGTGGCTTAGTCTCGCTCTGCCTTGGCGTTGGGGGCGCTGTACGAGGCGGCCGCCTCTCGCTTTCGCCGTCAGATAGACAGCCGTAGGATGCTCCGTCGCGGCCGCCCGCGGAAGAGGAGGAGTCGGGGATGGGCGGTAGCGTGTTTGTCTTCGATTCACACAGCCGCCGTTGTCGTCGTTCCCCCGCGGTCTTCACCGGGTTGTAGTCGCTTCGGACAGGAGAAGGGGAGAGAGGAAAAAGCCGAGATTGTTGGGGTGGGGAAGGAAGATCCTTGAAGCTCTGAAGGAGTGAGTTGGGGCTGGATTCCTTCTGGGAGGGGGGCACCAAAGTGTCACCGGGGGTGGTGTGTATATGTGTGTGAGAAAGAGATCCGTGAGAGAAAGACTCGAGGAGGGGGTTTGGCGTCCCGCCATTTCATTCTTTTCCTTATAGATTTATTTCGCAAAGAAAAATCTGTTTCTGATTATTTATATATGGGGGGGGGGGTCTGGGCTTATTGTGTATTTTCCCCGCAAAGAGCTCAGGGTGGCTTTCTTGGTTGTTTCCTCCCCCACCCGATGTGATCTTCACAATAACCCTGTGAGGTAGGGCAGGCTGAGAGATGGTGACTGGCCCAGGGTCACTCAGTGAGCTAAGTGGCTCAGTGAAGATTTGAACCTGGGTCTCCTTGGTCCTAGTTTGGCGCTGTAACCTTTAGCCACATTGGTTGATTATGAATATGTAGTGTGTGGGTGGATGTAGATAAATATATATATAAAAAGAGGAACTGCAACAAAAGCTATTAAAATGTATTGCTATTTTTATTCTGTTCTGCTTTGCATTTTTCTGTGTTGCAATTATGATTGAAGATTGTATCCAAATTGTTGGCCTTTTTGAAACATTTTCCTTTCTCTTTATCCCAATATTGGCCAACGTTTTTCTCCCCCAACGATTCTAACCCCAAACAACAAAAGGGTCCCATTAGTTACTGGGGCAGGCTCAGTTGGAGGAACTGGAAGGGAATATGGAGTTACGGAATTGGGTCCATTGGCATCCTTTGGGACTAGGCAGATCTCTAACAGAAAGTATGTGTTTTTAGGCTAAAAAGATCACTGTGGCTTTTACATGGCAGGTTGTCTTCTTCTTCCCCAATATTGCCTTTTTTAAGTCTAGGCTGCGTTTCACTCCTTTGCTTTAGCAAAACATCTCCAAAACCTTCCCCACCATTTTGATCCATATTTTCAATGCTTTTGTTTTTCCCCACAACATATATAATCATGTTGAACTGGAAACCTGTAATTATATGTTGCACTTTGCTAGGCAGATGTTCCCCAGAGAGGGAGAATGAGCATGCAACCTTTCTACCCTGCTGTGATGGAAACCGTGGGGTGTTGGTCTATACTGGATATATAAAATCATTGGGGTAGAAGACATGAAAAAATTATGTCCACTGCTCACCCACTTACAGTGGGATAGCTCCTATCCAAGAATATCTCGCGTAAGGTATTGTTGTTCCTGAGCAGAGAGAAAGGTAGTTCTGAATAAATGAAGCAAGTTGCAAACCACAGGGGAATGCAGAAATAAATAAACGTTGATGAAATAACTTACAGTACGAATGTTTTTAAAACTTAATTGTAAGAAAATTATAGCTTTTTTTCTATTTAGAAATTAAAAATGTCTTCATGGGTCAAAGTAAACACAGACCAAGCACAAACACCTGATCCCGAAAAGAGGTAAAAACAAAAATTAATTTTCTGTGTGTGTTTTACAGTTTGTCTGTTTGTTTTTAAAAGAATTGGTTAGAATTTTCATAATCCTGGGAGCTGGCTTAACATTGTTATACAAATACTTCCACTTTAGAGGGTTCGTAAAACGCTCTTAATTCTTTTTCCAATGTAATGATCATTTCATTTTAATGGTAATGCAGTTTATGCTTTTTTGATGCTCATCTAAATAGGTTGAAGTTTGTGTTTAATAGTACAGGAGATAATCCCATTGACGTCATTGAGAGTTCTGTGAATAGATGTAAGCACAAATGTAAATCTTTTAAAAATTGGTCACTTTCTAATGTGCATTAGAAATGACTTTCTCCCCCACCCCCTTATTAATGTTAGTGTCCACATTTATATATAATGGTAAACCCAAATTCCTGGCTAATCCTGATTTAGTGTGACCAAGTTGTGTATTTGTTATTCCCGCTCTTGTGACCATATAAACAAGCCAGGAAACAATAGCTGCATATTATACCTGAGGACAGAATCCTGATTTGTTGCTTCCAAACAAACCAGGTTTCATAAGCCATCAACAAACCATAGCTTGTGATCCCGGCTTGCTTTGGAACTCTTGCTGACAGACTCCATGGTTGCTGCCATTTTTTTTGGGTTGTTTTTTTTTGCTGAAATGAAGATGAAAACCCATGAGGATCTTGCAGGAGGTGGTTAGCAGGCATGGGTAGTCTCCTCACATTTTTGAGTGATCCATGGTGGGTTAGCATGTCGTCTGAACAGGCCCTTGGAGTTTCCAGCCAGACAGTAAAGTGGGTGTTTCCATCCAGTGACGAGGGAAATGCAAGATAGTAGGGGAGCACTGATGTCCATTTTGTGGCATGATCAATTGCCATGATGACTGATTCCCCATGTAGATGCTGCACAGTGAGATTATGAACAACCACCATACAGTTTTAGGTCTACTACAGCTGTGCTATCTCCTACAATTAAATGGGAAAAGTAAGGCAAGTGAGCTTTTAAAAATTAGACCCAGTTCCTGAAACAAGTTCTTGGTGTGGAGGAACAATACTTGTAGAATTTGATTTACTGAAGAATAGCAATGACCTTCATTCCATTAATGGAACTAAAAATAGCATTCTCAGCTAGTTGTTAGCAACTGGTGTGTTGTAAGGTATCTTGATAGGTTAAGATAGATCCTCATAAGTAGGCCCCTTAAGCGTATTCCTTATCTGGAAAAGTAGCTCCCTTTTGCTTGCCTTGCCTTGATCTTTGGCAGTTATTGCTGCAGCATATTCCTTGGCACTGTTGGTTGTTCTTGGGGATCCTACTTTGTTTTCTAGTTGCTTCAGTACTCCAGTTAGTACATATCAAAAGTGTGGCTTGGTAGGGCACTTTTGCACCAAGAATGACTTGAAGAGAAACTTTGCTTAGAGTAAAAGGTTGAAGTTGAATGCTTTATTTAGTACCATTAAAATGTTGGTGACTGTAATGATCATGGACCTTTTTGGCTCCTGGGACCTTATACTTCTTTGCACATTTAGAGGGGCTTCTGCTTCAGATCTGTGAAGGGTTCATTCAACATGCTTTTCATGTTCTAAGTTAAACCATCTCTTCATCAGCAGAACTGAATGTGTGTTTTTTATCTGTACTTTAGAAATAGTTAACAGCAAATGAAGCACAACCAAGCAGCTGTCATCCTTATGCTGCCTGTGGTACTTGACAGATCATTCCTTGACTGTACATCTGTCAGCCTGTTTTTTGATGGCCTTCTCTATACCTGTGCGGACTTCAAGCCTTGCAGCTTAAGCAAATCTGTGTAGAGTAGCTAGATTGTTTAGACTCATCTGGAAGGGGGGGAAGAAAAGGTGGTGGCACTTCCCTACCTATTATTATATGACTTTAAAATACTACGTTGTATTTGATTTGAAGGAATTGAGTGATAACTCATTGGCAGGAGTAGCATCCTGCAATTTCCTTAATCATCATTTCTCCAGCCTCTTATTCTCTCTCCATGTATAATGCAGTATAACTTGCTAAAAAGAATTCTTTATTACAGATGCAATCCTATGCATGTTTAGGCAGAAAAAAATTCTACAACACCCAGCATTTCTATAGTTGCTTTGCTTTTCAATGGTCTTCTGACGTTTCATACATTTACTGAGAAATTCTAAGGGCTTGGAGCACTGTCAGCTGAGTGTTCCAATACTGGAAGCTCCATCCTGTCTGCAGTGCAGGAGAAATGGTGGAGACATTTTTTTGCCTCTCTGTCCTCCAAAAGGAAAATTTTATTTATTTATTTATTTATTTCATTTATATCCTGCCTTTTTTCCTCCAAGGGACCCAAGGCGGCATACATAATCCTTCTCCTCTAGTCAGGGCTAAGAGCCAGTCTAACTTTCCCTATGCAATGGAGGCATGGTTGGGGGCTGGGATAGCCCTCAGATCCTCATTCACTCCCTGCTCACCATCACCACCTCGACATTCCCATTTCTCCCTCTCTACAAGGTTAGAGTCCCAACTTCATAGAGGAAACCACCACGGAAACCTCTGCAGTGGCTGGGAGGAGCCAGGAGTGCAGCTTTATTATTATTATTATTATTATTATTTATTTATATAGCACCATCGATGTACATGGTGCTGTACAGATAACACAGTAAATAGCAAGACCCTGCCGCATAGGCTTACAATCTAATAAAGTTGTAGTATTACAACTGTAGCTTCAACGATGTAAAATACCCTCCGAGGTTGGAGCTCTGTCTAAAACCTCAGAGGATTTTTCTGAATAGTCCTATGGCCCCTGGGACTATGTCTAGGGACCATAGAATTACTTACTTAAATAATGCCATTTTTCTCTGAATAAACAGATGCATTATAAAGGAAATTTCTCTAAGGATTTCTTTAGTAAAGAGATCAACATTTAGTATGTCTTCGGTTAGGTCTACCTGAAAAGCTTCTGGAGGGCTTTCATAGACCAGTTTTATCTAGTGTAGGAAAAACTACCTTTCCTTCCCCCCCCCCCCCAAAGTGCATCAGAATATTACCTACTTTATCTTACTTTTGACATGCCAATATACATAAGCTGTATTTCGGAGTAATATGCCATAGACGAAAGATATCAAAGTAGACTAATGGGTGAATTTGTACGCATAGGTTTGCTGAGAGACATACAGATAATATCTGGCTTCTGTTCCACTGTATGTACCATGTAGCTTCTTGTTCTATCCTTTCTGCGTCGTGTGATTGTATAAGGCATGTGTGTTCAGAGAAAATCTGTACCTTTTACTATAGCATTGATATAATGACTCCTGTTTGCAGTGTAACTTCTGCATAAGTTAACCTGAACTCTTTTTGTCATTTTGGGTCCAGGCATAGACCCGGGTGGATTCCACGACTTCTGGAGTAAGTAATCCACAATGCATGTGTTTAAATTCTTAAATAGCATTTTTAAGAAAAACACTTCAAGCACTTTTTAAGACTTATTTGATGAGCAAGAAAGTTCCTTTATTTCAGTTGTGTGTGTGTTCTCTGAACAATAGTAGCTCAAGGTGTGTTTTCCTTCCTTGTTTCTCTTAAGTTACGCTAATGTGATTTTCTTTCAAAAGTGATCCTTTTGCTTAGTGACAGGACAGGCACAATGTTCATAAGTTTTCACAGTGTATTTCAAGATTATGCTCCAGTGTGGTGTGGTGGCTAGAGTGTTGGACTAGGAGTCAGGAGATCCGGGTTCTAATCCCCACTCAGCCATGGAAGCTCACTGGGTGACTTTGGGCCAGTCACAGATTCTCAGCCTACACCAAACTAGGGTTTCATGGGAACATGATGAGCCCGTTCATGGCAACCTCTCCTTATTCTCCATCTGCCTTGGGGCAAGAACAAGTGAATTAGGTTTTTTCTATGATTCTCTATTCTTGCATTTGTCATTTTCAGTCAGTCAGTTGCTTAGCCTAATGATTTTCATGTAAGTCATCTTTGTGTGGAAGTAGTATTGTATTCCTTACTGGAATGTATGCTTCCTGGTTAGTCTGTCTACATCTTCAATTTTCAGAGTGAGAATGTATTTCTGTGAATACTTCTCAATGGCTAGCAGCTAGAAGTGGTTGAGGAAGCAACCAGCTAGTGGGAATACTGGTGAACAACTGAGCCTAAAAGAAGGTGGCACTAACTTATTTGTAGCAGTCCCACATTTGGGAGTGTAATGCCCTCAGTGTAAAGCCTTCTGAAAAGCTTCTGGCAGAGTTGGGAAGTGCTTAGCCTTCTTGTTGACTAGACATGATTACATTAAAAGCAAAGCTAAAGGATGGTTCTCGTTCCTCTCTGGACCAGGTCTCTTCTGTTTGCTACAGAAAGCATCAGCAGAAGGAACGTCTATAAAGAGGTCCTTTCAGGGATGAGTTTGACTTCTGAAGTGTTTCGTTTCAGGCAATGGTGTTGGGTAACCATCCTTATGTGGTGTATCCCTTTGTTCCAACTCTTAAAGGAACTTGCTGGAACCAGGGTAGGAAAGGGACAGAAGATCTTATTCTCTGTGCTGGCATGATTTGCGAAGCAGAAATCACTGTCCTTGATGTCCTCCGTCAGTGTCTTGCCAGATAAGAGAGAAAGTTTCAAGCCCCATTCTGCACTATCTGAAGTAGGATTCAGAATTCCATGGGGAAAATTCCTCATCCTCCTCATATTATTATTATTATTATTATTATTATTATTATTATTATTTATTTATTTATTTATATAGCACCATCAATGTACATGGTGCTGTACAGAGTAAAGTTTTACTATAACCAAATGATTCTTCTGACACTCCTTATCTTGTATTTCTTGCTCCTTTCAGCATAAATCCTTACAAATCCTTTCAGAAGAGCTCTTACTCGCCTCCAGATGGTTATTCAAAGGACTATGAAGATGCTAACAGGTTAGAAGGGTTTAACGATGGATTGAACCTAAATGTGCATGAGATATTTATTCTCTCCAACTGGAACGTAACTGATGACCTCAAGCCCTCTTTTTGGCATAACCGTTGCATCCCAAAGCCAGCCCATGTGACTCTTGCAACTAAAGGTGGTTTTTGGCATGCATTAATTCCATTAGAATCTGTGGCCTTTGTGTATAGTGCTCAGTATTACTCAGACAAAACACGGTTTCTCATGCTGAAATTGCCCTATACTTCAGAGCTCAGTGGGTAGAGTATGTGATTTGGTTAGAGGTCATGTGAAAAAACTCTAACTGAGACACTAGAAAGCCACTGCCAGACAGTGTAGACAGTATTGAGCCCAATAGTAAATAGTCTGCCATGGTAGAAGACAGCTTCCTATATTTCTACATTCTATTTAGTGATTTACTTTCAGTTTAGAAAGTTTGCAAATGCTTTACCAGAATTTATGGACCAAATCTCCTAAACAAATCGAAATAATCAGGGAAAAAAAACAGCACCACATGTATATGTACACAAACACTGATACCTAACAATACATTCCCATATGATTTATATCTTTTTTATTTTACACCTTCACATGAATAATTTCTGCTTCCGATTTAAAGTCAAATTAACAACCCTAACAGCCACACATCCCACCATCCCATTGTCTCCTTACATTCAGCTTTAACATTTCCCTGATGTCAGCGCTTCCCTAGATTTATTTATTTATTTATCATATTTATATCCCGCTCCTCAGCCAAAAAAGGCTCTCGGAGTGGCTTACACTTAGCAAAAAAGACAGTCCCTGCCCTCAGGCTTACAGTCTAATAAAGACATGACACACAAGGAAAAGGAGTTCAGGAGGGAAGAGGTAAAGAGAGAGAGAAATTAAGTGGACTGGGGAAAGGGCTGATGGGATTGTCCTGCTCCCGAAGGAGGAGAGTCCAACTAGAGCAGGCCCCGATGTTTCCTCGGCCTGCTCCTGTCCCCTCGGTCCTTCTTATTCCCCACAGGACCAAGATGGCAGTTTGCCCTGTGGGGGTGGGGGAAGAGTCCAACAGGAGCAGGCCCCGATGTTTCCTCGGCCTGCTCCTGTCCCCTCGGTCTTTCTTCTTCCCCACAGGACCAAGATGGCAGTTTGCCCTGTGGGGGTGGGGGAGGAGTCCAACAGGAGCAGGCCCCGATGTTTCCTCGGCCTGCTCCTGTCCCCTCGGTCTTTCTTCTTCCCCACAGGACCAAGATGGCAGTTTGCCCTGTGGGGGTGGGGGAAGAGTCCCAACAGGAGCAGGCCCCGATGTTTCCTCGGCCTGCTCCTGTGATTATGCATCAAGGCTCACTCCCACCTACCAACCCCTGTACACAGATAATAAGATGATGTATGGTAGAGATTCCCCTTAAATGTGTATGTATGAGAAATTTGTTTCAGTTCATTTTTGATCAGGACTCAGATGCAATCTGCTGCCGAAGTCCATTCATTCCCAGTCTTGCAATGTGATTCACAGACACACACCCCCAAAGAAATATGTTCAACAGCCATCCATATATTTGAAAAATGCACATTTTTGAAAAATGCGCACAAACACACTTTAATCAATTTGAGGAGGTACGTGCATTTCAAAAATGCACACAGTTGATGCATATATTTGGAAAAATACACATGGATTTTCATGTAAAAAGCAGAGAGAGAGGAAAGCTTGCAGTCTGATATGAACTTGAGTCGGAATGAGATTCGAGATTGAAAGTTTTGCTAATTTGAACATGATTAAATGGCAGAAAAAATGTTTTAATCTACCTGATTTGTTCATGCTTAGCTTTGAAGAACTCTTTGGACAGCAGTATCATCCATCAACAGGGAATGAAGATAACTTTGAGAGATATCAATATTCTCAAAAAGGTAAGATGTTTTCTCTTGTGGCTCGTGATTAAGTAGCAGTCGGCAGCACACACACACACACACCGCCCCAGCATCATTTCGGTTTTGCTTCTTAGTCTTAGCAAAGAAAGGGAGTAATGCACTTCAACATTTTTGGATATTTCGTTAGATGATGACTATACCAAGGATGTTCATCGGGACAAGCTGTACTTGCAGTTTTACCAGCAGATAGAGAAGGAATACGACAAAGACAGACCTTCAGACTGTGTCATTGTTTCCATCAGCAAGGATCAAGCGTGAGTCTATTTATTTATTTTTAAAAAGGTGCACTTAAGGATTTTAGCTGAGCTTTGAACTAACAATGTTTAATTTCACCTTTTAACAAATAAAAGTAGTGAATGTTTTTAGGGTTTTTGTGCAAACCTCTTATGGTTATGTGTGTCTAATGCCCACACTACACATGACAGCAGCAGACCTGTGTCTTTAAATTTGCGTGTGTCTCATTCATATATACAGCAGGTATGGGGTTGTGCTCAGTCATCATAATGTGTGAAATTGAAGCTCACTTCTCCTTTTGGAGCCTACCTGGGTGACGTACCTAGATGGATGCAGTAGAGATAAAAGTAGCAGGTGGGAGGAGGATTCAGCATCCGCCACCCACACTTTACCTTCAGCCCTTTAACTGGACCCACACCCACTGTTTTACATATGAATGGGAGTGACCTCCATTTTAAAGATGTGGGTTTACCACTGGCTAGTGTAGTTTGGACCTCAGTCCTGTAACTCTTGCAGGATTTCAGCTATTCATTTTAATTATTATCAGACTGGAAGGTGTTGTTTTTTTTTAAAAAAAAGGAGCATTGTAAAATCTAATCAGTAATTTCTACAGTAATTTCAGACTTTGCCAATTGACTAGAAAGTTCTATGTAGAAAACGGTATTTAACAGACATCCCTCATTAACTTACATGAATCTATGAAATTTACAATATTAACTAAGATCCGTCTACTGTTTTTGCCTGCTATTTTTTTTTTAATAAACACCTGCACTGGGACATTATCATTATGTTTCCTTTATAAGGTCACTCTTCTTCAATTACCCAAATATAACTTGCATGTCCCCATAATTTTTTGGCTGAATGGCGGCATAAAGATCCTTAAATAAATAAATAAATAAATAATGCCATGTTGGAAACCAGGTGTTGTTGTTGTTTAACGCATTTGATCACTGTAACATATTTTTTAAGGTAAAGGTTTGAATTAAGTTGTGTATAACTAAATGAAACCAGTTCATGAAGTGTAATCTAGATATTCAGGACTATGGATATTTGTAAAAGATAGTAGTTGGGAAGTTCATAAAGATATTCCATCAATGTCTCACCATCACTAAGAACTCAATAGTTGCTTAAGTTGATTTTGAATGCCAGAAACCTCACTACAAGCAATACCTTCAGTATTCGATATTTAACATTGCACGTTGCCACTTAAATATGTATTTGCAGTGTCATACACAAAGCTACTTATTTTGGTTTTACCTCAGAGTAACACTTCAGGTTTTGTGTTTTTGACAACTTCTAGTACAAAGATATTCATCAGATCAAGACAAATTTGATGTCTCACGTCTCTACCTTTGTTAAACAATGAAAGTTTGGGAACACCACAATATTTCAATCAAGCTTTTCTCACCTTGTCACATTTGCCTCTGACCCTTTAATCTGTTGTAGTATTAATGTTAACTAGAGTTTCTTAATTTGCATCCTCACGCCATCCCCCCCTCCCCCAAAAAAGCTATTTCTGGTTTTCCACACAGTGTTCAAGCACATTTTAAGTAATAAAACCAATGGTAGTCTCTCTTAAAGTACCACAGTTTGCTGTAAGTTTTCACTAAACGAGTTCAAGCGGTTTATTCACATAAAATATAGTGAGTCTGCCTGATGATATTTTAAAGTATCTTCTTAACTTCCTCTGTCTACTATGCCACTAAAATAATATAAGGAGTCTATAATATTTTTAAGTGAAATATTTCCTTGATCTCTTCCAGTTTCCCATCCAATACTAAGTGGAGGTGTTTGATACCTTTTAGTCTTTTCATCCATTTTCTCTTGACATTAGCAGCCTAATCTTGGGAATCCATTTAGAGCTAGATATGCTAGAGGTGTTGCTCATTTTACCTTATGCAAGACAGATTCCTACAATCTTTTGAGATGTGGCTTCTTGGCCGCCTTTCTGGTTGTATGACCTCCTACAATTTTAATCTGGAAGAGTTATTCCAAAGTAATTCACTAAAATGTTTGTCGAAATGTAATAAAATTTCAGAGGCAGGTGAGGTTTAATGCATGTCTTTTAAAGCATTCTTATATTCTGTAATCAATTTCAACATAAATAACTTGTGTTACACTTCGTGAATATGGGGTTTTAACTTCTTGGATGCAAAGTGGGTGTTCTGTGCGTTGCAGTAATACTTTTTATCATCATTGAAGGTCCAGATAAGTCAACCAATATTTATTTGGAACTGTTACAAAGGGCAGGATAGCCATGATAAACCGCATTGCATCTTTTCCTTGAGGTAGATGGCAGCCATTCCATGTCATCTAGCTGGATAAACTCTGATGTTCCTGCTCACATAACTTTAGCTTTTGTCCTGGAGATAGAAAATAAAAAAGCCTTTGAAATTGAGTTCATGTCCATAGTTAACATGGAATGATCCAGAACAGGAGGCTAGTTCTATTAATACAATTCCCCAACAATTAACAATGTAAAGTGCCAGTATAAGGTAAAGAAAAAATGTGATACCATAATCCGATGGTCCTTTTCTTAATTACCTTGAAATGTAATTCTTGCCTCCCTACCTACTTTGTTCACACTTTTTTTTTTACTTTCAAAATATATTTAAAATTCTAGAATAGGAAGCAAACTTGCATTTGGTTACTCCTTGTAAGTCATGGTCCTATTAATCATCTGGTGCTAAACAAGCTTCCACACACACACTTCCAAAAGACACAGCTTCTTGTTTTACAAGTATGCAGGAATCCACACTTAAGTGTGTTCTATCTATGAATTAAACAAATGTTCACAAGCTTCTCAGTGGTACAAACTTGAAGCTGCCTTGCAGTTGCCATTTAAAATGAAAGCTGGTCAAGAATCATTTTGTGTTCTTGTGCTACTTAACTACATTACAATGGAGATTGTGCCAGGTTACTTGTAAGGCAGTCCATCCAGTCCAGAATTTCACACAGCTCTGCAGGCAATCAACGGTTATACTGTTCCAATTTGTTATTTTGGAGAAATCTGTTTCCCATTGGGGAAGACCAATTGGCAAGAAAGTATGTGCGTGCGTGTTTGTGTGTACGCACATGTATGTGTAGAAGATAGAGTTTAAAAATATACACTTATAGTAACATTTATAATATGTTGTATGACTCTAATTTTCAATTATCACTTTAAACCTTAACTTCTGTATACACACACCAGGCTGTTGTTTGCTCAAGTGACTGCTCAATTAATACTTAAGACTACAATCCTAAAATACCAGATCCAGCCATTCTGGCCATTTCAAGTGGATTGGCTGAATTCCAAAGACATGCTGCTAACTTAACTCAGCTTGTATTCTTGAGTCTCCTCCATGCACACAGAATGGAAACAACTAGAACACTGGCACTCTTTTTTAAAAAAATTATTTGTAAAATAACCTGCTTCTTCTTCTTTTTCCTTCAAGGGAATATTCAACAGCCATAGGCCATCGGTTGCAGGATCATGGCCTTGTGGTGGAAATGATATACCTTACATCTGAATCAGGTCTTACACGTGCCCTCCAAGAAGTTAAAAATGATGGTTCCCCCTTTTGTGTTCTTGTTGAACCATCTAATGTAGCACTTTCCTCTTGCACCGTAATCATGCTTCATCAGACTATCAAAAGTAAGTTTAGCTTCATTCAGAAACGTCCCCATTCAAAAAATGCTATCTCGGCCTTTTCAACACACAAAATAGTAAAACATATCACAAGTTAGAATTATGATTCTAACTAAAAAATAACACCCCTTCAAAACATTGCTGAATGTGCTGAACAACAAACAATAAAATACTTTTCAAATTTGTTTTAAAAAAGCATACAATTTTACACCACTTCTATACTGAGCAAAATTTAATTTCTTCTTGTTGTTTTTAACTTTTCAGTCTTAACTTTTCCCTTCTATTGGAAACAATAAAGTAGATAATTTACTGGGTGTTTTTACCAGATTTTTTTTTTTTTTTTAAAAAAACACTACTTCAATCACTAATTCCTTAATAGCATTCCTTTATTCAGGAATGATTTTATAAAGTTGCCCCTTGTATGAAATTAATTTATCTTAAATGAGCACACAAATTAGACATTTACAAAAACACACCTCACACTTAATAGAACTGAACGTGTTTGTGTTGAATCATGAACATATAACTTTCAGTTAAAAGCTGAAACGTATTAATGATGAATCAGAAGTTGGCTTTTAATGTCAGAGTCTGAGTGGTGCAAAAACACAGCGTTTTTGTGTTTGTTTTGGTTTTGATGTAACTTTTTAAAAAGCAAGGTATCTCTCTTCTTCATAGTACACCGTAATATGCCCATGGAGGATGCATTGGCTCTGATAGCTAAAGAGTTTGAGAAAATAATTGCTGAGCGCGAACAACAGGAACGCACAGAGATTTCACACAAAGCAGCTGATCTGGCGGATGACTACCTAGAACGGGAGCTCTATGAGAGTTACCATGTGCCTCTAGGCATTAGACATCTCCTCTTTCTGTTAAGTGAGGGAAAACATTTATATGTGGAAGAATTGAACTCAATAAGTGACTACCTGAAGACCAGGAGAAATAAGCTTGAAGGTATTCATGATTTCCCCACCTGTTCCCCAAGATTGTCCCTATAAATCCCACGATTACAAAACCATCTCTTGGGTACGCTCTATATAAAAACTGCAAATACAGAACGTGAAGGTTAACCCCACCCCACCCCAAATCTGTAAAATCTCTCTACATCTATGAATGCAAACATTTCTTAACACTAGCTTAACTTCGACTTTGTAGACAAAGGCGTCTCCGTACACTTAGTTTTATAATATGGAATCCATGGGTAATATTTCCAGTACCTCTTTTCTGGGTGTGTGGTGGTGGTTAAAATGGATCTATACATTTGTATGTACTTAACACAACATGCATGCACACAGCGGCTCTGTACCCAGTAGACCTTTCTACTTGCCCTTTCTTTATGCCTTCAAAGCATATTCTTGTTGCTCTGTAAGAAGGGAGTCTTTAAGCCCAATTCACACTGCAGTGGGGGGCGGGATGTTGCCTGTCCCTATTGTGTGGGAAGGACTTTACTATTTGCTAAGTTGCTTTTAGTGATAAAAGGCAGGCTGCTGCAGGCAAAAGGAGCGATAGAGCTTCCCATTCAGTAGTGGCTCCCGAAAAGGGAGCCGCTCTCATACCGTGCAGGAGCAGGAAGTACTCTGTTGATGGACCTCATTCCACAATCCAGTAGTGGGAAAAGCTTGGTGCATCTAAACGTCCTGAAGAGCAATCACTTCATTGCCTGTCTTCTGGTAGCACTCACGTTTCACTTGGCAAAAACCATTACATGTATAACAAAAATTAGATTAAGTGAAATCGTACACTCGCAAAAACAACGGCAGACCCTCGGCACTTACTTATATTCTACAAACTGGAAAGTCTAGAAGCTTGCTGCTTTAAAACAAACAACAAAGCTTGTATAACTTTTGTAAATCTAACTCCAATAATCATTTTTTAAAAAATCCTAAATACTTGCCTGTACAAACGAACAGGCGGTTAAAGAGAGTGCATTATTCCCATAAGAAGCAAAACTACAGTCGTTGCTATTAACAAATCAAGTGTCCACTAATCACTGTGTATTGCTTGCTAACTCTTGGTTCTCCTAAACTAGGCTTTGTTGCAGAAACAAATGCTTTAGCTGCTGCAGTTGAAGACACTGTGTATCCAGCAAGTGTCAGACCAAGTACTAGTGCTCTCCCCCAGACTCTAAGCAAACCACCACCACTTCTTCCAACGCCTGGCCGAAATCCTGTATTAGGCCAGTCTGCTGTACCTTCAGCTAAACCAGCTTTGTTGGGTGAAAGACCATTGGGGGGTCTTCTTCCAACACCAGGTTAGTAAAATGGTTAATCATAACTTTAAAAAAAAATACAGTGAAACAAAGGGGTGGGGGGACAGACGTGGCTGTGGCTGACCAAAGCATCGGAGTAATGAGCAATGCAAATCAAGCATATATGATATGCACATGTTACATATACCGTGTAAAATACCCTATATGGCCATACCCTATATGGCTCGGGTCCAGTTTATTTGAAAGAGCGTATTCTCCCTTATGAGCCTGCCCGTGCTTTAAGATCTTCTGGAGAAGGCCTTCTTTCAGTCCCACCATCTTCACAGGCGCGCTTGGTGGGAACATAGGAGAGGGCCTTCTCGGTGGCTGCTCCAGTGCTCTGGAACTCTCTTCCCGGGGAAGCTAGGCTGGCTTCCTCCTTGATGGGCTTTCGGAAGCAGGCTAAAACTTTTTTGTTCCAGCAGGCCTTTGGAGAATAATCTGGCCCTCCATCTATGTTAATTTCTTATAATTCTGTTGTAATAATAATAATAATGATAATAATGAAATCACTGTTAGCATTAATGATTTTAATAATACTTAAAATAAGGACCATACTGGTAGATGGCTGGCTATTTGCTCTTGCTGAATAGCTGTTTGAAAAATTGCCTTCTCCAATATGTGCTTGTCAGATATTAATATATTATCAGAGGCAAGTTTAAGAGAGATATAAGAGAGGATCTTCTCAGTGACTGCATACACATTTCAGAAATTCTTTCTCAGGAAAACCAGTCCAGTGTCTTTTCTGATGGCCTTCAGTCTATAGGTGAAGACATCTGTTTAAACAGGCCTTTCACCTGTCAAGTTGATGGTGTTTTGGTGTTGGGTGATGGCAGATGGTTCATAGGAAGCCACTCTTATCTGATCCTGCTCTTTATCTATTTGTTTTACACGTTGGTATTTTATTTTATTCGCCTTGGGCGTATAATTGCAGAAAGACAGGATAGTAATGGTGGTGTTTCCAAGTACTTCTGGATGAAGTGGATGATCCAGATCCATTTCAATCAGGCTTCAGGCCTGGTTGTGGGGCAGAGACTGCTTTGGTTGCCTTGGTGGACAATTTCTGTTAGGAACCGTGCAGAGGAAAGTGTCCCTGTCAGTTCTGCTGGACCTCTCTGCAGCTTTTGATACCATGAGCTGCGATATTCTTCTGCACCAGCCAGCTGGGATGGCACTTGAAGGCACTGTTTTATGGTGGTTCCAGTCATTGCAGGGGCAATTTCAGAAGACGATGCTGGGGAACTCCTGTTCAACACCATGACCAGCCTATGGTATCTTGAGTATCCAAGGCAGTAAGCCTGTGTGCATCAGTTGCTGGGAAACATGGGTGGGAGAGTGCTATTACACCGTGTTCTACTTTGTTGGTCCCTGGTCGACTGCTAGTTGGTCACTGTGAATAAAGTGCTCGACTAGATGGACCCTTGGTCAGATCCAGCAGGGCTCTTCTTATGTTCTTAACAGGATTCCATCTTGTCCCCCATGCTTATTTAACTTAAACATGAAACCTTTGGGAGAAGTTGTCTGGAGTTCTTCTGATTTGCATACCAGTATGCTGATGACACCCAACTCTATCTCTCCTTTCCATCTTAATGTTTAATGTTTTAATCTTTGGAAACCACCTAGGGAGCTTCAGCTATGGGGCGGTATAGAAATGTAAATAATAATAATATAATTCCAAGAAGGCTGTTCGGGTTCTAAATTGGTTTCTGATGTCAGTAATGAACTGGATGAGGTCAAGCAAATTGAAGTTCACGCCAGACATGACAAGTGTTCCTGGTCAGTCAAAAGGCAGATCTGGGAATTTGGATTTAACTTATCTCCTTTGGGGTTACACCCTCCTTGAAGACTCAGATTCACAGTTTAGCTGTACTCCTGGACTCCGCACTGAACCTGGATGGCCAGATTTCAGTTGTGGTCTGAAATCCATTTGCACAACTATGACTAGGATGCCAACTGCATCCATTCCTGGAGATGTAGGATCAGGCCATGGTGACACATGACTTAGTTACATCTTGTTTGGACTTTTGTTATATGCTCTGCATGGAGCTCTTAAGCTGATTTGTCAGTTTTTGAAATAGGTTTTAAGGGGTGATTGCTATTTGTTTCTTAATTTTATTGGTATATTTTAGTTGATTTGATTTTTAAGTTTTGATGATAATTTTATATTTTGATTTGTATTTAATTGTTGCTAGCTGCCTTGAGCACCATTTGTGGTGGAAAGGTGGGGCATACATTTAATAAGTAATAATAGAGAGGTCCTGATGTTTCCTGTTTAGTCAGCTTTTTCTCTTACAAATACCTTCTTTCCTCCCCAAAACAGCACTGGCTGGTCCGAAGGGCAAACCTCCGCCTCTTCTAATAAAGTCTGCTAAAAGACCCATCCTCCTTTCTCCTTCTCCACATCTGCCCGCAAAGCGACCGCTGCTTGGTGGCAGACCTGGCCTGCTGCCAACACCAGGTGAGAGAACTGGATAGGTTTGGTGTTGCATTTGCAGGAATGAAGACTGCTTGTTTTGTTTTTCAGAGTGCCATCTCCCCCTGTTCATGCAAGTCAGACTGTATGACCTAGTAGATGGTGTGTTAGATTTAGACCTGGGTTCAAATGCCCACCTGGGTATGAAGGTGGTTGGGTGATCTTGAGGTAATTGTGATCTCTCAGACCTGACGGAGATATGTACAACTGCAAAATCAGGGGCATTGTGGAAAGGCAGCGGGGCGGTGAGGCAAGAGAGAGTTGCTACATACACTACTGTGAAGACCTTGGGAGGAAGGCTGAGATGAAATGTGACCAGTTAAATGAATAAATACACTAGGTGCCCGTGCCTCCTGCATGAGCTGGGTCCTCCATGTGGACTACCAATCCAGCGGAGGTTCTACCCTATTCAGGTGTTCTCCCTCATTCAATCACAGTTGTGTGAGGAGGAGGAACAAGACCATGCTCACTGGCTCCACCTCTTCTGCCACATCCTTGCCACCTTCCTCACATCAGTGGGGCAGGGTGGGGAGGTCTGAAGCAGGGGGCCGGCTCTCTGTGTGTAACCTCCCTTTGCATTTTAGAATCCTGAGAATTCACAGTTCTAACTCACTTGGGGAGCCTGTCACAACTGTTCCCCTTGGGGCTTCTTTTTACTTTTCTCTACAAAGGATCCCAACCATGGACACAATCTGAATATCTCTGTCCCCTAGTTCTGTGGTTTTATGACCTTTTTTTGGGGGGGGGGGGGTCCCACAGCAACCAGCTTGGCACTCTGTGTACCTTTTAATTCACCTTTTTTATTTCACCGCTGCCACCATATAACTCTGTATCTTACCTCAGATAATTAAAGAATCTACTCCAGAGTAAAACAGAATAACATTTATTTAACAAAAAGTAAGTTGATGCATTTGATCAGGCTTTGTGGTTTCATTAGTTCAATATTTATTTGTTACATTAAATATATCAGGGTTTTCTTGCCTGCTCTACCCTTTAAATCAAATCTAACTCCTCCTGTCCTTATTCCCCAAATAATAAAACAAGACCCTACACTATCTATTCCCTTCAGCAGAAAACCCCAACTCACTCTCACTGCCAATTCTCAACCCTAACTGCCATTCCCCTTCACACACTTGACTCCAACAGCCAATCAGCATTCACTCCAACATTCCGTGCACTCATTCCCCCTTCCCAACAGAGTTAACCACTTACCATCCTTACCATATGATGCCCAAACAGCATTTACAGTACAGATATTTGGAACAAAAGCAGTGAATCATCACAGTGGCGACCACATCCCCCACTTCAGATCTTTCTCACTGCACACCAGCACATGAAATGCGGCACAGCACCATCCTGTTCTGCCCCATCACATGATGAGGGTGAGTGCCCAGATACAGCTTCTGTCTGCGATTTCTGCCCGCTTTTGGGAGGAGGAGGAGGACAAATAAGCTGTTTGTGAGCAGCCATTTGCATCAAAGTCCCAGGTCATTCAGGGGAGCTTTCTGCATGGCAGAGGGACTGAGCTTGTGCTCCTACTGCTATGCTGTTTCAGCACTGGCCTCTGGTGAACATGTAAACTGTAGCTTCATTTCTAATTGACCGTGGCAAAGTGATTCAGTTTCTTATTTTAAACTTGGTTGGATCTCCTGTGAACAAGTTTCCTAAAGAGATAAGAACTCTCCTTTGCAAGGATTCTTACTTTAGTCATGCAGTCACTCCAGAATATTCTTATCACTGCATGCTTCTTCAGAAATCGTTGCAGTTTCCAAGTACATCTGTTTCTATTTATGGTAACATGAGGAAGACCCCTGGTTCTCTTTCGTTCTTGGTGGTTTATGTAACAGAGTATTCCCTTATCCAAAGCATGTTTAAATGTGTGTTTGCTTTTAGGAGACGATAAAACTGGATGTGTTTTTCCTTAAAAGTTACCTTTCAGAAGACAAATTAATCTTTGACTAAAATAGAAACCAAAATAAATAAGGAAATAACTTCCTACAGGTACTATAGAATACTGGTTTGTTCTTAAAACCTTATCCAATATGACCAAGCATGTTGTTCTTTGTCAAGGTATTTGCCACTCCTTTCATTAGAAGAACAGAGGAAAGAAAACAAAAAGAGCCTGTTTCTGGTGAAAGGGTTGGTAAAATATGCTTGATAAAGACCGATGCATTCAGAACATGTGGGTAAACGTTTTGATTTTCAGCAGCACTAGTGAATGTTTTCCTCCTAGCTTTTCTCCTCTGAATTAGTCCAGCTTTTGTTTCAGACTTGCTATTAGAGCAATGTCAAAGTATAAAATTCTGACTTTAGAACTGTTTCAGGTGGAGAGGCCCTTATTTTATGTCCTTCAAATGCTAAAAGAGCTGAAGCATTGAATAATGCTTACACCACCAAACCATGTTTGGTATTACATGAAGGAGCCTTAGAATTGAGCATCCCTCCTCCTCTCATGTGCTATATGATTCAGTTAGTTATTTCCTCTTTAGTTACTGCAAAGTGTATTTTGCCATTACATCCAAACCAACAAACTGTGCTTAGCACTTGCCTTCCAAACCAGGATTGTAAACCATGTTTGGCATTATGAATGAACCAGTCCACAAAGCATTCCATGCACCGTAGAACTGCACCAAGAATAGGTAATTAGGTTTCTCATTTCTAGCTGTGGGGAGATTAGTTGGGTTAATGTATCCTCGTTTATTGAAGGTGTGTCGATGTGAAGAAACTAAGAAGTGTGTGAAATTTTAGATACTCCAAATGCGGTGATCTGAGGGCATGTCTCTAGGGTGTATTCTATGATTTTGTTTCCTTTTTTAAACCTCTGCCGAACCTCAGTCAAAATCTATTTTCCTTTCATGACTACATCCTTCAGGATGACAGGAATCTTGGGCTGGAATTGCTTGAATTTCCAGGATCGAGACTTGTGCTCACTGGGCAAATTTTACTCTGAGGTTCAGAAATAGCTAAACAACAACAGAATATTGCATTTCTTCTTATACTTCGGCATTTCTTTTAGCAAAAAAATCTCATTAATTAAATAAAGCGCTTCAAACACCAGGATTGCTGTGGCCACTAGCTGTAGTTTCCTGGCCTGGTATGCCAGATATTATTCAGTCTTATAACGTCGTGCCTGAGTCCAAACTCATTACAAAGCTCTGAACTTCAGATGCCCCTTAGTAATAGTGACCTGAGGCAGAATTCAGTTATGAGCTGAGATAGGAGCCAGTGTTCTTTGCATGCATATATCTTTAAACAGCACTAATAGCAGTTCATGTTTCATATCAAGTAGTATAGGAGAGAATTGAATTTTACAGTCCGGTGGATGTGGGCCAGGGCTATGTGCAATCCGCGTCTGCAGCCTTCATGGCTGCCAAGAGCTTGGAAATATATCTGAGCAGTGTCAAAGTTCAAAAAGGGGGAATTGCCGCTTTTGGAGCATCTTCCACCCCCACCCAATTCCTCCCCATTTTCCAAGAGTTCCATCCAAAATGACACAAAAGGCCAAAAATGACTTTTAGAATAAATTGTACAGAGTTAAGACCATGCTGGTAAATGGTGTGATCACAGGCCTTCCTAATTAAGAACTCCCAAGTTTGACTGAGCCATAACAGTGTATACTCCTTTTTCTATCGATGGTGATCAAAAGGAAGAGAGGGGTATAGCATATTGGGTTTCTAGCTCCCTTAGGATTCTGGCAAGGAGGGGATGGGGTGAAAGAGACTGTGGATCAGCCAGGCTCCCCCAACCTGGTGCCCTCCAGAGGTGTTGGACTACAGCTCCCCCCATGGCCTAGCCAACACCTCTGGAGGGCACCAGGTTGGGGAAGTCTGCTGTAGGAAACTCCAGTGCATGCAGAAAGTGGAGAGTTTCCCTATTCTGGCTGCCATTTTCTGATTTGCACTGAAGCATTCCGAAGTAAGGGAATGGCTTTTGTCCCTCTTGTGTTTTGATCCAGTCAAAAGGCTGTCTTTTAACTGCCCTGTTGCCTAGGGAAGGCCAATTCCCATTCTGACGATCTTTTGTTCTAAAATGTGAAATGTTCGCTGTCTTGCATTGCTTATTCTTCTTCCTTTCACAGCTGCTCAGGCAAGATCAGCACAACACCATTGGGTACCAAAGCCGAAGTTCCTGGCTTGATTGGACACCTGGATTAATAATGGAATAAACTGTAATCCCTGATGGCAACAACCCTCTTCCAAGACAGCAGAGCTTGACAAATGTATGTTGTTAGTACACCGGACAAGCTTAAAGGCGTATCACTTTCTGTTGTACACATTCCTGAGAACTTCCTTTTTTCTTTTTTTTACTTAAGTGGAAGAGTGAAAATAGGTGTTTGTGGAAAGGTCCGTATAGTAGGCTCCCAATACTAATATGTTTAAAACCAGTATAATCTCCAAATAAATAATTATTTCCACACCTTGTCATTTGATTTCTTTGTGACTTAAGCTCCGTTTAGTTAACCATTTCATATTTATCTGGTGCAAAGCCTCTTCCTTAATGGTAGGCAACCTCTTAGTCAGACATGAACTCCTTTTGGAAATATTTTGCTAGCCTCTTGGCTAATAGTTTCGAACCGCTCAGTAGCCATCCTTGTTCTTTGCTCAGGAAATCAATATGAATTACATTTTGTGTTTTCTGATGTGAAGTTTATAAGATGCAGAAAGGTTATGGAACAGTTGCCTTACAAGGTTGCGTTCAGCCATGTCCTTCCTAAACTGTGTCTTGAACACAGCCACAATTTCCTTTATAGTACAGGCCTGCATGCTTGTAGGGGGAATGCAATTTAACCACTCTTGCTATCTCCCTCACTCCACCAAAAAGCATGTTTGGCAACTGATGATAATTTCAACAGCATATTCTACATTTTTATTTTGAAGCAGTGGTTATTTGGTAAAGCCACAGAAGTCATTAATGGTGCAAACCTTCATAGGATGTTTTTTTCTACCTAAGCATACAACTCCCAGCATTGGGGAATGCTGGGAGTTATAGAACCTTTTCCTGTCTAAACATGCATAGGATTGCGCCTTAAATGCACTGAAGAAGGCTGATGTAAGTAATCCAACTCTACTTTGAAACTTGGTTTTGCATTTGACAAGACATAAGCCATCATCCCAAGGTCCCCTTTGGTCAGTTTAGGAAAACTCCCACATATATAAAACAAGAAGGGGCATCATGGCTAAAATGTGTGAGTTCAGTGGGACATCTTTCAGGAGACAATGAGGTGGGAGGGAAAATCCCTACCTCTTCAAATATATCACAAGTGGGACCTGCAACAAAATGTGGCAGTGTGGAATGCTTGTGTTTTGTCAGCATTCTGTGACCAATAAGCACACTACATCCTCATTGAGGTGTTATTTTTTTCTAAAAAAATTTTTTTTTGTACTTCTGCAAACCCCTGCACCTGGTATATGGGTGGTGTCATTTTGGACACACAAGGCCTAAGCAATGGCACTAACACCTGAACTTCAGAAATGGAAAGTTCAAGTAATGCTGATATATACAGAGTTTGCTTACTGAAAGGAGAGACTGAAAGAACTGGGCATGTTTAGCCTGGAGAAGAGAAGATTGAGGGGAGACACGATAGCACTCTTCAAATACTTGAAAGGCTGTTACATAGAGGAGGGCCAGGATCTCTTCTCAGTCATCACAGAGTGCAGGACACAGACCAATGGGCTCAAGTTACAGGAAGCCAGATTCCGGCTGGACATCAGAAAAAACTTCCTGACTGTTATTTATTTATTATTCATTTATTTAAAACATTTATATCCTGCCCTATATCAATAAGATCTCAGGCCGGCGTACAGATAAAAGCATACTGTTAGAGCAGTATGACAATGGAACCAGTTACCTAGGGAGGTCGGGGGCTCTCCCACACTGGAGGCATTGAAGAGGCAGCTGGACAACCATCTGTCAGGAATGCTTTAAGGTGGATTCCTGCATTGAGCAGGGGGTTGGACTTGATGCCCTTATAAGCCCCTTCTGACTACTATTCTGTGATTTTATGATTCTATGACCCACATACCAGGGAATGGCAATGTGGTATGCTACATCCCTTACCATGGGCTATGCTGAGTGGCACTGACAGTTGTAGTGCAAAACATCCAGAGGGCATCTTGTTGCCTGTCCATCTAATTTTAGGGTACATCATACCCTAAGCTGTATACCAGTTACAGATCTTCAGCCTCATCAGATCAGCCCCTTTTGCTTAGAAATACCCAAAAATGAACATATGGCAGCAGTTTAAAATGTTTGTGAAGCTTGTTAAGCAAATGAAATTGGAAGAGAACCAAGTGTTAACAAAGGCATTTCACCCATTAGCTTTTAGTAAGAAGCGGATGATGACCACCAGGGTAGAAATCCTAGAAAATATTTTAATTGTATTAGAAAAACACTCCCAGGTGTGCTTTATGCATCATCTTTCATCAATTTAGAACCACTCAAGCAATTTTATCCCCATATTGGCCTTTTACAAGGCAGTTCATAATAAAATAAGGCTATTATATTAAAAATATGTTTTTAACTCTTTACAGGTTGCTTTCCTAACATTCAAAGCAGCTTCCAATACTTAAATACAAGAGAAAATCATAAGATTACAAAAACAATTCACAAACTTTACTTAACCAACCAAAGACCTCCTGAATTAGAAAAGACTCTATGGAAAACAGCCAGAGATAGGAGAAGTCTATCTAAATGTAGATCCATTTCAAAACCTTGGGCCAGGTGAAGTATAAGCTGTGTTTCTTTCTGTCACTGATGAAGGCATATAGAATTGCACCAAAGCATAGCAATTGACTAAACCAAGCTGTAACCCTAAACCAGTTCAGGGTTTTTCTGTATACAGCCTGTCATCATAGCAGTTGACCATATAGTGTGAGTCTTAAAAAATACTGGAGCTCTTCACAAAACAACAACACCTGATTCATTTATAAAGATAATTGCAGTGACCACATGAACACTATGTGATCTTGCACATAAGAGACAGGATTTAGGTGCGCAATCAGTTGCTTGAGATGACAGATGCTTAGCTTGGTAAGAATATTTGTTTACATCATCCAGTGCATAATGCTAAAGTTTAAATTACCTAATCAGTTGGGAAGGGACCTTTACTTAACATTGCAGCCTAAGGCCGCATAGCAGCCTTACTCTAGATAGCAATCTCATTGACTTCCATAGAAATTTCACAGCATAGTAATGTGTGTTCAATACATTTCTGTAAATGCATTTTTCCCCCAAGGTAGTTGTCCTTTTATATGTAACACTGAATTCTAATGTAATTGTTTAAGAAACATACTTAATAAAATATTCAGGAACTGTCCTTTTTTTTTTTTTTTTAATGATTTCCAGTTTCTTAATATATGGTACTGCCTAACCCCAAGATACCTAAATGATGTAAGGCCAAAGTCTTCTTGATGCATCTGTGCTATTAGCAATGACTAGTATTCGTAATGTAAATTTTCATAAAATATTTGCAGACGTCAACATTTTATGACTCTTCTCTTTCATACCTCTCTTCCCCTCTCTCCACTTTTTATGCATTTTAATGGACTACAAAATACCTCCCAGTCCTTAACACAACTCTTGGAGGATGCCAACTTGAGTTGTTCATGAGGGAAGCAGAGCAAAATCTTGGCTTATAAGTACATGGCCAAAGGGCCTTCGGCCATAGCTAGACGAGACTTTTATCTTGGGGCGAACCTCGGGATCATCCCTGTGCGTCCACATGATGTACAGGGGATCCTGGAATCAGGGAGGGATGATTCCTCCCTTGCCCCGGGATATAGCCCTCCCCTTTGGCCCCAGTTTTTCCACGGTCCTGGGCTGAACCCGAGACCACGGAACGTGTGGCCGGTTGCCGCAGGTTGACCCGGCTCCGTGCATGGGGCGCAGTGCTCCCCAGGAGCAGAGTGGAGGGAGCGGGGAAAATAAATTAAACACCTTTTGCACACAAGCGTTCATGCGCTGCTGTCCCTTTAAAAAATAAAAAATGGCGGGCATGACGCCTCTCCTCCTGAGGTCATCGTGTGTCACGTGTAGACAGAGGAGGGATCTCGCGTTAAACACAACGTGAGATCTTCCCTCCTCCGTCACGGGACAACAGGTAGGTCTAGCTAAGTCCTTACTATTATTTGTAGTGATGGCTCTAGACCTCTTTTTTTAATAGAACTGTATGAGCAGACATAAAAATACGGGGAGGCATATCTGAGAGTAATCTCCTCCCAGAGTTTGTGAGAGAACTATCTCCACTCAGTTTTACCCTTAAAATGCTTAGTTGTGATCTCATGCATACAGGACATTTTTATGCCAGAGCAGCTTCTGAGACAGGTGTGGTGCACAGTGAGCAGCTTCATAATACATCTGTGTGATTGTTTAATGTGGTAGCTTGGGTATTCTTGGATGGAAAGACAATTGAGAAATGCCAAAAATAAATACTACTTACACCTGGTCCCTAAAAATCCAAATTTTGGATTTTCCTTTCTCCCCAATTCTTAATTTCTATAACCCTTGGACACATAGATTGGGATGCTATCTGACTTAATCCATGGTGTTTCAATACCACCCCCCCTCATAAGAATAGCCGTGCTGAATGAGACCAAAGGCTCATCTATGCCAGCATTTTGTACACACACTGGTTAATCAGCTGACTATGGGAAGTCTGCAAGTAAGACTTCCACATCAGAAAATCCGGTGTTGGAAGGATGATTCTTTTGAGTGTTACATGCAGACAGTCACACTACTGGTGTATGGCGTTAGGGTTATACCTTACTGCTTTTAAACATGATTGTTAATTATCTACCTTTTCTGATTCT
Source organism: Elgaria multicarinata webbii (assembly GCF_023053635.1). Lineage (NCBI taxonomy): Eukaryota > Metazoa > Chordata > Lepidosauria > Squamata > Anguidae > Elgaria > Elgaria multicarinata. Next base: position 11,042,058 of record NC_086184.1, read on the forward strand.
TTTAAATGTTTCTCCAGTAATGGTGGCCACAAACATGAAAATGAAGCAAGAAGTGCCTATTGTCTTACGTATTCACATAAGTAGCAATTTAACATCTGGCTTTTGCAGGTAATTTATCACAATCACAATCGCTGATATCTAAAAACAGACTGAAGAATAACTTAGGCTCCAACACTGTACCTTAAACTGAAGGCTGTGGTTGTAATAACAGAACACAATTGGGGTGCTTAGCACTCAACCACAAAAACTCACATTTGAAGTGAAAGATAAACATTTTTATATATTTCTACTGTGGGTGATATTTACATCAATCCTACATATGTTGTTTGAGAATATTATTATATAATGTTCATAATCAGGCATACAAAAAGATATGTTCTTCTTGCTGATACACAACCTTTAACACATAAAAATAAATCCAACAGGGCAGAAGCCTCCAATGTGTAGGTAAATAATAATTAAAAAAATCAAACAAGACTAATATACAATGTACCAGCAATTAAATAACAATAACAGCATTTAACAGAACAGCATGTGGAATTTTTTTTAAAAAGTACAATATTGTACCACCCAACAAATTCAATATTCTAGGCGTCTAGGTAAAAATCAGGTGTCCGGTACAGTGCCCGTTTCAAGATGTCTTCATCAGTTGGATGCTGTAGAACAATACAACACATCACTAAAGTACTAGTAAAAATCATATAGATTATCATCCACTAAGTACAATAAAAAAGATCAGAATACATTAGGAGGATTGCAGTTATTTTTTCCTCTCTTGAAATTCCCATCAACAGAATGTTTAACTTAGCAAATCTGAGTTTTAAAATCCCATTCTGTTTTTACAGTTCCCATTGTATCTAACACAGCTTTGTCAAACTCAGCATAAACATTAATTAGGTGGCTTTGTTGCTTCACAGAGGAATGTAATTGTATTAAATCATAAATATAATTGCCCTAAAGTTTAATCACCCTGAAGGTAAGTTTCCAATGTCTTGCATTTCTCTGTTTTCTTTGAAATTTGCCTTTCACCAGAAGAGGGCATCCCTTACCTGGAAAAATATATACTCTTTTTCTTTTCTTGATTTTTCCAAATAATGGGAATGAGCAAAAAACGTAATGCGTCTGTACCAACAATTATCACATGAATCGTATGTGATCTTGTACTTCAGGCAAGAAGGAAGAGATGGGATTAATTTACAAGGATCAGATGTCTCAAGCTGAGTAGTTAGTTACGTTTTTTTTATATTTACTATTTATAGACTGCCTTTGAACAGAAAACTGTTGAGAAGGTGATTTGCAGCAGTGTTAACACAAATAAAAATCCATATATCCAGCTACTTCACTTTACCAGCTTTTAAAAGCAAATCTGTACAAAACTGGGAAAATGCAGGTAAAGTAATAAAAATGGAGACATTAAACTATATTGAACAGTGTGGAACTTCTGTAATATCCAGGCAAGTGTTTTCTTCTATCCATGAAAGGAGTTTAAGGAAAAACAGGCTGCCTGCCTGGAAAAGCTTTCTACGTCTTGAGCCACCACAGAAAAGGCCCTGCTCTTTTCTTCCTGCTTGCTACAGAGAAAATATGCCCTGAAACAATATAGGGGGAAACAATAATGTATGCTGAGCTGGCTTTAAGATGCAGTTAGACATTCTTCCAGTTTTTATTGTGAACTAGTGAGCACACTTCACTTGGGTTGGAATAGCCCCTGTTTTGATAGACCAAAGCCTTCAAGCAAAGTTACATAGCTATCAGAGTTGGGCACGTTGTACCCACTCTCTCCAAGTGAAGCCTTCCCCATGGCATGGCCCCTACCATGTTGCACCCCTATATACCCAGATTGGGCAGGGGGGGAGGCTGTCAACCCCATTCCCTTGAGGGGACTTAGATAGGGTGACCAACTGTCAGGATTTCCCCGGATTTGTCCTGGTTTTTGTTCTTTCTATGGTGTCGGGGGATTTTCTATAATTTTCAATAATGTCCTGGAATGACACACCTTCCTCTTTAAGGCTGCCATTAGCATGGCAGGAGGGAATGACATGCTTTCTTGAGGCACATAATTCCCCCACCCCGAGCTCCAATTGAGGTCTTAAAGGGGAAAGTGGGTCATTCATGGACATTATAGAAAAGGCCCCAATTGGAGTGGATGGTGGTGGTGCAGAATGAAATCCTTTCCCCTCCACCACTCCAATCGGTTCTTTAAGGTGGCGGGGGAATAACGTACTTTCTGCAGGACTCAAAAGCTGCTTCCCCCCCCCCCCACACACACACACTAGGTGTCCTCTTTTTTGGTTTCCCAAATATGGTCACCCTAACTTAGATTACTGCCTTGGACTACTCCCTTGTCTATTGCAAAGTTATGTACTTGTTAGGAGTCTGCTCATGACTTGTTAATCCGAGGTACACACCCATAGAGCTCCCTTAGTATGCACTGGAGCTATGGTGCTGTGAGAAAGATGTGCACACACATGGAGGCAGTATGCTGTGTCCTACTCTTAAGGTAGCTTATTTCTATCTCTTATTCCAACTGGCCTTGGCTGTTGATTCTTGCTCTCTCTTGTCTTTCCCCAAGCCTAAACCGTAGGATATGTAACCCTACTTGCCCTACCAGCAACTCAGCTTGAAAGGGCTGGCCCAAGACATTTTACTGCCCGAGGTGAAGAACAAGATGGTGCCCACCTGTCTCCCCTCCATTCCATGTACAAAAGCCTATTGATGGGAGTTGAATAATTATATTTTTATTTATTTATTTATTTATTTATTGCATTTCTATACTGTCCAATAGCCGAAGTTGTCTGGGCGGTTCACAAAATTAAGACCATTCAAAGTATAAAACAACAGTATAAACCCATCCACAATACAATATAAAAGCACAACCAAGATAAAACAGCAGCAATGCAAAAAGACAAATTTAAAACAGCAAAGTTAAAATTAATTTATAGACTGTTAAAATACTGGGAGAATAAAAAGGACTTCACCTGGCATCTAAAAGAATATAGTGTAGGTGCCAGGCGAACCTCCTTAGGGAGCTCATTCCACAGCCGGGGTGCCACAGCACCATGTACATTGATGGTGCTATATAAATAAATAAATAATAATAATAAGCAGAGAAGGTCCTCCTCCTGGTAGCCACCTGCCTCACTTCCTTTAGCAAGGGTTCTCCCTCCGGATTGAGGCAAGGTAAATGCAAATGCCATAAAATACATATAATTAAAACATTTAAAACAAATACATTATTAAAAGCAGCACATCTTAAAATTCAACTCGGTAGGCCTGTCGGAAGAGATCAGTTTTTTATAGCTTTCTTAAAATCTGGAAGATTGTTAAATTGACAAATCTGACAAATTTGAAGCCCTAAACGGTTTGGGGCCAGGTTATTTGAAGGAACGCCTCCTCCCATATGTACCTACCCGGACCTTAAGATCATCCTCAGGGGCCCTTCTCCGTGAGCCCCTGCCAAAGGAAGTGAGGCAGGTGGCTACTAGGAGCAGGGCCTTCTCCGCTGTGGCACCCCGGTTGTGGAATGAGCTCCCCAGAGAGATCCGCCTGGCGCCTACCCTGTACTCCTTTCGTCGCCAGCTGAAGACCTTTTTATTCACTCAGTATTTTAACACTTAATTTTTAACTTAAATTATACTGTTTTAACTCTGCATTTTAACTTTATATCAATTTTGCTGCGTGGTTTTATTCCTGGTTGTGCTTTTTATATTGTATTTTGTATTTGTGTTTTTTAACTTGTTGGTTGTTTTAGGATGGTTTTAATTTTTGTGAACCGCCCAGAGAGCTTCGGCTATTGGGCGGTATAAAAATGTAATAAATAAATAAATAAATAAATAAATAAATAAAATCTCTCCCGGCAGGTCATTCCACAATCCGGGAGCGGCAGAGGAAAAGGTCCTATGGGTAATAGAGCAGTGAATCTTGTTGCAATCCTGGGGATGTGACAGCATTTTTCACTGCAACTATGGGTACCAGGCTACAGTGCCTCAAGCCCATCAGGCCTCCTGTTCCCAGAAAAGGGGGTGGGAGAAACCGGTGAGCAACTTACTGAGGAGGGTGGGGACTTAAGAGATAGAGGGTGGGGGGCGTTCAGACTGGCACCGTCACCTTTCAAGAACTCCCTTACAGGACAGGTGCAATCATCCCCAACTACGACGCTTTTTAAAAGTAAGTTAGTGGCCTTTTTATTTACACAAGCATGTGGCTCCTGATTTGTTGGCCTGGTATTTCTAGGTCAGATTATTAGTGTCGTATTTTAAATGTTTTACTGTGAAAGTCTGATATTGTGGTATTATTGGCACATGTTTTATTAATATTGTAAGCCGCTCTGGGAGGAAGGCCGGGGTATAAGAATGCTAAATAAATAAAGTATATATATATGCATGCACACACACACGCAAGAACCAGGATTTATTTAGTAGGAAGAGTGGAGAGGAAGCACAACTTTCAAGTGAGCAGGGGAGGGGGTGAATTCAAGTCTCTAAACAATAAAATGGAGGGAATAGAGTCCAGTAGTTATATGGTTCTCAAATGTAGGGCTATTTCTGTGTCTAGCTGTGCAGTCCAGGATTTGGAGGTAGTAGTAGGCCTCAGTCTTTGTCGGCTGTGGAGCAGCTGCTGACTGGTGACTGAGGGGAAGGCAGAATGCAATGGCTGCTATTTTCTTTCCTGGCCTTTTCTTAGCACCTTTCTTCTCCGTTTCTGCCTCTCCCTCTTCAGAAACTTTCTTTGTGATATCTGCCTCCTTTCTCTCTCCACAGTCTTCTCAGAATGTTTTCCTCCTCCCTTTTCACAGTCCCCTCACAACCTGCCTCTCTCCTCTCAGATGCAACTGTTCACCCCAAAAAAGGCTGAACTCCAAGTAATCCACCTGAGGGGTGCAATGCATAGGGTGGGCGATTTTATTATTTATTTATTTATTGCATTTGTATACTCCCCAATAGCCGAAGCCCATTGCACAGTGGCAGTACACACAATTGGCATGTAGATAACTGATAGAACTAGTTAGTTGATGTGGATCAACACAGCTGCCTGCGTTTTTGGATTCTCCTTGGGGCATGACTATCCTCATGAGCGCCTACACTTCAAAACTTATCACTACACCACTGGGTATAAGACAGCTGCTTATGATCCTAAACTGAGCAGAGATGCCTTTTGAGAAACTCAGTTTTGGTTCCGTTCGGATGGCTTCCAGTAAAACCCTTCGTACGCTGGGTAGAAGCTTCTAGTTGCTTCCAGCCAAACGGTCTTAGATGTTGCAGGAGCTACACTTTGCGGAAGGAGGGGCCTTTTGGCAGTTTTGCAGTACATTTGTTTCTGGAAAGCTGTCATAAGTTCACCCTGATCTTACTTCTTTATTTCCCTGAGGTCTTGGCTTTGTTGCACAAATCCCTGTGTGAAGGAAGAGCATGCTTTGGGATGCCTCAGTGTGCATCATGAGGCCATAAGAGAGTAAAATAAGCTATTTGTAATGCAGGTTTGTGATGACAAAACATAATCCTTTGAAATAACACAACTATGTTCAATCTTAAGAAGAGAGAGAAATGGTAAAAAAAAAAAGGATGATAGAACAAAAATGCACATGCCAAAGATTTTTCCTTCTGCAGTTATTTGGATGTGGAATGTGTACTGATATTTCATAAAGAATCTGTTTAATAAATAGTAAGTACTGAATTAAGGGGAGAATACATCCATTATATACTACCTTTTAATTTAAAGAAAGGAATATTTTGACAATGAAACCCTATGCATGTCTATTTGTAATTTCCATTGAATGCAATGGGAATTACTGCCATCTAAGTGGATATATGATTGCAGCTTTAGTATTCTAGAATTTAGGTGAATACCTTGCCAGAATCCAAAGTAGTTTTGTATAGATCAGGGGGAGTGAGGAAGGCTGGAAATAGCCTGTGTACTGTGGATTTTGAAAATTAAGTATCCTCTGTATTTCAAGATGGCACTCTTAACTGTCTTCATAATCTATAAAAATATCATTGCACAAACAATTTGTGTGGGCCTCCCCACATTGAAATCATAACTAAAAGGAGCAGCATAAATGATACATTTTGTGAACCGCCCAGAGAGCGTCTGCTATTGGGTGGTATAAAAATGTAATAAATAAATAAATAAAATAAATACATGCAGACTATCCTGGCCTCCAATAGCTTGGCTGGGACCATCTCACATTTCATTTCCTCTGTCCTAAAACTGCCTCCATGCCACTCCATTGGTTCAGGTAGAAGCAACCCCCATCCCATTCACAGAACTTGATCCACATGCACTCCTGGCTGCCACCGAGTCCAGGATCACCCCCAGACCACAAACCTGTGTTTACCAACAGAGCTCTTTAAATGATTAATTATGAAATCAGTGTATCCTATGTCAATTCCACAACATGGTCAATTTAAAATGAAGGATACCCATAGTACATCTATTCTATATGTTTTCTGGTAGCAACTGACAGCATTCATAATAAAAGTAAACTATCCCGTTTTCAGAACTGAGTTAGCCCCTTCCTTTTAAAAGGATCCTGGATATTGTAGGGTTTTGAAGGGGGGGTTGTTGGAATTCTGTTAAACTTCTCCTTCTCCATCCCCTGCCATTACAAAACTACAGTACCCAGGGTTCCTTATTAAGAAGCCATGAACCAATTTGGTAATGGTACAGGCCTCAGAATGTCTACCAAACATTATTTAGTGTGATGTCCTCATGGAGACTTGTAACAGTTGCTTTGAATGCAAATGGAAGTTCCAATGTGAAAGTCATCAGTATTTCAAGGAGCATTTGAGTTTCTCTGAAAAGCTGCCAAAATTAAATGTTAGGGATTCCCTATAATAATATTTCCCAATGCCTGCTAACATTTGGAAAACAAGTCTCTTGAGTTTGTTGGCCATTGAGTTTGTTAACTGTGGAATGATCAGCATTAGCCAAACATTATCAGAAGTCCAGGGTAAGGCACTAACCCCTTGAAGGTCTGTTAGTTAGTTAGTTTGTTTGTTTAAAGTATGTCTAGGTTGCTTTTCAGGGCCATGCCCTCACAAAGAGCATATGCCACAATAATGATAACACAGACACATTCGTCCAACCAAATTTGCATAATACCATTAGATTTGAATGCTGATGCTTATTTGGGTTGCTGATTGGTGCTATACTACTTCTGTATTCAGAGGGGATATTTGAGAAACTATGTGAAAAGGAGAAAATAAACTTCTCCTGCGTTTGCTCTTCTCTGTTCTTAATGAAAATACAAGCGGGGAGGGGTAGGTAAAAGAAGGGGGGAAAGAAATATCACTTTTTGAGTTTTGATAAGTGTGACCTTTCTTTGAAGGGCATCTTGCAGCTGTTGCAGCGAGAGTCTTGTTCTGAGTAGGGTTGGCCATGGACGACATCTTCCTTCAAGATGACCCCGTGGTCATGAAAGAGACTACCATTAGTTCTCTCTTCCAGCACTCACAGCTGTCTGAAACTTCTTCTGTATTCAGAGGGGATCACTTCTCCCAGAATACTTCTTCCCCCTAGAGCAGTAACTCCTTCATTATAGCTTACTCCATCTCCTCTTAGGCTGCCCTCGGAAACCTCTCTCTCCTAGACTAAAGCCTGCTAAGATCTTACTAGAATCACCTTCTGTTATGCTTCAAAGCATCTGCCTGGCGGAGACGCCGTCACTTAGACAATCTGAGGCATCACTAAGATGCAAGCGATTGTGGTGCCTCTCAGCACAAGAGATACTCGTACCCATCCCAAGTGTAACTTCCTCGTCTATTTGTAGCTGCAAATTGAACACAATGGAAACGTTACTGAGCTTATGGAGATGGGCAGGAGATTGTGGCTCCCAGAATGCATAAAGCATGTGGACACTAATTTGGGCAACTCAATTGCTGGTGATGAATTTAATCCAATGGCTGATGATGACACAAATACTGTAACTAATTTAGTAATCCTATCAATTATTCTGTTCAGGGGATGGGCCAACATGCTGCTACTGTGTTAGCCCAATAGTTGCAGAATCCTATATGTGCTCAGTCCAGGAGAGGAGGAAAATCACAAAACAGCACGATGGCAGCCAGAACCCACAATTGTTGTGGTGATGATGCCCATGTGCCACCCACAGGGAGCCAATGAACTCACAACAATTAGGAGCTTTTTGCCAGTTTATCTAAGGAATTTCGTTGGTGTATCTGTTATCGCACCAACATATCTAGTGTTGCACCAGCATAGCGGGTCTTCCACCATATCGTGTAGCACCTCTACTGGTGTTTCTAAAATACAGAATTATGCTCTAAATGCCACGAGTGTTTCAGAAGTTTATTTCAAAAGTCGCAAGGAACTCAGTTCACTAAATACTACAATTTTAAAATTCTTATTTATTTATTTATTAAATTTCTATACTGCCCAATAGCTGAAGGTCTTTGTTTGTTTGGAAAATGTTCATTAGAGGGCAAGGCTAATGAGAAAGCATTGAAATTTGGTTTTCAATGGTACTCTTAAACTATGAAAACATTTTTGCATTGAGTAGCTCCAGTTAAAAGCACATCTGTCTATATAAGAGATTTTTATTCCTCCTTTCCATTTAAGAGCCTTCAGGGTGATTTACAAAACCAACAATAATACTAAGTTTAAATAGCATAGAATATCAATGATTAAGAACCTGTTAAAAGTCACAAATAGATAGCAATCACATTTCCAATGAATTTAAATACTATTAAAATACATGCAAACAGGACGGCATTCCCTGGTGTCCAAAAGATAATAATGATCAGGTAGGAACATATTTATGTTTGAATTTTATAAGTGTAATTGTATATTTTAATGTTTAATGTCTGTAGTACGAGTGTGTGTGTCTCTGTGTGAATCTCTATGTGTTTGGTTATGTATTTATTTATTTATTTATTTATTACATTTTTATACCGCCCAATAGCTGAAGCTCTCTGGGCGGTTCACAAAAATTTAAACCATAATAAAACAACCAGCAGGTTAAAAGCACAAATACAAAATACAGTATAAAAAGCACAACCAGGATAAAACCATGCAGCAAAATTGCTATAAGATTAAAATACAGAGTTAGAACAGTAAAATTTAAATTTAAGTTAAAATTAAGTGTTAAAATACTGAGAGAATAAAAAGGTCTTCAGCTGGCGACGAAAGGAGTACAAGGTAGGCGCCAGGCGGACCTCTCTGGGGAGCTCATTCCACAACCGGGGTGCCACAGCGGAGAAAGCCTTCGTCCTAGTAGCCACCTCCCTCACTTCCTGGCTCACGGAGAAGGGCCCCTGTAGATGATCTTAAGGTCCGGGCAGGTACATATGGGAGGAGGCGTTCTTTCAAATAACATGGCCCCAAACCATTTAGGGCTTTAAATGTCAATACCAGCACTTTGAATCGGGCCCGGACCTGGACTGGCAGCCAATGAAGTTGTAAAAGGACTGGCGTAATGTGATCTCGCCGGCCAGTCCCTGTTAGTAAACGGGCTGCCCTATTTTGTACCAGCTGAAGCTTCTGGACCATTTTCAAAGGCGGCCCCATGTATAACGCATTGCAGTAATCCAAACGAGAGGTTATCAGAGCATGGATAACTGATTGTATTTACTGAATTTTCTTTTTTAAATCTATAACAGTGACCATGCCAATGTTTCACATTGCTGGGTCACCACAGAAAAGGCCCTGTCTCTGTTCACCATCTGCCTAACCTCCAAAAATAGAGATACCCAGAGAACTGTTTTAGATGCAGATCTGGAGCAATACATATAGTTAAAACAATCCGTGAAAGTGATGTTTACAGACAGTGCTTACCTGGATTTGACTTCCCTTTGGAGGGAATAACACTTCTCTCTCTCTCTCTCTCTCTCTCTCTCTCTCTCTCTCACACACACACACACACACACTTCTGTCATCTCCATTTAGCTAGAGTGAATGTTCTTATTCCATTCATATTAATCTACAACTTATTTCTTAGCCATTGGCTAAAATGAAGATACATTTCCCTAATGACCCTAAGTCATTAGTCCAGGAATGGAAAAATTGTGGCAATCTAGATGTTGTTGGACTCCAACTCCCATCATCCCTAACTGTTGAGCAAGCTGCCAGGGGCTGATGGGAGTTGTAGTCCAACAACTTTTGCAGAGCCACATACTCCCCACCTATTGCATTAAGCAATAATCTATATAGCAAAAGCTTGTCCAGACCCATATTAAGAACTATAACTATGTGTGTTTATTTGCATACCAAGAAAAGTTTCACATGCTTAATTCCTAAAGGAGCGGCTGTCCTGACAACAGAAAAATTAGCAATCCCTATTCCACATTGACCTGATATTCTGTATTAACTAGGCAAAATGAGTTGCAGCTCCTTTAAGAACATTTATGCAGTACTGTTTTACGCTCCTAGGAAATGATCTAGAAATACCTTGTGTTTTAATCCTCCTGGAAATCAAACACATTAAACTCCAACATTATCCTGCTTTCCACTAGCCAACATTTTAAGGTCATCCCCTGAACTCAGGTCTCTGAGCATAACTGTTCAATAAACGGTTATGGCTTAGCTGTGCAAGCTAATTTTGCCTAATTGATTTTCTTGTTCCACTGAGTTTGTTTGTAAAAGTAAACAAAACAACAACAAAGAGCAAGGTTTATTAAAGGATCCCCCCCCCAACTTCTAAAGCTCTCTTCCTATATAATGTCAAACATTGAACCGTATAGTAAGCAACATGGGGGTTGCAGGGTGGAGGTTGGGGGAGCAACTGTAAGTGTATGGCATACATGGAATCTAATTTTGCTTTTTGCTTTTGCTTTTGCTTTTTTTCACCGGTGTGGGAAGACCTCTTACAACTGGGGAGGGGGAACATTGGACCCTTCCAGATATTGTTAGACTACAACTTTCATCAGCCCTAATCAGCATGGGCAATGATCAGGGATGATGGCAGTTGTCACAGATTCTTCAATGGGTAGTTCTAAGGCAGGGCTGGGCAACACACGGCCCCGGTGGGGCATACGTGACACCCAGCACCTCTCGATGCGGTTCCCACTGCTCCCCTTACCACCAAAAGCATTGGGAGGGGGAGAAAAAAAGTCAGTGGTTTGCTGAGAAGGCTACCAATGGCTTCTAGTCCTGATGGCTATGTGCTACCTCCAGTATCAGAGGCAGTAAGCCTATATGCACCCTTTTTTAGGGAACATGGGTGGGAGGGTGCTGTTGCACCATGTCCTGCACGTGGGTCCCTGGTCAGCCACTGTGTGAACACTTTGACCCTCAGTTTCATCCAGTATGGCTCTTCTTATGTTCTTATGCTCTCAAAATTCAGCAGCAAACCAAGACGAAGGCTCACTAAGAACACATTTAACTTGTTTTCAAGCTGATTTTTTTTGTCACAGTGGCAAGAGTGTGATCCATGTGTGTGTGGGGGGGGGGGGGGGAGGGAATTAGTCCCCTGACTGCCCAACATTGCCCACTCCTGCAGTAAGGGAGAACGCATTTATCAACGAATAATCTTTATTTTCTGGTCTATGTCCCTAATATGCCAGGCAAAGATGCACTTATTTTCCCAGAAAGATGGAATAACTGTTGTGGACCAATTGTTGTGAGATGTTTTTGTAGTATTCATTCTAGGCTGTGGAAGAAGGGGGAAGATTTTTGTGTATTGTGTATTAACGTTTTTCGTATTGTATCTTTTTAGATTATTATTTTCTGGAGTTTATTTTTTATGTGTATTATTGTGCTGATAATGGTTTATATTGATTTGATTTTTTCTGTTATATCATGCATTTCTGGATTTGTGTGTGTGCAAGTCACTTTGAGTGCTTTTTGTGTGGGAATTGATGCATTAACAATAACAACAAAATACATTTTATTTATTTTATTTTTATGCTGTGGTTAAGGGTATAGCCCTCTCAAAGCAGCTTACATAGTAAAACCCAATACAATAATAATAATAAAACCCAATAAAATTAATAAATGGCAGTAAATAATGAACAAACATCTAGCCCAGAGAAAACTAAAATAATTGCAGCAAGGAACCCATCAAGATAAAACACCACTCAAAAGGAAGCCCCCCAAAACAAGTAGGTCTTCAGAGCTTTCCTAAAACCCTCCAAAAATGGTGTGTGTGTGTGTGTGTCACAAACCCCAGATGGCAACTCATTCTGAATTGCTACTAGCAGTTTCATTCATTAGAATCCAGTTATTTCTAAGTTCTTTAGAAGTGAAATTGCTGAGCAGGGTGGCGAAGGCTTCTTGACGCCAATGCACATGAATGCCAATGCACACGCATGAATATTAAAGTACCATGTAGTGCACACCCTGCCTTTTGTCATACTGGGTGGGCTCGTTTTGACCTGTTGATTAGAGCTTGTAGGACAGTCTGTTTTTCTGGCATAGATTTATTATTATTATTATTATTTATTTATATAGCGCCATCAATGTACATGGTGCTGTACAGAGTAAAACAATAAAATAGCAAGACCCTGCCGCATAGGCTTACATTCTAATAAAATCATAATAAAACAATAAGGAGGGGAAGAGAATGCACCAAACAGGCACAGGGTAGAGTAAAACTAACAGTATAAAAGTCAGAACAAAATCAAGTTTTAAAAGCTTTAGGAAAAAGAAAAGTTTTTAGCTGAGCTTTAAAAGCTGCGATTGAACTAGTAGTTCTCAAATGTTCTGGAAGAGCGTTCCAGGCGTAAGGGGCAGCAGAAGAAAACACCTCGGCTTTTAAAGGACAGGGAGAGTAAATGAAAGGCATACAGGAAGTAGAGAAGAACCTTCAGTATGGTGGCCACTCATACCTCGCCGAAAAAGGACAGCGATTTGCATGATATTTGCAGGTGTATATGTATAGGTGCAAATATAGAAATAACTGCCATCATTTAAACAGAAATACAGAACATCTCACTGCCACGACACAGGCTCTGAACAACAGACCCGGCCGCAGCTACTCCCTGCTCAAGCCAAGCACCACCGCTTGATACGCCTGAGGCAAGGGATAAAAACCCCCTTCCTCCAAACTATGTGGAGAAAGGGGTTTAAATGGAGAAGGATTTTAATATATAAAATAAAACATTGAGTTATATGTGCTGAGGTGAATGATTGTCAGAGTGGGTGTTAAATTAGTAAACTTTAGATGACAAATGCCAAACAGACACGTGGGATTTTTGTGGTAGTTTAAAAACAAAACAATCAAAATTTATTTTCAAAAGTACACAAGCTTTGTTTCAAATAAACCATTTAAAAACCTTTTTGAAACCTTTCATACAATCCTTTCACTCATTCACATACGCGCTTTCCTTTTTCTTACACAATCACTCTTGAACTTTATTATCAGTATTGATTAATATACATTCACTACGTGCACACCACACTCCAAAGACACCACTCTCTACATTGACCCTCAAATTTCCCAGAACTTAAGTACCCTAAACACAGAGAGCACTAAAGACTCTAAGAGTACCTAACAAGTCCCCCACAATCCCCTCAGTCATTCCCTTATATATCACTCCTCCCCCCTCCCAAGACATTCTAACTCCGCCCACTCAGGCCAACATTCTAAAAACCACAGACTTACAAACTGCAGACATACATTTGGGAACTGACTTGTGGGGTGTAACGCCACACTCACCATAACGGGGAGTACTGTAACCAGGTGACCTTTGTGGCTACTCAATCTGCTGTCCAGATGCTGAATCTGGATGGACTCCTACTCTTCGTTCTTATTATGCTCCTTTGTCTTTAAACCAGATTTGGAGTGGGCAGCCCTTCAATTGGGATGGGTGAATCTGCAATTTTGGTTTCTCTCAGTTTTTTATTTTTCCAGTTTTACATTTACATTGTACTGACCTTTGAGAAAAAGGTTTGCATGAAAATTCACACATTTTTGTGCACATTTTTGCCTAATATGCATATTTTGTTTAGCAATTTTCCTAATTGAATGCATCTTTTGAATGTTATTTTCACTATTATATGCATTTTTGTGTGCCCTTTCTCTTAATATGCACATTTTTGTATGCATTTTTTGATCAGACAACGCTATTTCAAAATCTGGAAAAGTGCAAATTTTGAAGGATAACTGAGTTTTGATTCATATTTTGTTCAAAAGGAATGAAATAAGTTCACATTAAAATGCAAACTGAACAAATTTCTCCTCCATCCCTACCATTCAAACAGAAGACTGCCCTCTGTAGATTCAAGCACATGGCCACCCTAATCCAATAAGGTGTAACTTGGGTTGAAGTGGGGTGACAACCTGACCTCCCTCTGGGGAAGTTTGGTCATATGGGTAATGGAAACATTTGGGTTCTGGGAGGATAGAAAAGAACACAGCACAAAAAGATGCAAATGGAAGCAAACATGTCCATAACGAATTCTCCCCTCAGCCACGAATAATAATAATAATAATAATAATAATAATAATAATAATAATAATAATTTTATTTATTTCCTGCCTCTCCCTTTGGATCGAGGTGGGGACATTAGTACAACAAATAAACACATCTTAAAAATTCTTGATTTCACATTCATCTGGGTCGGCCTGCCAGAAAATGCTAGTCTTTAAAGCTGTCTTAAATTCAGAGAGAGAGAGAGTTAATTTTACAAATCTCCTCTGGCAGGCCATTCCACAATCTGGGGGTGACAGAAGAAAAGGTCCTCTGAGTAACAGTTGTCAGCCTAGTTTTGGTTAGCCTTGTGGTTCCAATCTTTTCTCAGAAAGAACAGCTCTACAATTAACATTGGTTATTTTCTGGAAGTTTCCAGCCTCGTAATTAGGATAGCTTGATAGGATACAGTTCATTGGGTCAGAATTACAATAGGTATTGTGTGTGTGTGTGTTCCTCCCCTTTTTTAAAGGGAGGTCCTGGCAAAATATATGACAAACAGTGATTTTGCCTTGAACATCTGTCAAATAATGCTCAACTAATACTGAATTACTGTCAAAACTCCCAGGGCATTCACTTAAATTCTCACCTGAATATCCAATGAGGTATGACAGTGAATTCTTTATAAATGCATGATGGCTGGATGTTTAGAACACTAGGATACTTTTTTTGTTTTGTTTAAAGGCCTTTGTTTGATTTGTTTAGCAGTGTTCTTGCCAAACTAAGCTGGCGTGTGTCTGGCCGCCTGTGTGAAATGGAACTGGTTGCTGTCAGTCATCATTATTGCTAGGTTACTGGTGTCCAAGTAGCAGTATTTGCTCAGAAGCTTCCAAGCTAGTATAATTAATAGAGCTGACAGATATGTTCAACGAATTGTAGAGGTGGAAAGAATCTCAAAGACCATTAGGAATTGCTGTACCCCTGATCCACCCAGGACAAATGATTAGAATGAGCTCAGGTGGCCATGTGTCCTACTTTACTGAGGATAGTAGCCTATTTCAAGGCCTCTGCTATTCGAAGGGGCATCCAGTCCAAGGCCAGTTCAAAGGCCAAGAACCCTAAGAAGGAAGAACAGGGGTCTTGAAGTTGCCCATCAACAGTTTAGTACCTGGAAAACAGATGGAGTAGACACACTGGTGTCACAGTTTTCCCCATTATGGAGAGAGGTATTGTATTTCTATCTAAATGATAGGCATTATTTCTAATTTTGTCACTATACAGATAACTTAGCATGTGCAGATTTTATGTAGATTTGTGTCTGCTTTTTATATGTATAGGGTTTATATACTGGTGGTAGTGGACTGTGATTGGTTGTGGACCATATCCTATTCTCTGTTGGGTGTGGTTAGAGTGTTGGACTAGGACCAGAGAGACCTGGGCTTTAATCTCCACTCCACCATGAAGTTCACAGCATGACTTTGGGCAGGTCACAATCTCTCAACCTCACAAGGTTGTTGTGAGGAAAAAAATGGGGTGTGTGTTAACCATGAACATCACTTAGTGCTCCTTGGAGAAATGGCGAGAGATAAATTTAATAAATCGTAATAAATAAAATTATTTGTAATAAAAATCGTTTCCCCCTCTTTGTTGAGTTCCATTTGAGGAAAATTCCTTACACCAGTTCCAAGGTAAGTATAACGTTGTGCCATTGACAGGTGTACAGTTTGGAGGGGGATAGGATATGGCTTAAGTAGATTCCTCCATGACAACACTGGCAAAAAAAAAACAGAAAAGAATTTGCTGACGAATTTTGAAAACAAGCTAAATTTCTCCTTTTTAAGGCTCCATAGGGGTTTGCTGGCTAACATTTGGCAGCAAAAATTGGGTTTTCGCCCAGTGCTGTGTCACTACAATTGGTTGGATGTAAGGGGGCGCTCAAGAGGATGGGGATGCATGTGACCTGCATGTTGCCCACCCCTGCATTAGTGTAACTTTACTGGTGGAACAGCTCTGCCAGTGTAGTGATCCACTGGCATATCTGGAACGTTCCACCAGCAGTTTTTTTCCTGCTGACGTAGTTGGGTGTTTGCGAGATCCTACCCCTTCATCTTGAGTAGAGGATTGTGTCCTTGATTCTGTACCAAAAAATTAGTCCATCTTACCTCACCCTCCAGGATAGTGAAGGCCTCTCGATAAATCAGAATCTAGTTTATTTATAGCTGGCATGACATTTGTGGCAGGTTTTAATCCTTTGGGTTTTAATCCTTTCATATAAAACCGGGTAGATCTTGGTAAAGAAATCCTATGTGTTTGTGGAGAAGAAATTTGACAGTGACATTTGTGCAGCCTCATCCTATTAATGTTTACTCGCAATTATGCCCCAGTGAGTTGAATGGGGCATACTCTAAAAAGCATGCATAGGATTCAAGCTACATAGTGTAATAGTTTATTAGCATAGAAAGAGCTGCTTCTCCATAGCCTTGTATTCAGGTGGACTTAATTTTTCTGTGAAAAACACTTAGGCCAGGTGCTAAGAATCTCAAACAGAGCATTCTAAGAAAAATATCATTCCTAAGACTCTTCAGGGGATGTCATGACAGTTAAATTGGTATAAAGTTGATACAAGTTTGTAGTGTAGATAGACTCTATGATTGTTTGACCTCAACACCAGTCAAGAAAGAAATACTCTTTGCACATCTTCTTTGGTTATTGAGAGCAATGTTTTAAGAGCCATTGCCCCACTACCAATGATGGTTGCTTAATTTAACTGGAGGCCTCTACCATATGCTCTTGCATATCAACACCTTTCAGGGGTCAGATCTTGCTTTCAGACAGCCATTTTCAAATCCCACTTGTATATTCCTTTATAGTTTCTTCATTTCTCTTTCAATGGCTACTGACCTAGGAGCTGAGGCAGAAAAAGAATGCGATCAATTTTATACCTCTTCCCCCACCCTGCTTTTCTTCTTTTTTTTTGTGGAGGGGTGTGTGTTACTGTCTGATTATCCTTCTCTTACCATTTTCTCTCCACTTGAATTGCCAGCTGCAGAGTGACTTTGTTCGGGCAGTGTCGGCAAAGACCTAAAATATCAACCTTCCATCCCTATCTGGTTAGAGAACCATCTATAGAGAAAAATCGGATGACAAAGTAAGAAAGGGCAGCAGCAACAAGAACAGAAGAAAGCAGAATGCCAGGGAGTGGGGTATGAGGAGATAAAGAGAGACTTGCGTTTGATGTATTCGTTTCCTCTTATTAGTAGTATCCATGTAGTTAGTGCTCAGGCTGAGGTGGCTGACCTGTCCAGAAGTTAGAGATGGATACACAATCCACTCCCAATCGTGCATGAAGTGACAGACATCACAGGATGGGAAAATAGCAGGTCAAGATGAAGAAAGAAACCATATGAATGTGAAGTAACCTACATTCACCCAAGTGGCAAAAGGTCTATCTTAGTTTGTTAAAAATGTCTTCCCCCATTCTATGTGATCTCAATTCCACCACCTGTGGGCACGTCACTTATTCTGTTTTCTGTGTTGCAACCGGTAAATGGGTCAGGGATGAAAGAAACTAGAAAGGTACAAGGTCAACTTGATACAATTTCCTTTAATTGAATGGGTCTGCCTCATCTTCTCATTCTTTTTAAAAAAATGATAGTGGACAAAGATAGGCATTTGAGGAGGAAGAGACCAAAAATAACGTTTTCTTAAAACTAAGGTAAAATTTAGCTCATTACCATGGGTCATTTCTTAATAAGTATGGGTGGATAGTGCCATTATATAATTTTGTCACTAGATGGCACTGGACATAGTTGTATCTGGGGAAAGGGGGAGCCAGGAGTTTCCATTGACTATTCTATTCTTGTCTGAGAGACAATAACCTTTTTGTCTAGCTTCCTAACTGGTGTGCCTCCTAAGTACTCCATGTCAATGTATTAATATATGCAACTGTGTAATGAGAAGAAAATAAATCCTTGTCCAAATATCTTCAAACTGATGAAGGAACACAGTTGAAGATAACCACAGGTCTTGAAAGATAAAGCAGATTACTTTGCTCATGAAGGAAACATTCAAAACTTAACTTCCTGTTTGCACTTTGTGGCATTTTTTTTTCTTTTCCAAAGAAGAAGAAACCATCTAGAAATTTCGGATAACTGAGCTGTTAAGCATTGCCATTAAAATTAAATTCAAGAAAAGAGTTCATGGCACCTCAAAGACCAACGGATTTATCTTGGGCAACATACGCTTTCATGGACCAGGGCCCATTGCATCTGATGCATAAAATGCTTTGTTCAACACACACACACACACGCTCGCACACACACAGTTACAGCTTGGGGAAGAGTGAGCAGTGGAGCAGATAATACCCTGAAAAACGCCAGAGGTCCAGTATACAAGACAATCACAATGTCCATTCACAATAGTAATTAATTGGCAATAATGCAACCTTCCTAGGTTGCTTTGCTAATTTAGTGGGAGAGAAAATTAAAGACATTTGGGTAAGTGTTGTTAAATTACTTTTCTTTTAAGTGTTGGGAATTATTGTTTTATTATATCAGGCTGACATATCCCTTTCCCAAAAATTGTGGGGAACCAGTAACAGGAATATAAGAATGGCACTGCTGGATTAGACCAAAGGCTTATCTAATCCAGCATTCTGTTTCCACTGTGGTCAACTGCATACCCATGAGAAGCCCATAAGTAGGGCATGAGTGCCATAGCACCTTCCCACATGTTCTCCAGCAAGGCGGGAGACAATCTGGTATTGAAAAGTAATGAAAGGATATTGTCTACAGATAATAGAACTGTACATAAAAGTGTCCCACTATTAGCTTAACGTGAAAGGGTGTGTGTGTGCCCACGACTAATTTCCCATCGGACACCTCCAGCAGATGAGTAGCAAAATGAAAACTGATTCTCATCTCCAGAACTTTACTGCAGAAATATATTGAATCGTCTTCCCACAATCCAATCATTCTCTTTCATTGTATGTTTACTGAGCGTGTGTGTGTACATTCATGCATCTATACATTGCCCCTTAGCTCCATGCGAAACTGCAGATAGTTGTGTTGTCGTTGTAACATATTAAGAATGGAATTAGGGTTGGGGAAGGGAGAAAAAAGATGTTAGTTGTACACTGAACAACTGAAGTAATACACATGGTTGTCTAAAGGCCTCCCCCCCCACCCCCGCAACATAAAAACATTAAGGCCATGGTCTAAAATTTGCTACCGGTACCACTGGATATAGGTACAGATAGAATCTCCTGCCTCCTCTTCCTTTTTAACGTGTCAGCTCTGTCGATGTGCGAAAAAGAACACGCACAACGCTTCAGTTTTTCTAAAAGCTTCCACCGGTAAAGCAAAATGTAGCTTTCCTGGCAGCTGAAGACTGCTCAATTCTGTTATTTTGGTAAAAGAGGATATGTCCAGGACAAGAGGGTCTGCTCTTCTAAATGCAAAAAGTCATCTATGTACTAGGCCCTTTGATGCCCCAGATACATCAAACTGCATAATGTTCTCTCCTAATAGGAGCACTGGGATTACACTGGAGGAAATTTGCAATATTTGGTCTGTCACACCCCTCCAGAAGGATTGAATACAGGGAAAGGATCAGAAAATATGTCACTGTGTGCCCCACCTCCTCACATCCCCACGCGTACGCTGGGGAATCCCGCTGCCTTGCTCCTCAGACGCAGCTTCAGGGTGAAATATAGTTTCAGAGTAAGTTTAAATTAGATGGCCTGAAAGCTCCTGCTCAAGGGATCCCCACAGTATTGAGCGCTTTCCCTAAGGATCTCCGGTAGCTTTAATATATATTGTGCGATCTCTGCAATGTATTCGCTTGAGAGAACAGATTGTAATGGAGTCGGAAGGGTGCTGCAATCCACAAAAAAGGACAATGGGCAAGGTGTTATGTTGTTATATGTTGCCTCCTATCATTTTAATGCCATTCGTAATCACACCCCCATCGAGTGTAATTAGATTTTTCCTCCCAACACCCTTTCAGAGTACGATAGAGAGGCCAGTGCAATGTTAATATTAAAAATGACACATATTTTGCAAAGTTAGAGGTCACGCCTTAATTCCTAGTGCATGAAGAGAGTTAATCAAAAGATGATGGGAGCAGAATGAGGAGAGGGACAGAAATACCCTGCATTATTTCTGATGGAATTTAATTAGAAAGGAAGTATTAATAGCATTTATTTCTGCAACTCATTTTTTTTATCTTGTTATTTCAATTGCTTAGCATTGCCCACATTTTTCAGAAAGCTCATTTAAATCCTTTATTTTTTTTCCTTTTTAAAAAAGAAAAGAGAAACATGTTTCTTACTGAGCAAAATAATGAGGTGGGGGGATCAGCAATAATAGCAATAAATCTCAGCAGGGATCCCCGTCATACCTGATTTCCTCAGAGTTTCTTGTTTACGTCAGGAGATAATGGGACTGTCTTCACAGCCTCCTTCTCAAATCCCGCATTTTCCCTCTTTCGGGGTGGTGTTGGGTAATCCTGACGCCAAAGAGGGAGTGCGGGGTTTCTGGGCAGCCATTCAGGTACTGGAGCCGCTCCCACTCTCTTCCTGGTCGAAGGTGACCAATCGCTGGTTACCTTCCACTAGGCACCGCCCTGGGTTGACTCTGGATTGGCCCCAGAGTGGCATCAGATGGCAGAAGTGCCATGTTGATGTCGCCCCAGGAAAGGGAAAGTGCAGGGTTGAAGATGGAGACGGCACCAACCTGGCGCCATGAAGATAGCCCCTTAGTCATCCTCACAGCAACCCCGTAAGGGATGTCAGTATCAATCTCAAATTACAGATAGGATGTTTGCAGCAGAGGTGAGATTAAAACAACAAAAACAGGGACAGGCCATTTTACAGCTTACAGCATTTGCCACTACATTACACCAGCTCCCAACAAGAACTGCAAGAAATCCAGTCACACTTTAGCAGAAGGACTGGATCTCTAGTTACAGAGTCTCCGTTGTCTGTTTACCTTTCTTCAGAGTTTGCCTGCTTCCTATCACTGGCCGTTTGCAAAATCAAAGACGACTTATGGATGGCCTCCCTAGCAAACCTTCACCTTGGCCCAGAAAAGCAGTACACGTTCCAGCTCCTACTTTTTTCCACTTTACTATTGTGACGCTGAAGCAAACCAGACCCACAATCCAAACAAAATTGAATTCTTGAGCCTTTCAAGAGAGTCTGGCTTCCATGTTAGCTGGGGGGGGAAATGCTGTCCATTGTTCCAAGCACCGTCCAATCCAAACACACCACAAGTTGGGCATTTCCAGAAATGGGAAATCCATTCTCATAATATATTTTGCATTAACAGCTTTGCCAACATGAGGTTGGAGCTGGCTGCAGTCAGAGAACTGCCTTTCATCTCTGTCCCCCCCACCACTTTTTTTTTATTTGGAGGTGCAGTGTGTGCCATGGAATGTTATAGCTCCCTCTGGGATTATTGTGGGGAGCGATTTTTGCTTAATTTACTGCTCTTGCACATGGTGTTTGGAAGCAGTAATTACAATAGCAAACACATGGCTTAATCAGCCCTTTAAGAATATCCTTTATTTATAGACTGGCACTGACAATTTCATGTGGGTTTTTCGGCCCAGGACCTTTCTGTTTCTCACCAAATTCAACTACAAATTTCATCCACTTGGCGTTTTTAAGCCCCCTTCCTTCCTCCAAAACAACGCGAAGTCCTTACTCCTTGGCTTATTGATGTGTGTAAAACAGGTGTCGGAAAGCAGGCTCTACAGGCAAAAGGTGTGCCATTATTTATTTCTTGTTATGTTTCTATTCCACCCTTCCACCTCTATTCCACCCTTCCTGTGTGGTCTTATGTGGTTCCCCACCGCCTGTTTATCCTCACAGCAACCCTGTGAGGTAGGTTAGGATGAGAGAGTGGGAAAAAGTGGCCCATAATCACTCAGTGAGCTTCATGGCTGAACTGGGGATTAGAACCTGGATCTTCCTGGTCCTAGTCCAGTACTGGGACCATTGTACCATACTGAGGTGATGCTACTTGATAAGGCAAATGCAACAGCCCTCTTCTGGCATTCAAAAACCTAATCCTGGAAGGGACCCAGAAACCTGCCTGCTGCCCTTCAGTCCCTGACTCCACTTTTCAGCTCTGTTCAGACCTTTTTATTTAACATGGGGAGGTCAGGAGGAGCATGGAGCCAGCGTGTGTGCCCCTGTATCCCATCCACATAACACCCTATAGCTGAAGCTCAATTAGACTTTGAATGCCTGAATGATGTTCACATGTTCAACTGCGCGTCAGGCATATGTGACTAGATCTAATTGACCCTTCCGGTGAATCTTGTGTGACATTGTGGCTGGTGCAGCTTTGTGTTAGAGCATCTATTCCAAAGGTGCTCTAGCCCCATGGCTTGTTTTTATCTATATTGCCACAGTAGGTAAGTTCCATGATAAACTCCTCGTGTGGAGATGGTCTTTGCTTCTGAATACTAGTTGCTATGGTACATGCGTAAGGTGATCCTGTTTTCTTCATGTGTTGCTTCTGGGCTTCTAATAGGCATTTCGTTGGCCACTGTGGGAACAAGAGAAGCTTTCCAGGCAAAGTATAAAGTGATGGTTATCACCTTTAAAGCCCTACATGGTCTGTGTCCAGGCTACCTGCGGTATCGCCTTCTCCCATACAATCTGCCCCGCACACTCAGGTCCTCTGAGAACAATTTACTCCAGCCAACAAAAGCAAGGCTGACAACTATTACCCAGGGGGAATCCGCACGTCGTTCTGAGATCGCTTCTAAGTGACCCCAGTGCGGCGCGAAAGCAATCGTGTACCTGGCCTTTGGAAGAGCCGACGAAGAGACGTCCTTGCCGCCACCGCCACCCGCAGACCTCCTCGCTGGCTGGGACAGAGAGCTCGGGGGAAGAAGGTGGGGTGGAGAGCTTCTTCCGCTCTCAATCCCGCCTTCTTCGACCGAGCTCTCCTCGCCGGTTGGCGAGGAGGTCTGCGGGTGGCGGTGGCGGCGGGAAGGACGTCTCTTCGTCGGCTCTTCCAAAGGCCAGGTACACGATCGCTTTCACGCCGCACTGGGGTCGCTTAGAAGCAATCTCAGAATGACGTGCGGATTCCCCCCCAGAGGACCTTTTCCTCTGCTGCTCCCAGGTTATGGAATGACCTGCCGGGAGAGATTCGTCAATTTAAAAGTCTTCCGGAATTTAAGAAAGCCATAAAGACTGATTTCTTCCAGCAGGTCTACCCAGTTGAATTTTAAGATGCCTTTTTAATAATGTGCTGCTTTTAATAATGTATTAGTTTTAAATGTTTTAATTAGTTATATGTATTTTATGGTGTTTTCATTTGTGTTGTACCCGCTTTGATCCAGAGGGAGAGGCAGGTAACAAAATTATTATTATTATTATTATTATTATTATTATTATTATTAGGTCTGATCTAGCATGGCTCATACGAGTGTCTGTTGGGGAGAAATGGGATTGGTGTGGGAGATAAGGAATGGAGTATTATATGGAAAAGGATATGGGTGGCTGGAACCCTGAGCAGAAGCACTCCACATTGCAACATTTTGTTCCCGGTCCCACTTGCCCACTTGTAGTTTCATTTTAGGCTACCTGGATATATGCCCTGTCTGTTTGGCAATTATTCCTTCTCCCCATTAAGCCTCCTCATCACAACATTTCTGGCTATCGACCTGGTCAGATTTTCAGTTTTCTCCTTCAACCCTTGCGCTAGTCTCTCTTAAGATCTTAAGGGTGGAGAAATAAAAGATACAAGTCTGAAAGCTGGTAGAATTCATGTACATCCTTTCAGGTTGCCTCTCCTAATTCAGAAAAGATGCCAGGGATGGAAACTTGAAGAGGAAAACCTGACTTTTGTTGTGTTTAATATTATAGCAAAGGGAGACAGCGTGGCCCTCGAAATACTGTAGCATTGTGGTATTCCATCCAGTTCTTGGTTCTCGGCCTTCTGCAGACACTTGGGCTCCAATTATTCTTGTATCTTGCTCTCAGACAAATTAAAATTTCATAATCTTTCTACCAGCCTTGTTGGGCAGAGTGCTATGATAGGTCAAGTAACATCTTCTAGCTACACTACTTCTCTCGGAAGTTTCGAAGCCCTCAAGGAATTTGTACCTATAGGAAAGCCACAGAAAGCCTCTTAAAACACACTCACACACACCCCTTGCTGCATATTCTGCAAGCTGTTCTGTTTGTTGTTTGAGGGCAGAAAAATGTAGGCTTTGAAAAAGGGTTGCGGATAAGGCTAAAAGAAACTCTAAGTCTTAGCCTCTAGTGAAATTAAAGCTGGAATACATAAGTCGTCTTCTTCTTCTTCTTCTTCTTCTTCTTCTTCTTCTTCTTCTTCTTCTTCTTCTTCTTCTTCTTATTATTATTATTATTATTATTATTATTAGGGGGGAACACCCATAATCGGTGCAATAGAGGTGTTTGGAGGAACTTCAAGGAAATCTGCTTTGTAGGGGTTATTTGGCAAAGTGAAAAAGGCATGCTTTTGATTGCAGAAAACATGGTTACCTGCTTTTTTTAGGTAATTGACTACAATCTTCTTTCAGTCAGTAGTTGAATATTTTTCATTAGAATGTTATTGACCAGATAGCACTCTCCAAAATGAAGAGAAACCCTGGAATAAACCTGCACAGCTTGTGCCCCATCAAACAGAACAAAGCCCACCAACCGTATACAGTGAGCTGCCAGGTATTTGACACTCCTCTGTTTTGCAGTCCTAAGGTTGTGCAGAACCAGTAAGCTTAAGAAACCCTTGTGAATCACCATACATAATTTCTGAGTTTCTGAAGGGACTCTCATATGATTAAGGACATATTAATTGATCATGGCAACAAGGAAGAGGGCCTTTTCAGTGGTGGCCCCCCAATTATGGAATGATCTCCCCAATGAGGCTTGCCTGGCACCAACATTGTTATCCTTTTGGCGCCAGGTTAAGACTTTTCTCTTCTCCCAGGCAGTTAACAACATATGCTAAATTTTTAACTGACCCCAGAATAGCTGTTTTAAATGGATATTGCTGTTTTTATGCTTTTAAATTTTTGTATATTTGTTTTTAATGTTCATTGTTTTTAACTTTTGTAAACCACCCAGAGAGCTTCAGCTATGGGGCGGTATATAAATGTAATAAATAAATATTGCAACTCTGCTTTCCAGATAGGGTGGAAGGCAAAACAGAGTGGGACCAAAGGCAAAAGGGGGCATGACAAAATACCAGCATATTTTTGCTTAAAGCTCTTGCTTCCAGTAACCAAACTTTATGAGAGGGATTTCAATATTTTAGAATAGCTGAGAATCTACCAAATGGTTGGTGGTTGGGAGGAAAGGGTTGAACCCTGGAGTGCCAGATTGGAACCAATTGGCTGGATTTAGCCTACAACCCTGTTGTGTCCCTGTTTTAGTGGCTCCTCCATTTTCAAGTTTTGGTTTAATCACCATTCATTCTAAGTAAATAGCAGTGCACTATCCAGTCACTTCAAATGTATGAAGCTGGAAGAATACCATAATTTTAAAGGTTTGAAGGTGATATACTAGCAAAATTAATAACTTGGCTGTGTACACATGCTTTCCTTTCCCCCCACAAACATTGTGTCATGCCAAACACATTTTTGAAGCACTACAGAAAACTTCAACACCTATTTAACCAAAGGCAATAGTGGGTTGAGTATACACACCACCAGCAATTATATCGTTACTATACTACCTCCAACATTCCTGGGCGTGGGTGGAAATATAATTTCTCCAGCCAGAGATTTGGATACTGGTTGTTCCATTTATGCCTTAAGTTGTAACCTTTATTTGCATCTTGCTAGAAAAGCGAACTGCTTCTAAGTTTTGTTGCCACAAAAAGAAAAAGAAAAAAAAAAAGGGGGGGGGAAATCTTGATCTTGATGAGACAATAAATAAATTACAGAAGAGGCTGCAGTTATTAATGCATTGTTCTATTGATTTCCCCCCTCCCCCAAGGTTCTATTCATGGACATAAAAGACCCAGATAAAGAGCCAGTCTTCCTAAGAACCGGAAGACAGATTATTAATGATAATTGCACTGTGCGTTCTGCTTGCTCTGATACATTTCGTGATGTCAACTATTTTTGTTGAAGAGCAATAACACTTACTTGAGGCCTACTTCCCAAATGGTTATTGACAGGGATAACAAAGATATTACAATGGCACTGTCTGTGTCTTAGGATGAAAGTTTGCTGAATTTAAAGTGCTGCATATGTAGGGAAAGGGACTGTGTTGAATTTTCCTTTGCCCACATGTTTGCTTTCAAAACTGCATCCTGCCAGTTGCTTCCCTTCTGGTGTGGCTTAGTTCTGGACTCAAAACCCTACCAATATTAAAACATCTAAGGGAAAGTGGTGAGAGGGAAGGATTCAGTCACCAACCTGCCCATTCATGCTGTGCTTAAAATTCCACCCCGGATATAAATTCTGCAGTGACCCACTTGTAACATGTGATCTCAACAAGTTCACCCTCACAGTTTCAAAGGGGAAAGGGTATTTCTGAAATTGTAAATCAACCTTGACTCCACCTCACCTCCTACAGGTTTTGTTGGGATATAGTTGTGGCATAGCGTTCCAATCAACTCTCTCTCTTCTTCTTGCAAATGAAAATTTTCGAAACACTCACTCCAAGTTATTTTGTTAAAAGCATCAATTCCCCCTAGTTTGAGGAGGTTGTGCTTCTACACTTTTTCGCAAATCCAGAATTATCTTGCTGCTTCATATTGTTTGAAGCAAACCCCCTAATGGGGTTTTCTTATTATACCTGTATGTAAATCAGTGCCCAAAGTGCAGAGGGTGGGGAGAGGAAAAAAGGAAGTGGGTGATTTCAAAGTTGGAGAAAAATAGAAATTGGCATGGTTACTGCAGACTCTGTTATGGGCATTTCTACATGAGGCTTTTATCCTGCACCTTTACCAAGGATTTTGCTTCTGAATTTTTTGCAGGATTAAGATCAGCTCCTTTACACATGTTTTTTTCCAGGTTCTTTTGGTCTCTGCCTTTCTATATGTTTCATTATACAACTACTAGATGGCGCTGTGGTATAGCAGAATTGTGCGATTACAGGAGAGTCTCATTCCGCTATTTCTAAATAATACCAGACTTTCCTCATTAGGAAGAAAAAGTGATAATGGTTGCAAAACACAGGAGAGGCCGTGTCATGTAAAGGACCTGCAAACTACAATGAGTGAGCAATTATGAACTTGTGTAGAAAGGCTCTATGTCTGACTGAAAAGAAGTGGGATAGTTATGGGTCTGCAGTTCACCTGAGAAGAAGTGAGTTGGCATCCCATCCCATTTCACTTTGAACACTTTTGTGATCTTATACATGTGCATCATTTGTCTACCTGGCTTGTCTGGAAGACGGTTAGAATGCAGGTAGTTAACCATTCATAAGCTAGAAATCACTGTTCAAATAATGTGTGTGTGTATGTCTGCACACCCTTCCTTATTAGATCAAAACAGTTTGAAAAAAATGGGGAAAAGAAATTATCTGCTCTTTACTTGCATGTGTTTTTCAATACCCGCTTTCACAAATCATAATGGTGGCATGTGGGGGGTGGGGCGGTTCTTAGTCTCTTCAATGCATTGTTTTTCTGTTTGGCTGTAGCTGCCTGCTCAGTCTGTGGAGAATTGGCCTATGCTCTTTTGCTTGGTGGCCTTAAGCGAGGAAATAATGTAGATAATAGATTCCTGTACATCTCCTGCATTCCTACAGTACATTATCATTTTCACTGGTTTGGAGCTTTTGCTTAGATGGCCTCTCATGTTTTATCCATGTGGCTCAAGAGTTCTTCTATGGAGACAGTTTCCTCTAAAACCAGGAGGATCCTAAAAAAGATTCAAACCGGGGCCTCTCCAAATGGAATTTTAATGGTTGTCTTAAAGCAAGAATGCAGACTTTGCAGAGATCTGCCAAAATCCCCTTGCTAGCTTGGAGGCGGGGAAGAAGAGTAAAGGGTCTCTGAACAGCTGCGAGGGTGAGCAGATGCAAAGGAAGACAAGGGTTCTTATGTCTTCCGGAGCTTTCCGGAAGAGAGAATTTCCGCAGGTGTAGCTTTTCTCACCCTGCGTGACAAGATGCATCTGTCACTCCACAAGTGATGCAGGAACCCGGCGTTTAATTGCATTAGCTCACTCTAATTACTGTCATATCTAATAATAAAAGAGGATGTGTGTCTGTCCTTCAGCACCTAGACACCTGAAACTTGCACAGTATGGGGACCCTAGAGGTGTGCACCCTGGGGTTATTTTGTTTTTAAAATGTATTTTATTAATTTTAATTTGTTTTAATGTGTCCATGTTGTTGAAGCCTGCAGTAATAACTCCAGCCACTAGGGGCAGACTGCCTTAAATAGTTTGTTTGTTTATTTATATATATATATATATATATATATATATATATATATATATATATATACCGCCCCATAGCCGAAGCTCTCTGGGCAATTTACAAAAGTTAAAAACAGTGAACATTAAAAACAAATATACAAAAATTTAAAAGCATAAAAACAGCAATATCATTTAAAACAACTATTCTATAGCTTTGCAGTCAGCACAATTTGGAGCCCTTGGAGTTTAGCAGACTGAGGCAGAATTACAAGACTGTTTCCTCCCTTCAGCTGTGGGGCAGCCCCCCCTCAGGGGAATGGAGTGGGCAGAGCCCTCCCACAGAGGGCTAGAGGGGTGCACCACACCGGCAACATGGCTTCATTCAGACAGAGTTGGCACAATGTGTCCAACTCTGATAACTGATAAACCTTGCTTGAAGGTGGCTTTGCTGTATCAAACTAAAGGCTATTCTAACCCATACATAGCTGGATCTGTTTGCTAGTTGTTGTTTTTTTACATATAAAATAATTGTATCACAGGAGCATTTTAGGGTGCACTGCCACTCCTCAGCCAACATACCTGAAATCAATCAGATAGAAATTAGAGACTGGGTATGGAGTGAATCCTCCACTCCTTAGACCCACAGGCAAGGAGGAAATACTGTATGGTGTCAGAAGTTGGCTTGTCTCTCATTTTGGTCTCCAACACAACCAGTCAGAATGGCTGCAACTTCTTCCACCCCACAGTAAGTAATGGAACATTTCAGGTCTCTATCAGATGTATCCTTTGTGAGAAATTCGAGAGAGGACTGGAGGAGGTGGGAACAGACTTTGAGGCTGTATCTTGCTGACAACGGGAGTCCCTAATCTTTTTTGGGGGCGGGGCATCTAGTATTTTTTAAAGAAGTGCTGTGGTGGGTGCAATCACAAAATGGTTGTGGAGTCACAAAATGTTGCAGGTGCCTTCTTTCTCTGTGTTCTCTTGCACTCATACATGCACTAAGAGGGGGGGACAGACAGAGGGGAAAAGAAAAAGACAGAACACTCAGAGAGGAAAAGGGGAGGGAAACAGAGAACGGTAAACACACATGCACAGCATTTCCACACCCACCCACCCACCCATGCAATTGAATGGAGTGGTTTCTCCCTTCATTTGTGTGGAGGAGGTGAAGCTGCACTGCCCCAAATTGGCTCAATGTGGGGAGAAGTCCACCCCTGCCAAGGTCCCTGTTGTTCTAAGGATCCTTGGTGGAGGCTGGGCTCCCCCCCCAGCCACTTTTTTTGTGGGGGGAGGACACCTCTGCCCTCCTGCAAGTGAATGGAAAAATTGCTCCATTCAGTTCCATAGAGGAAAACAAATAGCCTGGTGAGCACCTCAGCATGGCTTTACAGGCACAGTGGCACCCATGGACATTGTGTGCTATATAAATAAATAAATAAATAATAATAATAATAATAATAATAATAATAATAATAATAATAATAATAATAATAATTGTGTGGGGATCCCAGTGTCTGAAGACTATAAAATTACCATTTTGCTTCACTACATTGAGGAAAAGGCTCTACAACAGGTTAATAACAACATGCAAGGCATGTTTGCAGATCCTAACAACAAAACCCTGGCAGAGGATCTTGTATCATTCAAGCCCTGCTGTGAAGCCAGAAAGAACCCTATGTTTGAGAGAAACCAATTTTGGCAACTTAAATACAACGAGGTTACAGGAATAGATGATTTTGGCTCAGAGCTAAGAAACAAAGCACAGCATTGTGAGTTTGGCCCTTCAGAGGATATTCTGCTGACGGACAAGATTGTCTTAAGCATAAGAGCTAGCCATACGGTACCCTGTATGGGGGAAGGTGGTCTTTCAGACGGACATACATGTGTGAACTAGCCCCTAATGAAAATAAGATAGCAAGTTAGCTCAGTGGTAGAGCACATGCTTTACCTGCAGAATTGCCATAGCATCAATTCCTGGAATCTCCAGTTAAAATGGTTAGGTAGCAGGTAATGGGAAATACTGCCAATCAAAGTAGACGATGACCCTGTTCAGACGACACGTTGGTTAAGCATTTTGAGCTAAACATTATGGCTTAGTGTGTCATGTGAACCATTACTAGTCATGGTAGGTACATAACCACAGTATAAACACACTCACTAACCATTTGCTGGGAAAGGGTTAGCGGTCTAACCATGGCTTAGCGTGTCATCTGAACAGGACCAATACTAGGTTAGAGAGACAAATAGTTTGATGTGGTATAAAGCGGCTTCCTATGTTCCATACTAAAGTGTCCACAGTGCAAACCTCTCCAGATGACTCAAATTAAGTTATAAGTGTAAGGGTTGAAGAGTGGAAGAAGTAAATATAAAATTGAACTTACCCTGTCTAACTCCTTCTGTTCTGTTCCCCAATTTACAACCCAGTTGCTCCTATCATTCAAATACACTTGACTCCAATCCTTTCCTTGAAAACAGGCTTCCTCAATCTGCTGCCCTCCAGATATTTTGGAGTGCACCTCCCATCATTCCTGACCATTGGCCATGTTGCTTGGGGCTAATGGGAGTTGAAGTCTAAAATTTCTGGAGGGCCCCAGGTTGGAGAAAGCTGCTTTAGAGCATGCTTTTTAAAACAACAGCAACAATGTATTATTATCAGTAGTAGTAGTAGTAGTAGTAGTAGTACACAAAAGCTGTTTCTGTGTAGGCAGAACACCACATTTGCAGGCCCTGATTACAAAGACATTTGAAAACACCGCCACAACTAAACAGGTAACATCTATGGAGGAATATTACAGGGTTGTATTTATTGTTCTATGGCTGCCCAGCAAGAATTAGTAAGCTCAGAATTAGAAGATAACCCCAGTTTGCTTGTCTTCTCTAGATGTTGCTGTTTGGGCCTTCAGCAGCTGCAGTTCCCTTGCTTTTGTGTCTTTGTGCTGGTGCAGGTTTCTTAGTTGTGTTCGCCTGTTCCTTTTACACACATGGACACACACACACACACACTCTTACTTCAGTTCCTCACCTGTTTCCCACTCCTCTTTGCCTCCTTCTCCTGTTGCTCGGCCTTGACCTTCCTTTACCCCCTGCTTCCCTGAACTTCCACCTCCCATCTTGCTGTCCTCCATCTCTTCCTTGCCTCTGTTTCCTTCTGATCTCCCCTCCCACTGCTTTGGACTTTTTGCCCCCTTTCTGTTCCCCCTGGATGCCCGTACTGTTCCGTCTTCTCTATCCCCTCCAGCGTTTCTCCCATTCCTGCTGTTGCCTTCCATCTTCGCAAAGGCTCCTGCTGTTTGATCTTCTCCCCTTTGGCTCCTGATGCTGTAGGATGCCTCCTGCCCTCTTCAGCTCTTGGATCTTTGCTGGGTCTGCTGGTCTGGTGTGCCACACTAGTAATAAGAAATACATGTATGGTTAATAGCTGTTCCCCCTTCTCTTTCTTTCTCCTTTTCCCTCCTCTCTCTCTCTCTCTCACACACACACACACACACACCAATCAAGCAACTGTCATTTTTGCATCCTCCTTTTCTCTTCAGATTAAATACAATGGGTTGTATTTTGATTGAGGCTTGCAAAGACACTACAATAAATAATACATGTAACAATGCTTTCTAAAAGAGTAATAATATAACAACTCCAAGATAATCAAGCTGCAAGGGATTTCATGAGTCCCATCTGCCCTGAGTTTCTCCACCAGCTTTATGGTCTCAAAAGATGTTCTATCCAGAGTGAACAGAGGGAAACGTTTTATGCAGAGGTGGGGTGGGGTGTGGGGGCGAGAAGGCAGAAATAGCTCTGTGCAGAAACTGCTACTTCTCTTAGAAGAATAGTTTTAGTATCTTTTAAGGTCTAGTGCTTGTTCACGCATTAACAGGGGCGCTGATTTGGGATGAAAAGCAGACTGGAGGTCTTGTAGGCAACAGTGCTTCTTAACATGTAGGGCTCCAGAGCAAATGAGCAGGCTGTCTAGACATTTGCATGGCAGCAATCACTGTGCACACTGTTCGTAATGCAGAAATGTATAGATGTCAGCAAATACTTACAATCTGAGTCTTTAAAAAAGAAGTTTCAGTTTCAGTAAAATCGGAGGATGTTATTTGCAACTAAGGGTGGTTTCACACACATTGCATAGCAGCCCATCCGGGTTAGCCACCAAAGGTACCTTCCAAAAGTTGACCCAGACAATTCTGGCGCTCTGATGAATATACTTTAATGATATACATGTTTTCAAACTTGTTAATCTCCTTCACACTTTACATTTTTTTAGGGTGTACACTTCTTTTTTTAAAAAAAAAAACAAAAACACTTAGGTGTGCAGCTAAAGGAAATAATTGGCCCCAAAAGGTATTTAGGATTGAGATGCCAGACTGTGACCCTGAAAAAAGATGGCTTCCACAGTCTAACTGCCTACTCTAGAGTAGTCCCACAGGTGTAAGTGGGAATAAGAGCGTGGAGATGCAGTGACGGGAAATGCTTTTGCCTGTTGTTTTCTGCCTATTACACCACAGCTTCTGTCCATCAAAAATAAACTTGGCCACTTAGCCAAACTAGATGAAAAGATAGAGAACTGTGTTTGGAACTCTCATGTCTTTACATTTTGTAAAAAGCAGGTGTGTGTGTGTCTGAGTGTGTGTGTGTGTGAGAGAGAGAGAGAGAGAGTCAGTCAGTCAGTCAGTCAGTCAGAGAAAGAGACAGACAATATATTTTAGATTAGGACTACAGTGCTAGAGGAGGGAATAATCTTTTCTCCTCATACAATTTTTCTGATCACCCCATCCCCAGCATATTTATTTATTTATTTAAAACAGTTTAATCCCATACTTCATCCATAAATGGCTCCCAGAGCCTGTTACAAAGATTAAAATAAGACACTCTATGTTGTTAGGCCTACAATGTAAAAGACACATCACAAAAGGAAATGGGATTGGGAGGTTGGAGAAAAAAAGCAAATTGAGCTACTAGTTTTGGGTTATTTATGTTGTCAGAGAAAGTGTAGGGATTAACCCACTCCTCTGACGGTTCCACAGTTCTGAGTCAAATCCCATTAAACTCTATCCCAACCTGCAGCTGTTTTTTATGAAATTTAAAGAGGGGTGAGATCACATCACAGTTCTCCACCGTCTTGACTAATTTGCCCCTCTGTCTATGTAAGACTGGAACCAGCCAGCTTTCAGAGAAATATGCTTACATTACTGAGACCCTATTCTAAAAGAAATCGTGCAGCCCATGTAGAATAATTCTGCGGAACAGGTTCAAAGATATAATTTCACATTAATGTGCATAGGCCTTTTTTGTGAGGCAACATATACAAAAGCACAAGCATAAATGTTCTCAAATGGATGCCACCCACTCTAGACTACAGGTTCACTGAAGTTACAGACATTTAGAAAAAAGGTATGTGTGTAACTGTAAATATCTTAACATTAAAATAAAATAAAATAGCCGTCTTCTAAAATACCTGTTTTACAATTGCCTCGAGCCTCATGGTGCACCTGAGGGGTATATTAATCGGTGGCAGCTCGCAGTAGGATTTGTCTTATTGCTTAATTATATAGGGAAAGGAGGCATAGAAAAGAGCTGTGAGTGGAAACTGTTCATTTTGCAGAACAGTACTTGAATCCTGTTTCTGTTTCTTCTTTCCCAGCTACATTAGGAAGCACGTGGTGGCAAAAGCATGATCACCTAACCTTCCCTGCTCCTGCTCATGTCTGCCTTGACTTGCAAGGACATTTCCTTCTAAATTTCAGCATACTCTACTTAAATTAAGGCTGTCACACTTGAGTACAATGAAGGCTGCTTCGCATATTGCATTTTTTTAAAAAGATATACAGATTCAGGACCAACCCATTTTGCTGCCTTTTTTCATGGCACTGCTGCACCACTCCTTTCCCCTGAAACCCTGTGGTATTGCTGTTGTGTGGTGGTGGGCAGGAAATCCCCAGCGGTCATCCAGGTACTGGAGCCTACCCCCCCCCCCCCCGTCCTATTCCCAGCTTTTGGAGACCAATCATTAGTCGCCATCCACTCCAGAACGCCACCCCACCCCACCCCGGATCAATGACAGGCCATATGGCACAGACAATGATGTCCCCAAGACCTTGCAAGTAGGGCCAGTCCTGTTTAAGTGTCAGTTATGAGGAGCTGAAATTAGGAGTGCAACAGGCCTGTGAGCAATTTTCTACTCTACACCACCGGCTCAGAGAAGAGAACAGCCAGTTTCAAGCCCGGATGGAAATGCTGTGAACTGGAATCCTCCTGAGCCCAGATGTGAGGTGATCAAGGACAGCCAATTTCAGTCCGCTGTTCTCCACGGCCTCGATGTTTGCATGCTGAGGGAAATTTTCTTGGTACAAGGAAATTTTCTTAGAAACAGTGGGGGACAGGGAAGAGGGGGTGATTTTGTTTACAAAGAGGGACATTTCTCAGGAAACAAAATGGAAGTTGCGGTCTAGTTTTGAAAGCTTCAAGATGGCTGCCCTTCCCTTTTAGGTATCTTCAGAGAACCCCATAGAGAAAATCAAATTAGTCAGGAGTAAGTTAGTTCAGCTCAGGGTAGCACGGTTATTGCTATAATTCTGCCATGCGGTAAGGAGAATTTTTCCACACATCAGATGTAGATGTGTGGTAAAATGGCTATATAGGCTCATTCAAAATATAGAACATGTACAGGACGGACTAATGTATAAACAGGAGTTTCCCTGAGGAGAAAGCCTAGCTTTGCCTCTTCTGCCTATGCAATGCAAATGTCAGATATACTTATTATTAGACATACTTAGCATTTGAATCGTTATCCTGCCCCATCACCTATACTTCAGGCACAAGAACATAACAAAAATAAGAAGAACTCTGTTGGATTAGACTAAGGGCCTATCTAATCCATCATTTTGTTTTACAGAGTGGCCAACTGAATGCCTATGGGGAAATCCATGGCCAGATCTACACCAAGCAGGATATTGCACTATGGAAGCGGTATATAAGAGGCAGGAGCCACACCAAGCAGGATATAGCAGTATGAAAGCAGTATATGGGATGTATCAATGGGCCCCAACAGTTGCTGTGCACTTCAATACCGCTATAAAGCAGTAGTGTGGCTCCTGCCTCTTATATACCGCTTCCATAGTGCAATATCCTGCTTGGTGTAGATGTGGCCCACAAGTAGGATATGAGGGCAAGTGTCTCCTGCTGTTGTTCCTTAGCAACTTGTATACAGAGGAATGTTGCCTCTCATCCTGGAGATAACATCAAGCCATCAAGACTAATAGCCCTTGATTGCTTTGATCTCACATAATTTGTTTAATCCACTTTTAAAGCCCTCTTCAGGTGTCCCCAATCTGTGTTTACTAAACACACATGGGGGGAGAAATTGCACTACACCCAGCCCCTCCATTGACATTTCCTTCAACCATTATATGTGGAGAGCATCTTTCTGAAAAGGAGGGGCTCCTCTATTTATGGAGGCTCTCCCTGCAATTTTTAATGCTGATTTTCCAGTGTTAAAAATTGCATGGGGAGGCTCTCTTGGTGTGGTTCCCCCACCCATCAGAACGGGGCTGCAGCTTGGAAAGGTGGATTGGAAAGCCTGGCTCTTTCTGTCTAGGATCACCAACAGAATGCCCAGGACTGGGGTTGACCTAGGGTGACCCTATGAAAGGGAGGACAGGGCTCCTGTATCTTTAACAGTTGCATAGAAAAGGGAATTTCAGCAGGTGTCATTTGTATATATGGAGAACCTGGTGAAATTTCCTCTTCATCACACCAGTTAAAACTGCAGGTGCCCTGCCCTCTTTTAAATCTGGTCACCCAAGTATAGCTCCTGCATCGTTAACTATTCTGATGAAGAGGGAATTTCACCAGGTTCTCCATATATACAAATGAGACCTGCTGAAATTCCCTTTTCAATACAACTGTTAAAGATACAGGATCCCTTTTTCTCCTTTTCATAGGCTCACCCTAGAGTTGACCCATTATGGAAGGGCTGTTGTAGATCTCCCCACACACTCAAAAGGCTGGGCAAGGAATAAATAAATAACAGAGGAAGTAGGAAACATTTCTGCACTTGGCATAGGGTTTTATCTGAAGGTCCAGACGGACCCCCATTCTAACCTCGAGCAATTAATTCTTTGTGGATAATGCTGCTTTCAAATTTTACTGCATGCTTCCCCCCCCTTTTTTTTTCTTTTGCTCTGGGGTGTGTGTGAAAAGGAATCTAAAACCCTCCGAAAAATATCTTTTTTAAAAAATACTGCATGTTCCTGTTGCTGCAGGGAGAGGCAGTTGTAATATAGCCAACAACCACATGCTTATAGTTACTGCGTCTCTGTTTCCTGGATATCAGCACTGGACTACGCACTTCCAGTAAAAGGAGGGCTAGAAACATGAGTGGGATCAGCTGCAGGTTCACCAGATCTTCCTTGCTGCTCATTGCTGCTGTTACAGCAGCAATGAGCAGCAAGGAAGATATCTTTTTCTCCTCTTCTTCAACTACTCTTTCCTGAGCTACAGGGTTAACTACATTTGCAAGGGAATAAATTCCACTGAAGGCAGTGAGATTTACCTCTGAGGAAACACAGTTGGGATCATGCCGTTTAAGCTCTATTCCAGCACAACAATGTTCTCAACATATGCAGCCATCACCATGTATTAGATCCCTGAGCCAAATCAGGCTATCTGTTGCTCTCACGCCTACACCCTATTTTTGATCCGTTTCACTTTGGGTGGACATTGCCCAACAACATTAATCTACAAACTAATAACCCCCTTCTCAAGACACATATTTAAAAGTGGCTTTAAAACATGTGGTTAAAAGTATATTTCATAAGTTTAAGGTGCTGATAATTTCATCACAAAGTTTGGAGAAGTGTGAAATTGGGCAGATAGCAAAGTTCTGAATAGGTGTTGTCAGATAATTTCATATCAGAATTCATTAAAGATTGAATATCTCAAACACATCCCTTGGTGTGGAGAAAGTCTATGGTCACAGAACTTCCTGGCGGCCACTTTGGGCTGTCCACTCCTTTCTTGCTTCTCAAAGTGGCCTGCTGGGAAAATGTATTGCTGATCCAGGCTAATAATAGTTTCCGAAAGAGCTAGCATGGGGCACTTTTGCTAGTTTCAAGGCTCGCCTAATTCATGCCGATATTCTGCCATGCTGAACTACCATGTACAGATTGCTTATAGCCTGACCTCTCTACCCTTATCTCGTACAGATTTGCAGAAACAAGGCATTTATAATCACAATGAATATCTCAATAGGAATCATGCGCTCTGTTAACACTCTCTCTTTAGGACAGAATGTGTAAAGTGATTAATTGGTGCAATTAGCTGATTAATGGCTGGATCACAGTTTTAAAAAATAGAGTCCCGATTAATTGCACTTGGCCATCTGGGCTCTTCCACTATGAGCTGTTGGGACCTGGGTAGCTGCTCCGATGCCTTTTTTTCTCCCCTTTGAGTTCTATTTCTACTGCTGGTTAACCAGGACAGATTCTCCCAACTCACAATGGGATGAGCACCAACCTGTCCCTAAAAAGTGACAGGCTGTCCAGTGGCCAACTCTAGAGGCAAAAGAGAAGTATGTGTGAATGAAACGCATCTGTGGCTATGGGACTTAGAAGCAGGGGATGGAGCATGTCACTCTGGTCTCATGCCTTATTCCAAGGGCGTTGAACCTCTTTCAGCTCAAGGGCTCAATTTTGGAGAAGCTCTTGGGGGCCGCATTCCAGTGGTGGGTGGGGCAAAAAGCAAAGCCCAAATACAAGCATATGTTTGCTTAAAGCTCTTACTGCTAGTAGCTAAACTTTAGGTGAAGCATTTCAACTTTTTAGAACAGGAAACAGCGCACAACAGACAGGAAGCCACCAAACGACTGGTGGCTGGGGAAAGGGGTGGGGTGTAGGGAAGAGATGTGGCCAACAGGGGAATCTCAAAGGGCCGCCTTTGGCCCCTGAGCCTAAGGTTCTGCACCCCGTCTTACAAATCTACTTGCTGATCAGGGACCTGAATGGTGCAATGAGATGTAACTTGGGTGAATCCTGCCAAACCGGCTTTGGACTCATGGTGCAACAGGTGTTTTATTGCTTCACCACTTGCTTGTATTTCTGCATCAGCATCAAATTCAAAGGTCTCACATGTAAAGCTCATAACTTCCCTAGCTAGGGCTATTTTCACAAGAGATAAAGCTTTTAAAACAATAAGTTTTATATATTTTCCATGTTCCCCTGCTGTCAGAAATTAGGTGGGAAGCAAGTGGGAAGAGACCCCCTTCCTTGGGAGTGGCACCCCATTTCTGTAATTCTCTCCCCAGGGGTGGGCTTTGCAGGGCACCTATTTTGCTATTCAGTGCCAGACAAATACTTTCCTCTGTTAAATTTAAAAAAAAAATTATTGCCAGTTTCTAACTGCTGCTTTTAACTGAGGATTTAAATTTTTCTTCTTTCATTATGTAAGCCGCCCTGAGAATATTTATTATTAAGGGGCGGTATAGATTTCTTTAAAAACAAACAAATCCATAGATGAAATGCTGCAAGAAAGCAATTGAGCATTTCAAAGAATGCAGGGGGTCCTGATAGCACGTAATCTTGTTGCTGTACTTCCTTCCAAGATAGTGTGTTTTTATTAAAACTCTCATAAATGAAGATATAAGACACCTGAGAGACGACAAAATGGTTTGAAAACAAAAGCCTTTTATTAAACTAGTTCATGGATCTGCTCCTATGCTGTGAGATTCTAACCTTTGGATATTACAGCAAAGCCATAACTTGAGGTGCTGGGTCTAGGACTGGATCATTACAGATGGATTTTTCAACGCCAGAGGGTGAACAAGCCTTTTCTGTTGCAGATATTTTTAGCATCACTTTTCCTGGATCACTACAA
Organism: Elgaria multicarinata webbii; assembly: GCF_023053635.1. Taxonomy (NCBI): domain Eukaryota; kingdom Metazoa; phylum Chordata; class Lepidosauria; order Squamata; family Anguidae; genus Elgaria; species Elgaria multicarinata. Next base: position 11,081,588 of record NC_086184.1, read on the forward strand.
TCACACTACTTCAAACAAAACAAAAACATGACATAACATTAGCTTTCTTCATTCATTCATTCATTTATTACACTTCTATGCCACCCAACAGCCGAAGCTCTCTGGGCGGATTACAAAGATTAAAAACTTTAAAATACATACGCAGTATAAAAACTATTTACATACTAACATTTAAACAGACAGTACAGACAGAGTCACACATATATCTAAACAATTTTAATTCTATTTTTTTTTTAAATCTAAATTTTAAATCTAAACAATTCTAGTTCTGATATTAGGGGAATCTAATAAAATACTATGTTTAAAAATGCTGTTTTAAAGAATGGAACAGATCATCACGATCACTTCCTCTAATGCAGAACTTGGATGGTTGGGGGCTGACAGGCCCATTAAGGGGCCATTAAGAAACAAGAGGGAGTTATCAGCCTGCTCAAGGGAGCCCTAAAGCTTGCAGAAGTAAAAAAAAGCCTTTGTGGGGGGGACACCTAAGGGAACAGTCCCCGCAACCTTCAATCCCCACCCCAGCCAAACAAAGAAACACAGGACTGAGCGTTCTCACTGGCCATGGTATGTTATCTAGGGGGAAATGGAAAACTATATGGGAAGGGGAATGAGAGGTATCCCCAGCCACACAAAGACAGTCGACAAGCTGTCCTGGTAGCCCAGTCAGTCCATCTGGCCCAGCTAGGCTCCACCGAGGCCCTGGTTCCTGCCCGGGGAGCCATGCCTTCCCAACCCTAATCCAAACCTGAGGCTTAACCCTAACCATCACGTACCACTGAGCCTTCCCTCTGGCTTCTGAAAGTCAGTAGGCAAGCCATTCTAGTGGCCCACTCAGTCTGTCTGGCCCAGCTAGGGTCTACCAAGGTTTAGGTTCCTGCCCAGAGAGCCGGGCCTCCCTGACCCTAATCCCCAGGTTCCCGCACTACAAGGCACTTGTTACAAGCTTCCTGGAGACCCGGACAGGAGCATACCTTTAGGGGCTAGGATATATAATGTTTAGTTGTGCCTCCCCAGTCAATTATTTTCAAGGGGTTTAAGCAAATTTAGTTTTGTGTCTTGGTACAGATGTAACACAGCCTTATCACCTAACCATCCTTAAGAGATTGGGAACACCGTGAAGGCTTGTGTTCTCTTTCTCTGCCCCTTTTCTTTCACTCTCATCTGGGCTAATCATGGTTAGTACAAGTTGCAGTTTGAGAACTGATTGCAGATTGTAATTTGGTGCTAACTCTGGTTAGTAAATTCTGCGGGGGACAGATGTCTCGCTAACCAAAGAGGCAGAAGGAGGGGGAAGAAGAAAAGAAGAGAGGAAAGAGGGGGAGGAAGGAATACGAAGTTGTTGGGTTAAGAGAATTGCATCAGCCCCAACTATGGTTAGGGCAGGGGAGGGCAACAGAAATTGGATGGGGCAACTGCATGGCACCACCCTGCCCTCCCTGGGCTGAAACATGTCAAAGATGATGGCCATGCCTCCCAATGTCAAAGTAGATGTGGCCACACAGCCTGATGTCAGAAGGTGTTTTATTTGGTTTCTGATAGGCATATTTGGAGGATCTTCCTTCTAACGCGTCCAGCAGGAATTGGCTTCGTTGTGTATTGGCCTCGTCTTATTAGGGAGAAGACATGGGACAGGTGGATTGATTTGGTGGCTGGAGAAGGTCTTCCCAATGGGGAAGGTGCCATGTGGGAAAGTCCCTCTCCTGCCTCCCCTCCGTAATTTTCTTCAATCTGTGATAGGAGATAAGAGCAGGGCTTTCTTGGGGGATGCGCTTCAGAGGCCAAACCTTGCCCCCCGGAGAAATTCTTGAAGGCCCCCTGGGCCAGATGGGCAACCTCTGTGGGCTGGAGGTTGCCCTCCTGGGGGTTATGAGATCAGGCCTGCATCTGCACCAGACCTACCTTGGATTGAGACTGTGTTTATAGAGTATGTTTCATCAAGAAGGAAGTACAATTATAATTACAGTGGATGTTCTTTACTCAATAATTCTCTTAATGTTCTTGTGGCATTGTTTTGTTTTCCTTCTCTTCTGGAAGTGAGAGCGCTTTGATTCAACTTCAAAAAAAGAAAGGAATCCCAGATATTAAAAAAAGAGGTTGCATTCCTCTAATTGAAAGTTATAAGTAATTAAACAGTGCTTCTGATCCTGCCTTAAAATAATCAAAGAAATATTTACCCTTTTCCTTGTTTCCACTGCAAGACAATCATGTAATTTATCTCAGTGGGATACAGGATGTGTGTGTGTGTGTGTGTGTGTGTGTGTGTGTGTGTGTGTGTGTGTGTGTGTATGGCTTCACTTTGCCCTGGATAACTAGAAACCTAGGGAATGAATTTTCTGTTTAGTGTCTAAGACTGAACTTATTGATCATGAAAAGAATAACATTTTCATTGTACCATGAACCACTTGCAGAGGAAGAAGCTTTTCTGGACAGGTGGTTAAAAAAGAAGGAAGTGGAGCTAGACTTTGTTGGCAAGATTGCAAATTCATTAATTTTAATTATAAAATGCCTGGAGACTGATCAAAGGGGATATTGAGAATAAAATGAACTGGTGTTCTACTTGAATTTCCAATGCAAGGAATAGAAGGCTTTTGGAACAGAGATGTTAAAATGGAACCGTACCACTGTCTGCAAAGAATAATGCCGATGGAGAAAAATGGCAGCTTTCAAGTTAATATAGCTATTTGGGCTGTGTGACTATATTTTTCTGTCTCTTGGACTCCTGATGGGATGCTTATGGATATGTAGTTGTGCTGTCTTTGTGGTAGGAATTATTTGCATTCCCTAACTCTGCCTTTCATGGTAGTGTGATCGGCAGGTGAGTGACATTGTTTATCTCCATGCAGTTAAAAGTTCCACCTGTTGCTTTTATGCAGCACAAGCCGCTTTTAAAAGCAGACAAGCAGGCCAGAACATGTTTATTAGTCAAAAGGCAACTTTATGAGGGCTTGTAGTTGCTGGAGTCCATGTAACTTGCCCCCCAAGTGCCAGGTGTGTGGAGTGGGGTAGGGAAAGACACTCTGTACATGCTCAGTGGGATTCTCCTCTTTAAGGATTAGTCCACATTTTCAAGAGCTGAGTAAACCAATTCACGGTGAACCAGTTCAAGACCATTAAAGCTTTGGATGAGATTAAGCCAGTAATTTTTGAAGTGTGTATGTACTGGGCCAGGAAAGAATTTCTGGTGCATCCCAAGGTACGAATAGAAATCATGGTAGATTAGACCAAGGGTCCTTGTAGTCCAGCATTCTCAGTGGCCAACTAGATGCCCAAAGGAAAACCATAAGCAGGGCATGAGTGCAACAGCACCCTCCCATCCATCTTCCCCAGCAATTGCTGTATATAGGCATACTGCCTCTGGTACTGGAGGTAGCACATAGCCATCACAACTAGTAGCCATTGACAGCATTATCCTCCATGAATTTGTCTAACCCCCTCTTAAAGCCATCTAAATTGGTGGCCATCACTACACCTTGTGGCAGCAAAATCCACAGTTTAACTGTGAACTGTGTGAAGATGTACACACTTCTTCACATAGATGCTCTTTTGTACCCAGAGTACAGAAGAAGTTTCCTATCACATCTCTGTATGATTAACTGATCTTGCCGCCTTCCTTTCCCCTTTCAGTAGGGGTTCCGCAAGGCTCCGTGCTTGGCCCGTTGTTGTTTTCCTTATACATGTTGCCCTTGGGCAAGCTTATTCAATCTCATGGCTTCCAATATCACCTGTACGCCGATGATACACAACTATATCTGTCATCTCCGGAACTTTCTCCTGATGTTCACGATCGTATCTCGGCATGTCTTTCAGATATCTCAGCTTGGCTGCTTCATCGTCGTTTGAAACTCAATATGGCAAAGACTGAATTGCTTGTTTTTCCTCCTAAACCTTCTCCTCATCTCTCATTCTCTCTTACTGTCAATGATGTTACGCTTACTCCGGTCAAGGAAGCTCGTAGCCTTGGCTTTATATTTGACTCCTCGCTCTCCTTTATTCCTCATATTGAGACAGTAGCTAAATCTTGTCGATTTTTCCTGTATAATATTGCCAGGATTCGATCATTTTTGTCTGTCTCTTCTGCCAAGACGCTTGTTCATGCACTGGTTATTTCACGGTTGGACTACTGCAACCTTCTTCTCTCTGGCCTTCCTTCTTCTCACATCAGTCCGTTGGTTTCTGTTCACCATTCTGCCGCAAAGATCATCTTCTTGGCTCGCCGCTCTGACCATGTTACTCCGCTTCTGAAATCTCTTCATTGGCTTTTAATTCACTTCATAATCCAATATAAACTTCTCCTGTTAACCTTCAAAGCTTTTCACGGTCTAGCTCCTTCCTATCTCTCCTCTCTCATCTCACACTATTGCCCCGCTCGTGCTCTTCGCTCCTCTGATGCCATGTTTCTCGCCTGCCCAAGGGCCTCTACTTCCCTTGCTCGGCTCCATCCATTTTCTTCTGCTGCCCCTTACGCCTGGAACGCTCTTCCAGAACATTTGAGAACTACAAGTTCAATCGCAGCTTTTAAAGCTCAACTAAAAACTTTTCTTTTTCCTAAAGCTTTTAAAACTTGATGTTGTGCAGACTTTGTACTGTTAGTTTTACCCTACCCTGTGCCTGCTTACCCTACCCTGTGCCTGTTTGCATTCTCTTCCCCTCCTTATTGTTTCATTATGATTTTATTAGAATGTAAGCCTATGCGGCAGAGTCTTGCTATTTACTGTTTTACTCTGTACAGCACCATGTACATTGATGGTGCTATATAAATAAATAAATAATAATAATAATAATAATAATAATAATAATAATAATAATAATAATAATAATAAATTAGTCTACTTGAATGGGGTGGGAAATATGAATGGGTTCCCATCACATCTCTGCATGTGTTACTATTTCAGGCTCACCTTCTTCCAATCAGGTGGGTGCAGAAATGAAGGCATGTGATTCTTACAATTTCTGAAGGTATGTGATTCTTACAATTTCACTTTCTAAAACTAAACATTAGGGCAATGGTGTAGTGGTAAATTCCAAAGTGGGGATGCTCATGAAAGACCCCATAGCCACATCACAAGGAGAGTAAAAAATGTAGGCAACTTTGTTCATCCATATCAAAAAAGGAACAACACAAAACCAGTTCTAGCAGGTTTTACTTCCTCCAGGAGCAGGTGCTCCTCCTGTTCTTCCAAAGATATTAGTAGATGTCTGTTTATATTGAAATGGAATGCCTGCTTTCTATCTGCCTGTAACTGATTTTTCCTTCTTGTTTCTATCCATTCTTGCAGCTGATGATGTGGGTTTAGCCCACGGAAGCTCATGCCTCAATAATAAAGACCCTGTTAGCCTTTAAGATGTCATGGGCCCTTTTTGTTTTTAGACAGTAGTAGTGGGAAACACAGCAAGGTGAGGAAGGAACATCCTGTAAAAGATGTTATATTTTCGAATGAGTAAGAAGCGTTTTAGGCCAGGTTTTACTCACTCAAAATGAGTAGGATGAAGATTTTTTCATCTAAAACATTACATAATCATTCCTGTGTATGCTGTACAGTTCAAAGTTTTCAATGTTGCTGATATCGAAGTATGCTACTAGTCCTTAATACTGTGAGTGTACAAGACTTTTTCTTATCTAAATAATACACTTCCTTGTGTTTCCTGCAAAATTTGTGAGTTTATTTTCCTCCCTCTCTGATGACAATAACTATGGCTTTAATCGTATACCCACTCATCTGGAAATGAGCCCCATGGAATTCAGTGGGACCTGCTTCAGAGTAGGCATGTATAGAATTGCACTGCAAAGCATTTATACTTTTGAGCCTTTGGAGGGCTTTTGCCCTAAAAGGTGGCCTAGAAAAAAATATTTAAATAAAATGGCTCTGTACATTTTATAAATATGCCAAACTGTGCAATTGTATATACTAAGTTATAGGTGATGCATTTTATGTTATTAAACTATAAAATAAGTTTAGGTTTGATAAATACTGCATATCTTTAACATTTCCCCCAATTTTTTATTTATTTTTTTTTTTGCAGGGGTGGGTACTCTCACTCTTCCTCCTGGAAATTTAACACCTCTACTGTTGGGTAAGTGGGTATTTTATCATATATAGGATTGTGCTATAAAGGTTGCATCCATGTAGCAGAGTTGACATTAGAACTGAATTCCATTTATAACAGATCAGCATGCTGGCTGTATTGAAACTTATTTTATATCACGCTCTTCCTTTAAGGCTCTGTAAGGGGCAGATATTTTCTCTTCTAATCCTTTTAACAAACTGTGTAAAGAAGTAAGTTAGGCTGAGATATAGTGACTAGGGACGACTTCTGCATAAACCTGTATAGGATTGGGCTGTACCTTAACACTTGGAGGGAAGTTCCACTGAACTCAAATAGGCCTTACTTTTGAGTAAACCTGCACAGGATCGACCGGCACAGTTGGAAATGTTTTGGTCCTGCGGCTGTCTGATCTATTGTGCTTATCAAAAAGACAGACGAGAGTATTAGGAGGAACAACGACAACGCGTTAACAAAAGACACTCCGTCGAGTCTCTCTCTCTGCATAACCCCGGAAAGTTTGCGCTGGGTCAAGCAGCAAGGTAGAGGAGAAAAAACAAACACATAATAATTTATTTATTTTTTTAAAAAGCCCCGTTTACAAAATTTGGGACGCCAGACGACTACAAAGGGCTTTAAATCTCAGGAAAGCGCAGCAGAGGTTGCATTTGGAGCGATTTTACGCATGGGGGTGGGGATCAAAGTGGGTCAGAAAAAAGGAAGGGGGGGGGAGAATAAAAAGTTGAATGGTGATCATTTTTTAAAAATACCATATACATATGGAAATCGCGATAGCCCAGACGCTGCCACAGAGGGAACGGCGCGCGTAAGGCAGGGAGGGAGACGGTCTGAGAAGCAGCAACCGCGGCTGGCTGCCATCGGTTACAACAGCCGCCACGGCGACCCCTGCGTGCGTCCGCCCGCTTGTGCGCCTCTCCGCCGCCTCCGCCTTCTCTCTCTTTGCCTTGGAGGCGGCTCAGGCTGGGCGACTCCAATCCGGTGCCGCGCTCGATTCCTCCTCCTCCGCCCTCGTCGCCGGTCCGTGTTTTGCGTGCGATCGGAGCTGTATTTCCAGGGCTGTCCATGGCTCGGTGCTGTTGGCTCTCTCTCCGTCTGATCAGCCCAGGCTGTGCGGGGCTCCCTACGGGATCAGAGCGCTCCCCCGCCGGGACTCCACTCCTCACATCCTCCTGCTGGGACTCAGCTACATTTCCAGCCAAGCCTGGCTTTATTATGTGTGTCTGCACTGCAGCCCCAGCAGCAAGATCAGGAGGAGGAAAAAGAGCCAGGACAAAGAAAAGAGAGGGAGGTTGGCGAGAGCTAAAGAAAATAAAAACCCAAGGCAGCGGCAGCAGCAGCAACGGCGGCGGCGGCGGCGGCGGCTGGAGCAGCGATGAAGGCGGGCGGATCAGGGCCACCTCGCCGCGATTAACACATGGAGGCAGCTAGCAAGCCCTGCATCCATGCAAAGAAACATTTACCTTGTTTTCAGAAGTGCGTTTGTGCGGGAGGTGGAGGTGGAGGTGGTGGAGCAGGAGGAGGAGGGAGCGGCGGCGAAGAAGGACACCAGCCCGGACCGGCTGCAAGGCGCAGGAGAGGACGCAGCTCACAAGCCACATTGGGCTTGTAAAGAGCCCCACAAAAGAGAGGCAGGAAGAGAAGGGAAGAGGGGGTGGGGGGAAGAGGAGAATTGAGAGAAAGCTGCCCCATACTCCTTTATTATTATAATAATTATTTTTCAAAGAGAAAGCACCCTTCTCGTGTATTGTTGGCCCGTCTTTGGAAACGGAGACCCTTATTGGAAAGGAAATCGGGGAAGATTTTTTTTTTTACGGGGGTGCAGTTAAATCCAGGGGGAGGCATTGTCAGGCTTTTATGCAACCAGGTTTGCTTTACCGGTAATTAACAACAAAATAAAAACCCCTCTCCGGTCTCTTCAAGCCCCCCCCCCCACCCGCCCTTTCGCATCCGTAAGCATGATCTCGCTTGTTTTGCAAATGGTTTGGGTTGTTTTAAAAGTCTGAACGGCGCTTAAAGAAAAGGAAAAGCAGAGAAACTTTAAATGAAAGCACACAAGGAGGGGGGCGAAAACCACAAGATGCTTGGATGGTGGTTTTAAATTGTATTTATTGATTTGCACAACGTGTGTGTGTATGTGTGTGTGTTTGTTACTAAATCGCAATTGAGAAAGGGGGACGGAAAAAGGGGCAGAGGATTTGGTCGAGGCGAGGTCGAGATCTCTGGGCGCCCAAAGTGGGTGTTTTTTTTTTTTTTAAAAAAAAAGGACTTGGAAGTTGCCGCATTGCAACAGGCAAAGAAGTGAGAAATCAAATAATCGATCCGGGTGCTGCTGTTGCTGCTGCCGCCGCCGCCGCCGCCGCCGCCGCTTCGCCTCTTTGAGAACCGCCAGCAGACAAAGTTTCCAAGTGGGAGAAGAAGGAAGAGGAGGGGGAAAACAAGAGAGGAATAGGAAGAAAAGGAGGAAGGGGGGAAGAAGAGAGGAAGAGGAGGAGAGAGAAGAGAGGAGGAGGAGGAGGAGGGAAGGAAGAGAAAGAAAAGAATATCAGCGCTGGAAATGTCCAGAAGGAAGCAAGCGAAGCCGCGCTCGGTAAAAGGTAAGCTGCTGGCCAGGCGACATCACTCCGTGTGTGTGTATGTGTGTAACGTGTGCGTGTCTGTAAGCTGCTCCTGCCTTGCGTTTGGAGCCGCTCGCGTTGCTGCCCCGCCACCGTCACCGGCAAGCAGCAGAAGCGCCAGCCAGCCTCTGCCGCGTGACCAATCAGGGTTTGGGGCCAACCTTGGCGGGGATTGCGATTTTGCAAATCCTTCCTCCCCATTCCAACCCCCCCTCCCCACTTCCTTCCTCAGACCAGCCCGTGTACCGGAGCTTGGGTGGGGGTGGGGGTGGGGGGTGTCGTGCCGCTTCTCTCCATCCTCAAGTTCTTTTTGAGTTTTTCCGCTCTTCCTGTGCAGAGCTGCAGTAGCAAGAAAGGGAAACTCCTGGACTGCAATTAAAAGCGGCTTGCTGGGAGAGCAAGCTTTGCGAAAAAGGAAGAAAATCCACTCTTTATTCAAGAATCAGTTCCATAGATTTTGTTCAGTGACATGCGGTTGGGCTGCTAGGCAGAAGTGATGGGGAGACGCTCTCACTCAGTATTTCCTGATGTTGCCATAAGAGGCTTCAGCCTCGCTTCCCCCCTCCTCTCGGTGCAGAAGGACTAGCAGGGAAGACTTATGGTTCCAGTGGAAATGCCTGAGAAGGTCAAGGGAGCCATTGTTTCATGGGTCGTGAACTTCTGCTCAGGTGCACTGGATAGGATCCAGAGATACCACCTGATTAGCCATGCTAAAATTAGTGTGCCTCACAACGGGGACTGAGACACATCAACCAGGAGTTAGATGTAAATACACCCCAATCAAAGACTTTCATATCCCCTAGGTGTTGCATAAATACTGTTTAGCATCAATGGTTTGGTGGAGGTCACCAGCTTTGGACACAAACACTACAGGAAGATTCGGTAGAGGAATTTGCCCTGTTAAGACTGGTTATTACTCGGCCAGGGTACTTCCATTTTATATTGCTTTGTTAAAAGAATATAAAGCCCAGGTTTCTAGTGGTATCTGCCATTCCTGTTGGGTCTTGGACCCTTGCATTATTGATTAAATCACTTGCTGAAACCACTATCTGCTGGAATTGCTTACCAAGCTATGGAACATGAGGTTTTGCTAGAGAGCCTTCCCCCCCCCCCAAAGAATACCAAGTTCTGGTAGTCTGAGACTTGCTTCTGCTAATGCAGAGGCCTTGCATGCAGCAGCTGGAATCTTTGCCCAAGGCCCCTTCCCTATGGGAGACACAAGAATTCCTCTGCACCCCAGGTTCATCTTGAAGATTATTATTATTATTATTATTATTTATTTATTTATATAGCACCATCAATGTACATGGTGCTGTACATTGGGAGATGATCCATTGGGATCCTTGGAAAAGGTATCTTTTGAATTCTGCCCTATAGTCTAGGGCAAATCTGCCATGACATACTATTTCCAAAGTTGACACATGGATTTCAGATTGCGTGTAGGGCTAAACAGATATTGGGAGAGGACATGCTCTAACAGACAGAGCATATGCTTTAAACGCAAAAGTTTATAGGTTCCATTCCTGGCATCCCCAATTAGGGCTGAAGAAGACTCCACCCTGGAGAGCTGCTGCCAGTCAGTGTAGGTAATCCTGAGCTAGCTGGTCTGACTTAGAGTAAGGCAAGCTTCTTGTATACTTCCCCGTGGGCTGCAAGCTCTCCTTAGTCAGTGTATTTGGTGCTTGATTCAGAGCCTCAAGCTGCTAATTTTTTAAAACTCCGAATAGTATTGTTGATTTATGTAAGCTTTCTATACAAATCCCATACTGAAGAGTGTTCTTGCAGACCTGCATTGGCCACAAGGTGCTTACTTAAAAGAAGTTCCATGATGATTGCACTATCAGTGTGAATGGTGCTGTACAAGGAGTCACAAGGATCATACAATTGTTAAAATTCCACATGGGAGACAACAGCAGATAGAGAAGGAAATGGAGGAGGCGTAAACAGGAAGAATATTCATTTATTTCAATCACACATAGTTACATTGGAGAATGAGGATCCTACTGGCAAGCTGGATTGCAAGCTCCAGGCTGTCTTTACTCCAAGGTAGTTACATAATCTCTCAGGGGCTTAGTACCCCATTACTTTAGGACTAGATTCAACATCTATGGGGCTCATAACTGGGCTATAAGCCATAATATGACTTGTACTAAACACTGTCATAGACCTCTATGAGGCTTAAAGGGGAGTCCCCAGACTTGTGGTAAGCGCCTTTTGAGTGCAGATCCATAACTTACTCCATGGTGTTCCCTTGACTTTTTTGCAGAGCAAGTAATTTGTTGATGCAGAAGGGACACTTAATCCAAAGTATTTTCAGAGATGATGTACCGCTAGAGTAAACCCTTGTGTTGCAGCTTTGAATTGGAGAAAGGACAATTTTTCAGGAGAAAGAACGATGTTGTAAGTTTTAATAGGTTTCTAAAAAAGAGACCAATCTCTGCTAATGCTGGATAGTACCAGAAAGCATCTAGAAGTATAGCCCCAGCAAACACTTATGTAGTGGTTCGACGAACACACTTCAGAGGAATGTCAACAGGAGCTACTCAGTGTTAACCCTGCAGCATTGTACTTTTTGGGTGCAGTCCTGTACTTTGCTCACTCCAGAGCCATTCTTCAGTCATGCTTTGGAAAGTTGAGCCATCACTTGCAAGATATGAACAGCTTTACTCTGGAATTGGGATACCAAGACTTCCATAATTCTGCGGATTACCAGTCTTTTCACCAGGAAACTGGATATTCTTTTTCTTTCTCCTGCCCCCCCCTCCCATTGGGTCTCCTGGGTAATTTCCCCTCATCCCACCTTGACAGACTTTGGCGATTGCAACAGGATGCCCAAAAAACCCCTCCTTGTATTCCAGCTCTTTAGCTGTTGCTGGTTGCGGAAAGTTAAGCCATCTGCTTTCCAAAACCTACACCTCTAAATTGTCTCTCCACTGTGGAATTCGCAAGCAGTTCTATTCTCCCAACCCGAACAAAAGTTACATCCTCTTTCAACAAAAGCGGCCTTATAATTAATAAGGCACAGACCAAAGCAATGCAGCCTTGTGACGTTCTGTTGGCAGCTAATGCCAAATTATTTTTTTATGTGTGCAGGAGAGTAAAATTACTGCTCTTTCTTTTTCTTCTTGCTGCTGCCACCATCAGATTTTATTCCTAGCTATGGACAGGTTAATGCGGTTTTGTGATGGGGAGACGATTTGATTCCCCTCCCCTATTGGTCTTGTTTCCGGGGTGGGGGTGGGGAAACACCTTGCTTTTGTTTTCCATCCTTTGCATAGAATCAGGAAGAATTTGTTTTAAACTTTTATTATTAAAAGGTTTTCAACTTGTCAGACTGAAGAAAGAGGTTTTGGTTATAACTGGTGAGGGAGGGGTTTCCCCATAATCTGCCTGCCTATGAATGTGTTTGTGTCTATGTGGGGTGTCCACCTACTTCCTCCCTGTGGTGGTGAAGGTACTTGCATTGCCCCCCCCCCAATCATCCATTTTAAGGACTTGTGTGCCCTTGGCAGAGGGGGAGTTGATAGTGTGTGTGTGGCCACTTGATATAATAATAAGCACTCTACGCACTCTACAAAAGAGTATTGCTTTGTATTTTATCTTTCGTAATCTGCCGGAGCTGTGTAAAAGAGGTGTCCTGGGCTCTCCTTCCTTTCCTGGCCTGCTCATTTTGAGAAAGGAGGTAACCTCGCACCCAGGAGGATAGGATTCACGGTTCTATTTCTGTAATGGCTGCTGGACTGTGCCACTTTCTTGCTGCCCCTATTGCTGAATGCAGAAGGCTGGAAGAAAATCTGTTGCAGTTTGTGCAATAAAAGCAGATAGATGAGTGGAAGCAAATAAAACAGTGTGCGTGTGTACATAGGCGCGTGTATGTGTATGCAATTTGGGAATTTGTGTTAATAGTACAAATTCGTGTTTTTCTGTGTTTTCTGGATGTATGCTCGGATCATTCTGCATTGTTTGATTGTTTGGTATGGGAAAGTTGATCCCAGTCTTGGCAAAACTGAAATAAAAAAAGAGGGATGGGTAATCTTGAATTGCCCTCCTAATACATTTGAATCTCATGTTGAAAATAATTTAAGGGAGGCAGACATTTTTAAAGTGAGTTGTGTGTTTGACGTCCAGCCCCTGATTTTATATATCCCAAGAAGTGACTTAAACCATAATAATAGTGTGAGTAGGTTACGTGAGAGTGAAAACTGTTGCGACACTTAACAGCACAATCCTTTGCATGTTTACCCAGAAGTATTGTGTTCATTGGGGCTCATCCTCTAGTAAGTGTGTAGGATTGCAGCCGTAGTGAATCAAGTAATGCATACCCCAAATCATTAAAATGCAAGGAACTTGGGTTTATTTTAGAACAAATCCTGATACTACAATATTAGAAATGATTAAAATAAAAAGATATGAGGATACATTCAGTCAATCAGTTATTTGCTTCAGACTAAAGGTTGGCACACTGATACATGTTACCCTGAATTACAAAACTAACTCAGTTTGGTTGCTGATTCTATTTCAGAGGGAGCTCTAAGGGTGTGGCCAGGTGGGTGATTGTAATTTTTTGAGTGCATCTTACACCCCCATGTGGTTTAAGGATTGTGCAAGGTGGTATTTCAGGTGGCTGCAGCAGAATTGGTGTAAGGTAATCTAGAAGAACAACTGTGGTGCAACAGCCCCATTGAGAGTTTGTCTTACTTGAGATATTCCCCCACATCGGCACAATTCCGGTTTAGTATTACAGCCCTAACCCAGCCATAAGGAAAACTGCAGTCCAAGGACAGTCTAAAGACTTATAATCTTTAGTTGAAAATTTAACACAGTCAGATGCCTGTTGGTGATCTGGATCCTAATGTGTAAACATTCAATGGAGTGCATGGCTCCATTGGAGTTCAGTGAAGTTCAGATTTGCACCTCATGCTCTTTTATTGCCAAAGCTGTATATACTATTAAAAACTTTACTGGGCACAGCAAACTTTGCCAGGACTTATGACTGATAAGTCCTAAAACTTATGCATGCGCTGCAATGTGATTCTATGCATGTCTATTCAGGAGTAAGCCCATTTATTTCAGTGTGTCTTACTCTGAAGTAACAGTAGGATTGCACACTTGGGCTCCAAGCTGTACACTTACCTGGGAGTAAGGCCCATTGAAATCAGTGGGGTATATTTTTGAGTCGGCATATATAGGAATCCACTGTTGGTGCATGCTTAATAATAATAATAATAATAATAAATTTATTTGTTGATGTGTTTTGAATGAAACCTTAAGAACACTTACTTGGGAGTAAGCTCCATCTATCACAATGGGAATTACTGTTGAGTAAAAATGCATATATTGTGCTGTTAATATTGTGGTATGCCTTGGGGGGAATATAAATCCTTAAAAAATAAACTATAGAAATGTGATTTATTTTGGACATTTTTAATGATTGGAGTTAATTTCAATGTAAACTAAAAAAGCAAAAAAATGTTCTTCTATACTTGGAGCAACAATAGGTACAATATTATTTTCAATGTTAAATATATCTGGCAAGGAGGTTCCCCCCTTGTTTAAATGAAGAAAGTAGTGTATAAAAAGAACACATCCAGGTAGTGCGTGGCCATCTAAACCACATTCCTTTGGCATTATTTGCAACCTGGTGTGCCAGTAGCAGAAATGCTGTTTATAAACTTTTTGACAACTTCCATTAGTCCCGAGCCTAGTCATTTTTAATTAGAATTTGGTTGTTTTCGATAGATAGCAGTAAAGATAGCCTCTGGTATCCTCACCATCCTCGCCTTCAAAAAAAAAAGGGGGGGAGTAAGAACACATCTCACATTAACATTTGAATGATTAATAATTGTAGACATTAGTAATAATTGTAGACATTAGATTTTAGTGACAAGGAGAAATATCTGGATTTTTAAAAGATTTATGGCAGGGAAAATGTTCCTTATATTTCCTCCCACAGAGTGAGGACCCTGGCTATAAAATGTGTGTTTAAGGTGTCATAAAAGCAAGACCTTCACATGAAACACAAGTCTGAAGTTGTCTCTTACGGATTGATAGTATATTTTAACCTCTCAGCTGTATGTCAGCTTAACAGTATGGTATTATGGACCGCCACAATCCAAGACAAACTCTTGCAAAAGAAGCCCTGGTAGTAATTGATACAAGAGATATAGCAACTTCTAGGCATGAGGGGGGAAGAAATGAACTATAACGGTTTTATGTGGATTTTTTTTTTAAGTTGTTTGAAAGCCAGAGTTGGTCTTTGAGGGAGGGAGGTACAGGTCTCAAAAGGAAAGGTCAAGGGTTTTCCTAGAAAGGGGGTATTGCATGTGAACGATGGGTCCTTGAAGTTTTAAAGATACATCCTCTGTTTGCAATAAAGCAAGTCCATTCAGTCCCCAGAAAATCATTATGGGGTGGCAAAAATGCACTTTAGTTGCTAGTTCTAATTTTGATGATGGTGCTTGGTTCCTCTTTATTTGATCCATGATTTGTTTTGCTCTCTTGGCTCAAATTGGTTTCCATAGCGTTAGTCTATTTTCATCCTGCAGTATCTAGATCTTACTTTTCCATAAATTCAACAGCGATTTTGTAACTGAATCATGTGCAGGAGTTTTTCAGACTAAAATGTTGACTGAATTCCAGGTAATCCTGGTTTCAGACTTGGAACTCTTCTTTCTTTCTCTAAAATTAAGGAGTATCGTTGAATGAGCGGAAGGCATGTTGGAGGAGGTCGCATGTAAACTGGCCAATTTGTGACTTCAAATGTGATTTGTAGTGGAAATACTGATTCAGTCAACATACATCTGTCTTCATGTTTTTGTACATAAAATGGATAAAAAATTGTCTTGGTTCAGGTTACAAAATCAATTGGCTAGAACTTTATTTATTTTTTAAAAAAACTCAGATGTATTTTGTGATCCTGGGAAATGACAATCTAATAGGATGCCAAAGACCATGTTTCCATGGAAATAATAGAGATGCAATAAATAAGGAGTTCTAAGGTCACTGCTCCTCCAATCTAATGCAGGCAGAAAATAGGTTGAAATTACAGTGGTCCCTTCAAATATATGCATATAATCTCTGTTTCCTACTTAAAATGTTTTCTTGGGTCAATTTTGCACTATAATAATTGTCATAATGACAGACATGGATGCAAGTGCCTTGAAAGGATTTTCTCTTTTGTAAAATTTCTCTTCTATTTTGAGCCGTTTTTCCACTTCAGATGGGTGCACCCATTTCTATGCCAAAAGTTCAAGGGCTAGATGATGATGGTGGTGGTGTGTGTAATATAAAGGATGCATTTGTAGGTGAAAATGCATATAAGGCCAAAGATCTCTTTGAACAGAAAGTTTAAAGACGCTGGTGATGACTCTTATTCTTTGAAACTGTGTGGAATGACTTAATCAGCCAAATTGGTGTTATGCATTGAGTAACAATTCATGAATAGGAACTAATTTTCTTCCACTATATTCAGTCTAATAAAATATATATATAGTAATTACTATATCAGTATACGTTCCTTCTGACTGGTAGTGGTAGAATTATTTCCTTGATAAAGGGTTTTAAACCTTGTAATTAAATACATGATTTACATTAACCATTGATAGCATAAATTTGATGCAAGCAGGTGATGTGATTGTTAAGAGCTCTTTCTGTTGAATTTTATTTGGTGGTAGTATAAAGATACTTTGCAATCACACTTGTAGCTTTGGCTAAAAGCTGTCTAATTATGATGTCAAAAGTTGACACAAATTCAGAGGCCATTTTAGATTTACAGTATGATTAAGATACATCAGTGTTATGCACACTTGAAAAACATTTTTAAAACCATAGCCATTTTTTAAAGAATCTGAATGGTGAGCAGAGGTGACCTGTGGTCTCTGATATTCACAATTAGCCTATTAAAGCAACATCTAGGGTTTAATCACCTTGAAGGAGGGTGTAATTAATATCAGTTGAATCTGACTTTGGAGTCTTGTAACCAAAGGTTGGGTGGAGACCTCAAGATGTCCCATAGTTATTTCAGAAGAAAGAGATTTTTCATAAACACATTTGTTGCATTTCTATTGTCTTTCCATTTTAGGTAGGGGTACTTTGATCTGGTACCAAATGGCTTTTGCTCAATTTATATTCCACATTATTTTAGGTCATTCTAACTCACTTAAATGTGAATGTCAATTAAAACCTTTTTGCTTAATGTAGCTTGTAATTTCTAAACATTTGAATAATTCCATGCATGGTCTTGAGGAGAATCGTATACAACTGTGTTAATAAGTAGACTTTAAATCCAAGATGCATATTGGGTGGTGAATTTGATAGTTCTGCAAATTGGTGTCAGATTGCAACGGTATTTTGTGTATAAATGTGCTAGTCAGTAATCAAACTGTTTTGCAGTAAAAGAAAGAAGCAGGATGCACTAATTAAGCTTAGATTTGTTATTGTGCTTGAAGTTGCAGAATTGCTGTCACATTTTTTTTGCCTTCGCTTGGCAAATATGCTGATAGAAACTTTTGATTTGCAACCTACCTGCCTCATTTGTGTCAGTCAAAAACAAAGGAGTGCACACCAATGCCGCCCCCCCTTCAACACCAACCTAGGTGGCTTCTGACTTCATTATATGCAAAGTAAATAATAATAATAATCAAAACTCCATCCTATTTGCTCGGCTCCAATTAACTGATTGCTATGAATGATCTCCTTTAAAGGAATGCTGTTTTACCTATCTGCTGGTACAGAGGTTTGATTTTTAATGTCTTGTGAAAAGGATTTCTTTTTGTCTTGATTGATGTCAAGAATGAAAGCGTGATGGTAATATCCCTTTGAAAGCTATTGTATTGTCAGCTCTGGCTGACAGCAGGAGGCCCTCCTAGCGGTATAGATTAGCGCTGTAGAAACACTGACATTTTCTTTGTTATATTGCTGTTGTTCTGCTTGCAAAGTCAATTATACAATGTCGGAGCTCAGTTACAGAGTTGACTGTGGAAGTAACAACGTCTTTCATACTTGTTTTAAAGATATAATTTCCCCTTATTCGCCCCCCTCCCTGCTTCCCTCTGGGTTGATAGCCAAGAATCTTGAAGGTACTAGAATAGTAGGTTCTGCAAATTAATTTTTTGTATTGTATAATCGCTGAGGCTTCAGTGATCCTCCTTTTTAAATTCGTGGCTCATTCAAAAATTTCTGTACTCGTTGTGAATGCAGTAACTGAAATGGTGCGATTTCCCCCTCCCAGATCTGATAGATTCACATTCTTGATTATTTTCTAATCGGTGTAGCGTTGTTTTGGATGTGACATCAGTGGAGATGCAGGAGATTTTGAAAGCAGGAACATAGGCTAGGTAAGGAATTCCAGTTTTTTAGCTTCCATTGTCTTATTTTCCTACTAGACAGAGTCCAGTGAAGTTTCCCTTAGGAGCTCCAGAAACTGGAGGGGGTCGTTATTGGCTGGAATTCTTCACTTGTGTATGAAATGCTTTTAATTGTCATTTACCTGATATGATTTCTCTCTCTCTCGCTTTGTGTGTGTGTGTGTTTATGTGGGGGAGGGGTAGAAATGATTACCAAGGGCAAGTTTCTGGAGTTTGCACAAATTAATAAATCAAATGGTATATAATTACAATGCCTAGTCCCTCCTCCCCTTTTTAAATTGGTGAGAAATAAGTCACGTGTTGCGGTAAGTTGCTTGCCGAGAATGCAATGGGTTTTTCTTTGCCCCTCCCTCTAAAACATTTGTATATAATCAGGGCAGCAGAGAGAACATCATTCATTACCAAATTGCCTTAAATAACAAGTATCCGCTGGAACAATCCCTCATTGGGAATGTTAATTGTGGGATTTCTAAATTACTGTTCTAAACTAATAGACAAAAGATTCCACAGTTACCAGTAATTTGTCAGGATTTATTTTGTTTCTCTTCAATAATTGAAAATTAATGTCTTGAAGTGAAAACAGATGTTCGCGCCATCTTCTCAATTGGGTATAAAAAGGAAGCCTTTGTAGATGTAACGTGTTTGCAACACTGTTGATACTGGGCTAATGAAGGTTTTGGTCTTGCCAAATTGATGGATGGAATATAAGCTTAATTATCCTATAAGTAAAATGGAAAATCTCATGGGAATGAAAAATGCATCATTTTATTGTGTATTCAATAATCCTTTAAAACACACACCAAACATTTGAAAACGGCCTGCTTCTCCATCCCTGCCAATACATGCAAAAGCAAAACTTGTAATTGCACAAAAAACTTCTACCATCCTGTCCACCCCTATGAGTGCCCCTATCATAAGGGAGACTGAAGGAATTGTACTCACTTGAGCCAATGGGTTGCAAAGAGCCACTTGCCTCGTTGGCTATGGTGAATGAGAATGATTTCCAGGCAACCTGTTGGGAAAGCTCCCCCCCCCCCTTTTAGCCCATCAATGCATCACACTTTTGGAGCACCTTTCTGATGGGGAAAGGCTATCATGTTTTGAACTTTTTAGGTTTGTTTTTTTTAACTTGGGAGTAAACCTCATTGAACTTAGTGGGACTTACTTCTGAATAGACTTATGAAGGATTGCTCAGAAAGAGGGGACGTTGTAGAAGCTCATAAAATGATGCAACTTTCTAAAATAATCATTGTATTAGAACTCGGGGTGGGAGGGATCATCCAATGGAATTGATTGGCAGGAGATTCATGAAAATCCATTGTCACACAATGAAGAAGTAATTTATGGAACTCACCAGCACAAGATATAGTGATGGCCCTAGCTTAAAAGGGGATAAGACAAATTTATGGAGCATTGATCTATGGACAGCTATTAGTCATGGGGCATCCATATTCAGAGGGTAGTTTATCTCTAGATAGCTTCTGGGAAACAAGAACAGGGAAGAGACATGTTGCCTTCACGTTGTGGTTGTGGGCTTCTTGGTTGGCCACTGTGGACAACAGGATTGACCAGGGCTCCCTTTATCTTCCTATGATTAATCTAGGGGTATGAGCAAGCAAGCTAAATTCGAACTTTTTGGTGCTCTGTAGTGCTCTGGAAACTATTTTTTTTAAAAATGGGTTGGATTGGGCATATGAGATCCACCCCGTCCTACATCAACAGTCTCTTAACTTACGTTTGGCCCACAGAGCACAATATTTTTGATGGCTAGTGGTTGCCCAAGATCTTGGCAGGGGTCTTTCTCAGCCCTGTTACTTACTCCTTCTTGATATTTATTTATTTATTTATTTTATAGTGCCATCAGGCACATGGTGCTTTTCAGAGTACATGAGGACAGATCCCTCCTTCTAGGAGTTTATAATCTAAAATTCAAAATAGTATGGGGTGAGAGAGATGTCAGGGATCGAACTGGGACTTTCTGAACACAAAGAATGTGTACTACCACAGAATTATGGGCTCTTCCGCTAAAATTGTTTCAGGCTTGTTTGCTTTGCCCCATGGCTGTGGTGAGGTCAAGGCAAGGTCTCAGAAGCAATCCAGGGGCTCTTTGCTCACCTTGTGTCAGGGTCCGGAGAGTTCAGAGGTAAACAATATGGTTGAAACATGATGCTGGTCAGGTTCCAGAACAGGCAGATGAGGGAGCAAAGCAAGACAAGTCTTTTAGTACCTTCTCTAACATGTGAATTGCCCAGACTGGGGAGCCAAGTCTAGGAGAAAGCTTTTATAAAGTCAGCAGGGTCCCTATTGGCTCCTCAGATCACATGATTCTTCTGGGTTGACTGGAAGGATTCCGCCATGGTTAGTGGGGATGGTCAGGCTCAGACCAGCTAATAAGGCTCAGGTCAGGTTCCTCTTGTAAGCTGTCCTGGGCTTTGCTGACCTGTAAGGTGCCTGGGCCTTACTGACAGATTCCCTGGTTTAAGCCCACTGATGCTTTAGCATGTGGTTGCCTTATGAGAAACATTTCAGCCTTTTAGAGTGTGTGTGTGGGAACTGCGCCAAAGCCAGGAAAACCCCAAATGAACAGAGGTTGAGAAAAAGATGGAGGGGCCATGGAAAGGTGGTGGGGTCTTCTGAGGCACCTGGGAATGCTGGATATGGTCCCCAAGCTTAAGGTTCTGCACCCCTGATGTAGGTGGTGGGTTGTCATCAGTGCTGTAAGAACGTTGGATTCTGGTTTAACTAAACAGGTACTTATTTTGTGGCACTTATTTTTAAGCCATTTTTGTGGCTGTGGCATTAAAAAAATCAGTTTGATTCACATCTTTGTGGGAGCAAAAAAAGAAACTGAGCTAGTATTACAGTTATTTGAACTAGCCCTTGTTGGTTATCAAGTGTTGGACCAAGCCGGGGCTTAAATGTTTGGCCAGTGTTACACATGTTGCACTTAAGGGGAGAGAGGTGCTGACTTGAAATTAGGATGTTGGTGGGTAGACCCAAGCATGTTGTAGTGATGGCTTTTTGAGAGAGCTTTGCCAATGCACCTACTAAGTAAATGTGAACTCAGGGCACCAGTTGACTGTGGGCTACATGTGGTTCTAGTGTGTGTGCGGATGGGCAAATTTTGCTCCCCATGGCTGGTGAATTGCCTTTATGTGCCTGGCCTAGCGCAGCAGAGGAGCCTGCCATAATTCACCTTGGCAGTGGCCAGAGGTGGTAGTGATGGCAAGTACTGAGGTACTGTCAGGGTGTGGACTGAACTGGAAATGGAAGGAGGGTCTGGAAGCCTTGGGCGGAGTGTGAGAGCAATCTAGACCTCAAAAGGAGAAGGCCAGCTGTGGGGGATAGGGAGAGATAAAACGAGAGGTTTATGAACAGAGTGTGTGGATGGGTTTAGTCCCAGCCTCCTAGAGAGAGCAGATTTCGAGGCATGGGCAGACCCGTATGGATTACTCGTAGGGTGTAACAAAAGGTTGTTTTGATCGGGGTGGACAGAAAGTAGATCTCCAGAGGTTTTAGACTTCAGCTTCCAACATTCTTGACCATTGGCCTTGCTGGCAGGGTTTCTTGGGGTGAAGACCAAAATATCTAGAAATCTGCCTTCTCCCCCACCCTGGTTTTGCTGGACTGGCAATAAGAAGTTGACATTCTCCAACCCCAGGCCCCTAGCAACTGCCTGTCCTGTAGAGTAGACTGTGTTTACATGTATGTTTGATAGGTGACCAGGCCTAGTGTTAGCACCCACAGAATAAGGCAGGGCTTGCCGCTGCTGACAATTATCCAGAGCACTCTGTTGGCCAACTGGCTTGTGAAGCTGCCATTTTAATTGTCCACAGTGCCCTGCAATTACACTACCTTGAGTGTCTGGGGGAGCTGTAGAAAATGTAACATGGAAACGGCCCAGTTGCTTACTGCTTCTCTGAAGTAAGCTCATGGCTGGGGGGTGCCAACATTTGAGGAGGCCCACCAGAAGGTACTTTGCTGCCCTTTCATGGACCTAACCCTTAATCACATGAACTTAACACAGCTGAGTTAGTGAGGTTCCATAGAGACAGCTGGACAGGTTCTAATTACTGTGTCCTGATTTGTAGCCTGTAGATATTGCGTCTACCCTTCACTCATATACACCCTGCATTTTGGTGTGATGCTATTGGCTATAATTGCTTAGAAAATGCAACGCCCGAGGTTATAGAAAAACAATAGAGTAGTATATGGTGCTTCTTGAAATGCCCCCGATTAATCATACACAGCATGTTTATATATTCTTTTTTACCTCCTTGGATGTGGATGTGTTAAGTCAACTTTTAAAGCCTTTTAAAAGATGTAATTGAAATTTGCCCTTTTGTTACCTGGGCATGAATTATTTTTGAAATGTTGTCATTACTCACCCTGCTGTGAGGTTTATCTCTTCTGTTGATCCTAATTAAATAAAACATACTGTTGTTCGCCAGTTTCATGTTGAACTGAATTACCTGCCTCTAGGCTTATGAATGGTTGTTGGGCTCTCTGGCTTTTATGCAGGCAGGCATTGACTAACCGGCTCTGGCTCTTAGATTTCCCATTTCAAAGGGATCAGTTGGCGTTAGTGACAGGCAAAATAGTGAATGCTTTACTGATGCTTTCAAGAGCTGTACAAACAATCAAAAATGGCCTAATGCTACCAGAGTAGAACGGTAGATACAACTGCAACTTGAAGAAAGCAAAAATATATGCTTCTCTTGCCTGTGTGGCAATCTTTGGAGGGCTGCACAGTAACGTTAGGAGATTAAATAATTTGATCCTCTTGAATTTGTTATCTTGCTCTATCCGGAATCACCTCGGCCTTTGTGTGGGGGGCTAGAAGGCTAATTTTCATATTGTATTTTAGTTTGCCTAACTTTGCTTAAAAGCTGTAGATTAGCACCAAGGCTGGTGAATAACTTAGAATTATATGATGCCATTGAATCCATTCTCCCCCTCCCCAAGTTCTCACTGAAATGCGGAACTGCTGGATCTGAAAAGTTTACAAAACAGTCCATTGCTCTGTTTAGACATAATATATCACTGTTAAGCTAAGGTATGGATGAGTCTTGTGCCTAAATCCTTCATCCTTACTCTGCTTCTTCTCTACTCTTTCTCTCGTTGCTGAGACTAAAAATTTCCTGAGTTAATTACTCATAGTTTCCTGTTGCATCTGAACTGGAAGAAAGCAGACCCGTGTTTGGAATTTAGGAGGACTTGAAACCAATTTCAAGCTGTGATTTCATATCGTGGCTTGCTCCAAACCTAGTAACCATCATTTTCCGGTTGGAATGTTTTGGGAAACGCTGAAGACTTCCTGGAATAATTAACCAATTCCGATGGACTGAGAACAGAGGTGGAGAAAGGTGGTTCAGGTGCATACAAGGCTCATGCCAAGGTGTTATATTCCAATGGAGGCTGCTGGCACATATTCCTTATGTAAAATGACTGAAGAGGACGCATCTACCTTCCACTGCTTTGGTTCGTCAGGATTAGTTTAGGGCAATGAAGAGCCTTTTCCCTGCTAAGAAGTCTTACAGTAGATGAGGGAGGAGTTTTGAAGACTGTTGTGACTTTTAGGATTTATGAACCAGGCATGTGTCAGAGAGGTTCTCTTTTCTAAGCTATTTAAACCCTCTAATTTAGGGAGGTTGAGGGGCATAAAAGTAATGGGTGCATTGCTTGCCTTATAATTTGATTCAAGGGCAACATAAATATGTTCACCTGGGTCCAACTTGTCTTTTCTGAAAAACAGGAACAAGAAGGGAGGAGACCTCAAAAGATGCACCAAAGGCTATTTATTGCCCAAAGTGTGTTTTGAGTATTATTACTCATCCTTAAGGGTGACTCTGATTCAAAGGAAGAGTGGTAATACTTGAAATACACTGGGCAATAAGTGGTCTTTGGTGCATCTTTCAGGGATCCTTTTTCCTCCTGCATCTGGTGTTTCTTTTCTTTCTCAAATTTATTTTTTTCCTGAAGAATAAGCAGCTCAAATAGTGGTTGACTAGTTTTAACATTTTATTCTTTGAAAAATACACTTTTGTTGCACCTGCTGTTTAAACCACCCTGTCACCTCAAATGTTCATGAGGTTTTTCATATCCTCCAGGTGCAAAATTCTCTTATTTTATTTTATTTTGAGCATTTTTGTACTGCCCTTCACTATAAATACTTTCGGGGCTTACAGAAGGGCTGTAGTCACACAAAATGGTAAGCCGGAATTGCTGAGAATTGATCACTCCTGCTTGATTCCTCTTGCTAAATTAGCGGGAGCAGCTAAAGTAACCAGGAATGTATCAGAAATAGAAAGCTTAGTGTTATGTTGAAACTTGAACCCTAGCTTGTTGCTTCTCTAACAAGCCAGAGTTTGAAGCCAGGGTTCCAGTTCTGGCTTGTTAGAGGAGCAACAAGCCAGGATATGGGTTTGGACGTAACACTAAGCTTTCTATTATGTTAAGTTCTAGGTGGCTTTGACCATTTCCGCTTGCAGTGTGCACCAGCATGCTTGTTTGTTGCTGATAAGGCAGAATTCTCAGCAAGTTGTGTGAACGGAACCAGTAAGATGTGTTTCTAAGAGGCACTCAGAACACTTTGATCATTAAAGGAAGAACATCAAACTGGTTGTCTTAACATTGTTATGAACAGCTGCCACATAATCATAGGATCATTGGTCTACATAGTCCAGCAATATCTACTCCAGCCTTCCATAATCTGGTTCCCTCCTGCTTTTGTTGGACTACAGTCCCTATCAGCCCCAGCTAGCATGACCAGCGGTCAGGGATGATGGGAGTGGTGTCTAACACATCAGGAGGGGGGGGGCTGATGGGTAGCCATTCCTCTTCAATCCACTCAACATTATGTGAAATGAATGAGTGAGCTGGGAAATCCAACACATCTTACCATTTGTTATACCTATATCCATGTGCTATTTGAATGCAGGATCTCCTTGGCCCAGAAACGCAGAGCCCATTTTAGTCCTTATCCTGATTTTCACTGCATGAGCAGGTGGCAGAATAACACAGCTCTTTCCTTACGTTCATTAATATTCCACAGTTTTTGTTCTCCCCTTTCTTCAAGGAGCTCAGAGCAGTGTATGTGCCGTCCCGTTTTCTTATGGCAGAACTATGAGGTAGGGTAGGCTGAGAGAGAGTATAGCCTAAGGTTTCCCAGTGGGTTTGAGGCTGTGTAGGCATTTGAACCAGAATCTCCCTAGTCATAGTCCCAGCACTTTATAACTACTACCCCACAGTAGGAGTTCAATGTGTATGTCATGAACTGTTGGGGACTTGAGATACTTTTAGTTCCTTGAATGTAATTTGCTTACTAGGAACTGTTGGACATACTAATGAAAGATTGTCATAAGCAATCCTCTTCATGCTATAAGTGTTAATTCAAGGGCCGATGACTATGCATTAGAAGGAAATTAGACGGACTGTTAAATATGTAAGTAAAATTACAATGCCATACTTCAAATGTAACTTGGGTTTGGTTTATTTGTGGCTAATTTCATTTAAAGGCTTTAATCTGTATAAATGAAACCTTTTATTTAAAGGTGTCATTTAGTAAACCAATAATAATGTTAAAAAAGGTGTCATTTAGTAGCTTCAATCTGAAGATACTAAGATCATTTGTGTATTTAAACTTGGTATAGCAAAAAATTGGAGAAGTCTTCATACTTTCATAAGTGTAGATGTGAAATGTATACTTTTATAAGTATAATAATTAAAATAAAATAAAATTAGGTTTAAATATAAGATTCCATTAAAGATTTAGCACGTCAAGTTGATGTATTTTTCTGAAAAATTCCAGCTTTACATAAAATGTGTTATTATACAGAATTTATCAACCCTTTTGAAACCTAAGCAGATGTGTATGCAATATGCTCTAAAATTTATTCAACCGGTTTTTAATCTGTGGATCTTACACATTTTTCCATTTACATACTGTCACAACTACTACTACGTGTTTCCTGTTGGAAACTATATCATAGATACATCTGATAAGTAACTTTAGTGGTGCTACTGGTATCAAATATATAGTAGTTTTCTATAATTTTTACCAACTCATTCCAATATGCTTGAATTTTTATACATATTCACCATATATGAAAATCATCTTTGATATTCAGAAATAAAATTATTGGGAGTTTTTCTGTGAGCAACCAAGGCAAAACTATTCTGTGTAATGGGTTTTCAAATACTGACACTTAAAAGGGGAGGGTGCACTGAATCTGAAAATTTGGGAGGTTCCTGTAGGAATATTCAATCTATTAAAATTATTTTCCATAAGAGGGCTGCAGATAGTAATAAGACAGGGCTGTGTTAAGAAGGAACCTTGTTTATATATCCCAGAGTAAGTACTTGCGGCCTGGATTCTAATTGGGACCATGGTACTCCAGGAGGTTTTTTTTTAAAGCTCCCTTCACACCATTTTCATCCCAAAATGTGTGTATGGGGGGGTGTAAACAAAACAACCCCCTCACTTCTATTGGAGTCATTGCAGGCGGTTTTTCTTTTTTAAACCGCCCTATGGAGGGAATTTTGCAACAAAATGGGGTGTATGTAGGGGAAAATCACGTTTGCTTACCGTCACTTCTGCATCTGTACGCTTGTTCCTCATTACTTCCTCTTTTGAAAGTGGCCCATTCATTGGGCCGTTTTGATCCCGCTGCTTCTCTTGCACACAGCAGGAGATAGCGGCAACTTCCATTTCTAAATAATAAGTTGGATTTACTGGGATAGTTTTTTTGTGTTGCAAAGAAGGCTAGAAGGAGAAGGAGGCGGCAGGAGGCAGACGATATTGTGAGAGGGACCCGTGAAAATCCGTGAGTGCCCAGTAACATGCGTACAATAAAACGCTCATCAGAGGGAGCTCTAGGAAAGCTTAATTCCACCCCTGTCTGGGACCCCATGGTCCTGATATAAATCGGAGTCATGTGTGCTTACTCTGGAGCAAATAAACCAATGATGTATAGGTGATTACAAAAATGTTTAGTTTGGGCCGTAGTGACCACTTTGCCTGGCTGCATCAGAGGAAGAGGTGAGACAGTGAGGCCCCCACCCATCACTATGGCTGGACCAACTGCTAATTGCCCCTCACTTCCACTTACAATTGTCTCTAGCAATACTGTTGGTGACTGACTTGCTCATTTTCATCTTCCGTCCTAGTGCCTTTGGCATCATGTCCATTAAATTCTAAGCCATTATTTTAGCATCTAAACTGTGAACTGCTTTGAATGCAGTGGAAAAAGGCCTATATGCAGTAAATGAAGTAAATAGGATAAATCCAGTTAAATGGTTAACCATGGTTAGAAGTTCATGGATTTTCAAAGTTTCTTCCTTGAGAGTTCCAGATTTTATTCTATTTTTTGTGTGAGTCAATTTGATTTTCTTGCTTTGTGTTGCAGCAGAGAGGTTTTAATGGATACCAATTTTCTTGTCTGTCTCATCCCATCCAAAGTGACATTAGCAATAACTTTGATTGACAAATACAAGAAACGCTGCATTTTTTTTAAAAGAAGACTTTTACTCTTACATTTTCTGAGTATTGACTCCACATGACAATTTGTAATTGCTGGCATCAGTTCCAGTTGTACAATCTAGCTTTTGTTTTTTTGGGTAGTGGTGGTGATGGATGTTTGTAATATAGTTTTGTCTACCAAGCATGTCTGTCTTCATTGCGTTTTGGTCAAAAGCGCAACTTGTTTCTGGAGAGACACTTTTGGCATGGAAATCTTCCTGGGTAATGGGCTAAACTTGTGGGCTCTTCTAGCTTTGTGTGTGTGTGTGTGCGTGCGTGTGTGTGTGTGTGTGTGTGTTTGTGTGATGTTTGGGCTGCTTTTGAAAAAAATGTATCACCATGCCAGGATTGTAGTCAAAATGGGGCCACTGAGATATAAGAGTGAAGTAGAGGCATGCTTGAGGGAATTTTAAGGTTAGTAGAAGTACAACCCCCTCTTTAAAAACACTGAGGGCAACAGTCCCCCAAAAAACAGTCCAATGTAAACTAAGGCCATAGCTAGACCTAAGGTTTATCCCTGGATCGTCCAGGGGTCAAACCTGTTCATCTAGGTGACACACAGGGGATCCAGTGCTCAGGCAGGGGCGAATCCTGGATGATCCCAAGATAAACCTTAGGTCTAGCTGTGGCCTTAGCATACTCAGGAACCACAAAATGTAGACTCACAGCTGGAAAAAAGAAAAATCCACGGGATTGGTGGGAGATGTGGAATACCGTTCTTGGAGGGAGCGGTTGGCTGGAACCCTGAACAGTAACACTCCCTTTTGGTAGGGAGGTTACATTGCAGTGTTTTGTTTCAGGTCCTACTTGTCTTGTCCAGTTTTGTTTTGTTTTTTAAACTTTTTTCTTCTCTATATAGCCTTGCAAATAGCTATGGAAAGTTTAGTTGCCTGCTCCTGAGCAGTGGGTAAAGGATATCATGATATTATCCTAACTGCTTACTGTGTCTTTTTAAATTACGGGTTGTATTCAGTGTTCTACTTAGAATGGATCCATTTAAATGAATGGGAGTTATATTAGACTGACATTGGATAGAACCTTATGTCTCGAAACACTATCTTTCAAATATAAATGCCAGGGCATAACATGCAGCATGTCGGATACCGTCACTGAAACCCATGTTGCATACCACCATCTCTGGAAACTTTAAAATATAACACGGGGTGAAGACAGGCATTAGTTTTAGGAGAGTTTAAGAACTTTGGCTGTCAGTAGCCACCAGTATTGAACCTGGGAATCCCATTTCTCTATTTGGCTCGTCTGTGTTGTGACCCACTAGAATTGCAATTTGTAGAACTTTCTGGGCAATAAAGTATCTTGGGCTCTAGGCTGGTCATTGGGCCCTCCTAGACAGGAAGAATGATAAAAAGCTTCCTGTGTGGGCTGGGGCCTTTCTGGAGCAATACAATCTTGCTCTGGCTATGAACTGATCCAGTGTATTCCCTGTCTCTGACTCCTTTACAAAACTCCTAGTTCCTGCTTGCCTCAGACAGATGACAACAGCTCAGCCTAGACAATGGTGTACATACGCATTTTCTTTTGTTTCACTGTTGCCTCTGGTCAAATAGGTTTTTATAACAAAGAGAGCATGCAGCCTAGAAGCAAAGGTGGGATGAAGGTTACATACCTTGCCCACTTAACGTCTCCCCTCCCTGCCTGCTGAGATCTAGGGATCACTGGAGGTGTATGTGAAAAAATCTTCCCACCCACCCTAGTAATTGCCGTTGAGAGTGCTGTTTCTCCACTACTACTAGCAGCAGTGATCTCGGAATCCAGAGAACGCTTCTTATCAGTGGGTGGGGTCCTCCCAACTTTGGGGGCTGCATGGCTTAAACCACAATGGCATTTTTTGATCAATACACTTCAGGCATTTCCTAAAATGATACTAAGCTGTTTTCAGCAATACCAATGTAGTCTGCTCTTTCGGTAAGGCATGGCTGGCCTATTCCAGCCTTGAATTTAGGACTAGGGATCCCATGAAGGCTGGTGGAGGAAGGATGGAGTGAGATCCCTTTCTCCTTTGCAGCCAGCATTAGCAACCAAACAGACTGTCAGAATAGGGATGCCCCCAGTATAGAAATTCTGCAAGCTCCTGCAAGAGAGACAGGGATCTCAGTCCCACTTCTGCCAGGCCTCAGGGGTGTAGTAAACACTTTTTGCAGACTAGTAACTTTTGTGGGACTATTTAAACGGCTGGCCTATTCCGTCACTGTTCAGGGCTTGCTTGAGCCTCTTCAGGTCGACATCTGGGTCCTTCTCATCCATCCTATTGCAATTGCCCTTACTGCCTACTAGCAGTCTACCCCCAGTTTTTTCATGCTACTATGTACACAATATGGTCAGAAAACATGGCAACCAGAATTGGTTCATTGGCAGTTGTACCAAGTAGCTAGCCCTCAAGGAGAGAGACAGGTTCCGGGGTGGCAGGCTTGCAGGTGGACTGATGGGCAGCAGGTCTTACCATTGCCCCAGTGACTCCTAGTCTGCCATCTTTTAATTTGGAGTGTTTAGTAAGCTGCCTGATTGTTTAGTAAACTGCCTGACAGGAGGGATAAAATTGGCCTGTAATAATACTGTGTCTGTATATTGTACTCTTGATGTTTTATTGTATAGCCTTTGGGTTGTACAATACTACAACCCAAAGGCTGTATCAGCAATACTACAAATGAGAAGGATCTTGGAATTGTTGTAGATCGCAAGCTGAATATGAGCCAACAGTGCGATATGGCTGCAAGAAAGGCAAATGCTATTTTGGGCTGCATTAATAGAAGCATAGCTTCCAAATCACCTGAGGTACTGGTTCCTCTCTATTCGGCCCTGGTTAGGCCTCATCTAGAGTATTGCGTCCAGTTCTGGGCTCCACAATTCAAGAAGGAGACAAGCTGGAGCGTGTTTAGAGGAGGGCAAACAGGATGATCAGGGGTCTGGAAACAAAGCCCTATGGAGAGAGACTGAAAGAACTGGGCATGTTTAGCCTGGAGAAGAGAAGATTGAGGGGAGACATGATAGCACTCTTCAAATACTTAAAAGGTTGTCACACAGAGGAGGGCCAGGATCTCTTCTCGATCCTCCCAGAGTGCAGGACACGGAATAATGGGCTCAAGTTAAAGGAAGCCAGATTCCAGCTGGACATTAGGAAAAACTTCCTGACTGTTAGAGCAGTACGAAAATGGAATCAGTTACCTAGGGAGGTTGTGGGCTCTCCCACACTAGAGACATTCAAGAGGCAGCTGGACAACCATCTGTCAGGGATGCTGTAGGGTGGATTCCTGCATTGAGCAGGGGGTTGGACTCGATGGCCTTGTAGGCCCCTTCCAACTCTGCTTTTCTATGATTCTATGATTCAGTATCCCATTTGACGCTATTACTAACGTGAATGATGTTATGCTAGTGTAAACGACCACTTGCACAACGCCAGTAGTCCTTGCTGGTGTGATGGGTTTAGCGAGGAAGCCTGTCACTCTTGCAAGCACTCTTGGCGTTGGGCTAGAGGTTGTTTACGTGAGCACAACATGAAGTGGTTGTGTTGTATTGGATGCTGCCCTTTGGAAGCCCTTTTGCTTTATTTAGAAAGAGACTGTTCTTTTTGAAGTAGTATACTTTTCTCCCCAAATGCTGCTTTTATTTGCTTAATTTAATTTTTTAAATGTTTTGTTTGATTAACTACTTTTCACAGCTTTCCATTCAAATGAATGCTGTTCATTTCCTGAAGAATGGAAACATATATTCACCAATTTTTTAATTTTTTTTAAACTGCCCACATATTAACTTTCTGAAGGCTAAAATCTGCATTAAAAAAAAATAGAAACAAAATAATAGTTTGCTTTTTATGGTGCTCTTTGAATTGCTTATGTTCAAAGAAACCTTTTGGAACCATGTTGGCTGCGAGGAAAATGTTCTATATAATATATGTGTATGCGTGTGTGTGTGTGTGTGTGTGTGTGTGTGTGTGTGTTAATTTTCCTCACTTACATCTGTGTTGATATTTGAGGTGGTGGAGTCTAATTTTGAAAGCTTTTATACTGACTTCGTTGAAAGAATGAGTATATGAATTAGTTTTAGCATTATGTATCCTTGTGTTCCCCATTAGTAACTGTTTGAGCCGTGCTTTCAAAATGTAAAGCATATATAAGTGCTTATTATGACTATGTTGTTCTCTCACTGAAAAGAGCTCTCTAGGGAGAGCTATGATTTACATTTTGGTATTTGGATGAAAAACGTAACACAAATTTGTTTCTTTACATATGTTTCTTTCACCCCCTCCTCCCGATTTGCAACTGTTAACAACAGTGCATTTAAACTTACCTAGTTCTTTTTCAATTTAGTTCATTTTAGTGTCATTCTCATGTTGCTCCCTCTTGCATATCTTGAAAGTCTGTAAAATTCTTTACAATTCCACTCTGCAGTGCTTGTGTGAAATACATTGAACAACAGAACGTGGCCATTACATTTTTGGCCCTGCTTGTGAGATTCCTATGGCATCTAGCCAGCTACTGTTGGAGGCAAAAGATTGGGCTATATGGGCCCTTGGTAGTGTAGCAAGGCAGTTGTGCTCTTTACCATGATCAGGAAGTTGCTGTTGCACTCAGGTTCTGCTTGCAGGTTTCCCTTGGGCGGCTGGCTGGCAACTGTGCGGACAGAATGCTGGACTAGATGGAGCCTTGGTCTGATCTAGCATGGTTCTTCGTACGTTATTAGGTTCTGAATGCCAAAAAATCAGCTCCCAGGTTTGGATGCCTTCTGGTATGGAGTTTGTCACATTGGATATTGTGAAACCTTAGTTAAGAAGACCATGTTGTTTACAGTGCACCAGGCCATCCTTTCTTGTAAGTTTTAGATGCAGGCCAAGGCATGTGCTTTCAGAAAGTAAGGAGTAAATGCTGTCCTTAGTTTTCACCTTCCCCTCTCTTTCCTTGGATCACCATGTTGTTGCTGTATGTCTGCATACAGCTGTATGTTTGGTTTAAAACAAAACAGTAAATACTTCTTATTTGGGGATAGCTGCCCACTCCCTGTTTGTTTATTTGTTTTATTTATTTATTACATTTATATACTGCCCCACAGCCGAAGCTCTCTGGGTGGTTCACAAAAGTTAAAACAGTAAACATTAAAAAGTATACAAAATTTAAAAACCAATCAGAAACATAAAAACAACAGTATCCATTTATAAAACAACAGTTCTGGGGTCTGTTAAAAAACAAACTTAGCATTGTTAAATGCTGTCAAATGCTTGGGAGAAGAGAAAAGTCTTGACCTGGCGCCTGAAAGATAACAATGTTGGCGTCAGGCGAGTCTCATCAGGAAGATCATTCCAAAGTCGGGGAGCCATCACTGAAAAGGCCCTCTCCCTTGTTGCTATCCTCCGAGCGTCCCTCAGAGTAGGCAGTCGGAGAGGACCTTAGATGTTGAGCGCAGTGTACGGGTAGGTTCATGTTGGGAGAGGCGTTCCATCAGGTATTGCGGTTCCAAGCCATGTAGGGCTTTATAGGTTAAAACCAGCACCTTGAATTGGGCTCGGAAACTTATAGGCAGCCAATGCAAGTGGGCCAGAATCAGTGTTATATGCTCAAACCTCCCTGTTCCAGCTATCAATCTGGCCACCGCATTCTGCACAAGCTGCAGCTTCCAAACCGTCTTCAAAGGTTGCCCCATGTAGAGGACATTGCAGTAATCTAATTTAGAGGTTACCAGAGCATGGACAACTGAAGCTAGGTTATCCCTGTCCAGATAGAGGGGTAGCTGGAGTTGGTAAAAAGCACTCCGTGCCACCGAGGCCACCTGAGCCTCAAGTGACAGAGTCGGTTCTAGGAGAACTCCCAAGCTATGAACCTGCTCCTTCAGGGGGAGTGCAACCCCATCCAGAACCGTTTGAACACCCCCCGTCCGATCAGAAAAACCACCCACCAGGAACATCTCAGTCTTGTCTGGATTGAGTTCCACTCTGTGCTATAGGTTAGTGATAGAGAATTCACCTTGACTGCAGAAAGTCTGTAGTTCAGTATCTGACATCTCCAATTAAAAGGACTGGGTATCAGATAAAGAAAGAGACCTCTGCCCAGAGCATTGCTGCCACTCAGAGTAGCCAATACTAGGCTAGATGGACTGACCAATAGTCTGACTTGATGTAAGGCAACTTTTTATTTTCCCTATGTACTTCTCTCTACCTCTCTTCTACTGCTTCTTTCCTGGTCCTGGTTAAGAGAAATACAATTCATGAGGGTAAGGGCGCAAAATCTCATGCCCGAGAGACAAATTTGATCCAATCTAGCCCACTGGGCTTTCCCAGATGGCCACCTCCCTTCCCCCCCAATTGTTTGGTGGTTTCTTCGCTTTTGTGCCCTTTCCCCCTCCATTTTAAATGATTGAAATGCCCTTCCTAAGGGTTTAGTTACCGACAGTAAGAGCTTTGAGCTAAATATGCTGGTATTTTTTATCCCTACCCCTTTTGCTTTCGGCCCCACATGCCATTGGAATGTGGCCACCAAGAGGTTCTCCAAAATGGAATTTAGCCTTATTTATTTATTTATTTATTTATTTATTTATTTATTTATTTATATTCCGCCCTATATCACAAGGGTCTCATGGCAGCCTTTAGTCTGAAAGAGGTTAGACTTCCTTGATGTAGGGTTATGGCAGCTCCCAGTAATAATAATAACAATGAATATAATATATTTATTTATTACCCACCTCTCCCTCTGGATCGAGGCAGGGAGCAACATTAAATACAATATAATACATAAAACTAGCTAAAAGATCATATAAAACCAAAACAATATTAAAATAATTACTATTACTACTTGTGTTCAAAATGTTTATTGATGCCACCGTGCTGCATTTGATTTCAGTCACCATGGTGCGTGAGCCATCTCCCTCCCATGTGAACCTGCTCGTACTCCAAAATCATCTGTGGAGGCCTTTCTCCAACTTCCCCCACCATGAATCCATAAATGTGCTTGCCACTGGTGAGTAGATTTTTGCTCTGATGAGAACATAGAATCTTGAGAAACTTTGCTCTGCTTCCATGTTTGAAGTAGCATGAAGACTAATTGTGATTCTAGACTCACTTCAGAAGTATAGGAAATGGCAGGGCATCTCCTAGGCACAGCATTGAACCTCAGAGACACTCGGAAAGCTGAAACTTCTTTCTGCTTTCTGAGCATCTGAGGATTAGCTTGGAGGAGAAGAGAGGTTCTTCTTCGTGGTCTCTGTGCATTAAATATGGGCTCTGCACCCTACAGATGAGACCCAGAACAACTTAATGTCAGAAAACCCTGTCTTCCCTCTAAAGAAGGGGCGGGTCACAGCAAGAACAACTTTTGGCTGTTTACCAAGGGCTATTAAGATTTATTGACCCCTGGCTGCAACAATCAGGTTTGATGCATGGTGTCCAGAGAGAGCGAGAGAAAGGGAGGTTTCTTGATTGTGTCTCCTTGCTTTTTCTATCTCCCAGAAGGAGGCTCTCCTAGCACCTACACTTACAGTGTCCAATTAATGAGCTGGGCCCAGAAGGTATATGTATGTTGAGATACTAGAAGAAGAACCAAGTTAATATGGTGATAAGATTCCTAACCAGCTTCTCCCAGTTCTCATCCCCCTACCCATGAAGGTCCAGAAAAGTAGCCCTTTCCATACAAATCACAGTTAACAAAATTGTTGGAGAGATGGAAGAGAATAAATCAGAAACTGGGATAGGTCAAGAAATAAAACAGACACTGCCCTGTTCAGCAACTGGCTCTTGTGGACTGGTCTTAAAATTGTGCCCTTTAGATAGTGGTCTCTTTGTCTCCCTCCCCACCAATTCTTACCTCTCCCTGTCTCCCAGGGATTTACCCCTACCATGCCTGCAATAACAAACAGCCTGGGGAACGGGGCAGATGGCCATCTTCCAAACAGTGGGGGCCTCTCTCTTCTGGGCTTGTTCCCTGCTGAGCCAGTAACAACAGCAGCCCAGGGAAGCGGGCAGATGGTCTACTGGCCAATGCTAGAATAATTGTCTCGGCTGGTTACTTCTGCAACTAGCAAAGCCTTCCGTTTTGTAGGCCCCCACCAAAATGAGCTCGTTTTTTCTTTTTCTTTCCCCCTTTTTCCCCTCTGACCTGTTTTTCTACTTCATACTTTGCCCCCTCACTTTTTTTAATGCCCTGCCATCTGCTTAAGTAATATCTAGCAGGCTTGATGCATGAAACCAGCACTTACCGGCATGCTGTTCAAAATGTGCAACCGAACCAAGAGGCAGGATTTTTGGAGGTGGCACAACTGTTGCATTTGTACCGGTCTCTTTTCAAACGCTGCTGTAGTTTTCCTGCTGAAGTTTTTCAAAGGTGTGATTTAGAGCACTTCTCTTCT
The DNA here is from genome assembly GCF_023053635.1 of Elgaria multicarinata webbii. Classification (NCBI taxonomy): domain Eukaryota; kingdom Metazoa; phylum Chordata; class Lepidosauria; order Squamata; family Anguidae; genus Elgaria; species Elgaria multicarinata. The sequence goes on from NC_086184.1 coordinate 11,117,500, forward strand.
ATGTGATTTACATGCAGCCTTGTCAGTGGGGATTAAATTACTGCCGTGTTTTAACTCTCCCTTTTTCTTTTTTTGCTTTGTTCCCACGTTGAGAAGATTAATAATGGCTATATGATGTTGCTTTGTATTCCATTGAGAAATATGGTAGATGTTGCTTGAGAATAGGGTGGTTCCAACTGATTCTTGCCGCCTGGTAGATAGCATCTTACCAACGTAGCTATGCGCTTTGGTCAGGAGACTTAAAATGGAAGTTTGTTTTACTACTGCCTTGAAATGTTCATTCTGCATCCTTGAATCTTCTGGAGAGGTGGGTCCTCTGAGCAGGGAATTCAGGGAGAGGATGACATCCAAGGAGAGGGTGTCTTAAACCAGCAGAAGATAGATCTAGAACTCCTGGTAGATATACTGGTGAGCAGAAGATAGATCTAGATCTACTGGTAGATCTCTGGGCGATTTGTAATAGATTAAAATGCAAACTAAAAAACCCCAAACCCTTCCCCATCCATAGAAGCGGCTGTTCAAAGCCTCTGACAGAGATATTTTCCCATCAAGTGCTACCTGATCCTTTTAACTAAGAGATTCGAAGGGTTTGAACCTGGGGGCCTTCTGTGTGCAAAGCACATGCTCCACCACTGCGCCGTGGCCACTTCCCTGAAAGGGGCAAAGCCCTGGCATCCTTCACCCACCTCCAAAGTAGGGCTTGTGGACTTGAAATAGTCCAAGGATAAGCATTGGTAGTTGAGCCCAATGGTTCAAATTAGTCTGTCTCCCTACCCTTTTACCACAGGGGCGTTGAACCTGAATTCCGAGGCCTGAATTCAGTTTCAGAGAAGCTTTCGGGGCGGTGTTTTGCTGGTGGGCGGGACTGAAGGAATATGGGCAGGAGGGTGCTGTTGCATTTATGTCCTGCTTGTGGGATTCCCGTGGGCAGCTGTTTGGCCACTGTGTGAACAGAATCCAGGACTAGATGGACCCTTGGTCTGATTCAGCATGGTCCTCCTTAAGTTTTTATGAAGGGAAAAATGGGGTGGAAGCAAAGGGAAAATACAGAAGAAAATACAAGCATATTTTAACTTGAAGTTGTTATTGCCAGCAGCCAAGCCTTAGTAGAGGCATTTTTATACAATCATAGAATAGTAGAGTTGGAAGGGGCCTATAACGCCATCGAGTCCAACCCCCTGCTCAATGCAGGGATCTACCCTAAAGCATACCTGACAGATGGTTGTCCAGCTGCCTCTTGAATGCCTCCAGTGTAGGAGAGCCCACAACCTCCCTAGGTAACTGGTTCCACTGTCGTACTGCTCTAACAGTCAGGACGTTTTTCCTGATGTCCAGCCGGAATCTGGCTTCCTGTCACTTGAGCCCGTTATTCCGTGCCCTGCACACTTCTAACCTTTTAGAAAGGAGTGGGGGGACTGCAGAAAAGCTGAGAAGCCACCAAATGATAGGCAGTCAAGGGGAAAAGGGTAACGCTAGGGAAAGGGAGCATGGCCTTCTGGGTAAACCCAGGGGGTCAATTTGCCCCCCCCCCCCGCCAGGGGAGGGCGGATTTGGCCTGTGGTCCTGACATTCTGCTGCTTTAAAATACCACAGGATTCCTAAAGTCACTTTCCACCACTGTTTGTTTTGTCTCTTTCCCCCCTCCTCCTCCCAATATAATGAAATGACTAATACCCTAAGAACCTCCTTATCTGAAGGCAGTTATGCCGCTGAACAGCAGTTTCTGGGGAACCCCAGCAGGTGTGGGCTGTTGCCTTCAGGCCCTTCTGCTCGGCTTTCCAGAAACTTCTGCCTGTTGACTGTAGCAAGCACGAAGCTGGACCGATGGGCCTTTGTCAGATCCAGCAGGGCTCTTGTTAAATTCTCAACTGAGGGATGACATTGAGGGCTTGCCTCCGCAGCTTGCAATCTGCACATGGTCCAATCCTCTCTCATGGTGCTGCGGCTGATGGAGTTTTTGCACAGAAGAGATTTATCTGTGTCTCCGGTGCTTTTGTATTTTTCTCCATTTTTAGTGGATGCTGGAAAGTGTATTCTCAACGGGTTGGCTAAGACTACTGGTCCCTAGCCAAAAGTTCTCTCCTCTAACACCCCCTCTCCACCCCCCAGGGCACCTGAGCCTTTCTTTTTCTGTCCCCAGTGAGTGCTTTGGTGCTCCTGAGCATCTGTGTTCCATGCCCAGCAGGAGAGAGACGGAAAATCATGCTGTGAGACCTGCTGACTTTGTTCTGTCTTTGTTCTTCAGGGTGTTGCTTGCAACATTACTGTGGCGGCCAACTTGTCACTGACCATTGGGTTCCCTTAATCCTGAGCTGGAGGATTAGGTTTTGTCCAACCGAGCCCTGCTTTCGTTTTTCTCCCTCCCTCGGTTATATTTTGTGCCCCAGCTGACATGTAGCTTGCCCCCTGCCTATATTTGTGATTGGCTCCTCTAGTTTTCAAGAAAGCTTTTTCTCTTAACAGGAGGGAGAGTTTGCTCGATTGATTCCCCCCCCCCCACTCTCCTGTCTCCTTTTTCTTCCTCCTCCTCCTCCTGCCATTCGTTCAATCAGGTGGTTTAAAATTTTGTGCTCAAGCAACGATTCTGCAACTCTGGAAAGGCCATAATCTGCAGCTATCAACTGATTGATTTGATTTGATTTGTACCCCGCCTTTCTGCCAAGAAAATGACACACCAGGCAACTAATGGGACTCCAGGCGGCTTGAATATATTACGCAAAGCTAGATTGCATTGCACAAATCTTGCAGGTTTTCTTTAGGATTATGCTTCTTGGAGGTGTGCAAAATTTTCTGTGTGTGCGAGAGACGTCAGAGTGGGGGGTAGTCGGAAAGAAGAAGTGAACTTAGCTACAAACCAGGAAAAATGCGTTGTTTTTCCTACATCGGGTGTAATATTGCTGCCGGTCCCACGTAGCTTCCCATCTTTTTTTGTGAAAATATGAAAAGGTGTTTGCTTTTTTTAATCAAACAGCGCATGCCAATTGTTTTGGGGTTCGTCCTGATTGTAGTGGCTTTATTACAGAACAAGCTGGACGTACAGACTAGCTTGTGGGCAGCGCTGACCCATGGAGAGCTCCCACTTTTGTGTCACCTACCTGTTTGGGATGTTAAGGTTAATGGCCAAATAAGTATTGATTAGGGATAGCATTCTGCCCCTAAATGAGGAAAAAATGGCTTCCTTCTCTTCATATCCCAATCCTGCTGTACCCTGTGGCCATGACAGTTTGGTTTTCAATTGTTGTGCAGCACAGTCCTGTGCATGTATCTGGACAGAGATAGCCTAGCTACAGTTAGCCATGCTCTGGTAACCTCTCGTTTAGATTACTGCAGTGCGTTATACGTGGGGCTGCCTTTGAAAACGGTCCGGAAACTTCAGCTGGTACAAAACAGGGCAGCCCACCTACTAATGGACTGGCTGGCGAGATCACATTACGCCAGTCATTTTACAACTTCATTGGCTGCCAGTCCAGGTCCGGGCCTGATTCAAAGTGCTGGTATTGACATTCAAAGCCCTAAACGTTTTGGGGCCAGGTTATTTGAAGGAACGCCTCCTCCCATATGTACCTGCCCGGACCCTAAGGTCATCCACAGGGGTCCTTCTCCGTGAGCCCCTGCCAAAGGAAGTGAGGCAGGTGGCTACTAGGAGGAGGGCTTTCTCCACTGTGGCACCTCGGCTGTGGAATGAGCTCCCTAGAGAGGTCCGTCTGGCACCTACACTGTACTCTTTTCGTTGCCAGCTGAAGACCTTTTTATTCTCTCAGTATTTTAACACTTAATTTTAACTTAAATTTAAATTTTACTATTCTAACTCTGTATTTTAATCTTATTTCAATTTTGCTGCATGTTTTTATCCTGGCTGTGCTTTTTATACTGTATTTTGTATTTGTGTTTTTAACCTGTTGGTTGTTTTATGATGGTTTTAATTTTTGTGAACCTCCCAGAGAGCTTTGGCTATTGGGCAGTATAAAAATGTAATAAATAAATAAATAAAATAAATGTTTACTTGGAAGTACGGCCCACTGTGTTCAGTGAGGCTTCCTCCCTAATAAGTATGCATAGGATTGCAGTGTAAATTGTTAACTTACTTTGTTTATTATAAGCCTATTTGAAAAATAGTGAAGAAACGCTGCAGAAAAATAATAGCTTCCCTTCTCTGTCCATGAAGTTATCTCTCTTCCTACCCTTTCAAATCCCTCCTCAAAATTCACAGCTTTTGCAAATCCCCTTCCATTAGCTCTCCTTCTCCCATCCATAATATTTCCATCTTTCCTGGTCTTCACCTTTCTTCTCCTTGCCCTGCATTGATTGCAAAGATTCAAATACCTGGATGCCAACGGCATCCATGTGGAGGCAACTGTGCATGGGAAGCTGTGTATGTGGAGCAGCTCCGCCATGCCAGGTAAGAATGATGTCCACCATGTCCACACCGTATTCTGTGTGTCTGTCTTGCTGTGGCAAAACTGGCCTCAACTCTGTGTTAAAGTTTATTTATTTATTTATTTATTTATTTATTGCATTTTTATACTGCCCAACAGCCGAAGCTCTCTGGGCGGTTCACAAAAATTAAAACCATGAAGAGCATAATAAAACAACCAACAATCTAAAAACATAAATACAAAATACAATATAAAAAGCACAGCCAGGATAAAACCACACAGCAGAAATTTATATAGGTTAAAATACGGAATTAAAACAGCAAAGTTTAAATTAAAGTTAAATTAGGTGTTAAAATACTGAGAAAATAAAAAGGTCTTCAGCTGGCGACAGAAGGAGTACAGTGTAGGCACCAGGCGAACCTCTCTGGGGAGCTTGTTCCACAGCCGGGGTGACACAGCAAAGAAAGCCCTCCTCCTAGTAGCCACCTGCCTCACTTCCTTTGGCAGGGGCTCACGGAGAAGGACCCCTGTGGATGACCTTAGGGTACATATGGGAGGAGGCGTTCCTTCAAATAACCTGGCCCCAAGCCGTTAAGGGCTTTGAATGTTAGTACCAGCACTTCGAATCGGTCCGGACCTGGACCGGCAGCCAATGAAGTTGTAAAAGGACTGTTGTCTGTTTCAAAGTAGGTGTTGCACTGCACTTTATATGTGCAAACAGAATGGTCCAAACAGCCCTATGGTCTATTTCTGGAGTAGGCAGGCAGGAATCCAAAATGTCAGAGGCAGATTGTTGTATTTGGATTCTGCATAAGGTCAGTAGCGAAGTGGGTTTTCCGGAAAATTAAAGTTAGATTAATTTGTGTAGCTTAATTTGCCTTTGAAAATTTTCAGTTTGCATTGGATTTTTTAAAATGCCCTAAATGTTTTGCACTACAATTCCCATCATTCCTATCTATCATTCCTGCTGGGAGCTGAAATTCAAAACATCTGGGGTACCAATTTAGGAAAGGCTGTTTTAGAGTGTGACCTAATTTAGCATGTTTATTTTACTTGTATTTAGTAAACGACAAAGCTAAAAAAACATATCTATGTATGCTGTAGCCCATCATAGCTTAAATAAGCTATGATGGGCTACAGTGTGAACCAGACCATGGTCACTACTATGTTCTGTATAGCCCTGATCTGCTGCATAATAAATGCTCAAAATTTTATTCCTCTTTTATTTCACCATATCAGCAAACAACCTAAAAGTATACACCGCTTTGTTCCATGTTGCATTTAAACTCAAATTTAAACACTTTATTTACGTATTGTGTTACATTTTTCTTCCCAAAAAAGCAAATAGGAATTATGAAGCAAATATAGAATCTGAACCATTGCTAATAACATTGCTTTATGTGTTTTTTTCTGTTTGTATCTGAATTCTTAGCAAGTAGTATTAAGGTTTTGTTCTATATCTATTTATGGGATATCCCCACGGACACAAACTCTTCAGAGGGTTCTATACTTGACGTAGCAAGATCTCGGAAAGAGATTTTGCTGGTGGCGTTGCATCCTGTTCTATTGTCTGTGAAGGAAGAGGCATATTTCTGCAATGGTGTCAAGGTTTCCTAGAGGATAAGTTCAGGTTCATCATTAAGGATGAAGAAATTGTATTAGGTGCCAATTCAAGGGTGCTTGCTGCTTTATTAGGATTGCTAATGAGTAATACAGGAGCGTGTTGATTTGTGTTTGTTTTTTGGCATCCTCTGATAGCTATAGTTGCCAAAGGTGTGAGGCAGGTCCCTTTAGGTATTACTGGATCATTGCCTATGGAAATATGAGCATTACTCCTATTACCACTCTTAGATAGAACCTGGAAACATTTGTCAAATACCCCTTCCTTATCACTGGGTGACTGTTCTCTTTCTGTTGTGGTGTTAGCCATTGGGACATAGCAACATAGTGCTTGGTCACATCCTGCCTTCTTCAAAGACTCTCCAGCCTGGGACGGGGCCATAGCACAGTGGAAGAGCACCGGCTCTGGCCACATTCTGGTGGTGGGTGAAGCCAGCACCCCTCTCTCTTGCTTTCAACACCCCCTTTTCCTCTCTTTTGCAAGAGGTCTGAACTAATTGCTTTTGGAAGGCTTTCGAAATTAGTCCAAGACCCTCAGGTTTCTTCCCCACCCCCTGATGTAGACAATACCACAGTTCAAGAAGGGCACCACACTTCAAGAAGAATGCAGACAAGCTGGAGCGTGTTCAGAGGAGGGCAGTGAGGATGATCAGGGGTCTGGAAACAAAGCCCTATGAGGAGACACTGAAAGAACTGGGCATGTTTAGCCTGGAGAAGAGAAGATTGAGGGGAGACATGATAGCACTCTTCAAATACTTAAAAGGTTGTCACACAGAGGAGGGCCAGGATCTCTTCTCAATCATCCTAGAGGGCACGACACAGACTAATGGGCTCAAGTGACAGGAAGCCAGATTCCGGCTAGATATCAGGAAAAACTTCCTGACTGTTAGAGCGGTTTGACAATGGAACCAATTACCCAGGGAAGTGGTGGGCTCTCCCAAGCTAGAGGCATTCAAGAGGCAGCTGGATAGCCATCTGTCAGGTATACTTTAGGGTGGATTCCTGCATTGAGCAGGGGGTTGGACTCGATGACCTTGTAGGCCCCTTCCAACTCTACTATTCTATGATCCTATGATACCAGATAAATAAAAGGACAAATATTCTGAGCTGATACAAGGCGGTTTCCTATATTCCTACCCTTGGTCTACATATCGCAAATCCTTCTCTTCCCTTTTCCTTTCCTGCCCCCATGGAAGTGGGGATAAGTGCCTTTTACTAGCTGTGCCTGTCTTTTATTTTTGTCTTAATTCCAGTTGAGGAAGCTCAACTGATGAGATGGTTTGATATGCCAAAATTCTCCTTACTATGTAAATTCCAAGTATGCCTGCATTGATTTTTTTTAAAAAATGAAACACCCCATGTATCCTGTCTTGGACAGTTTCCTACTCAGCCTTAAAAAATATTTTAGGAAGAGTTATAGGTTTGGAGGAAAATACGTCTCTGTATTGTACCCAAAGTTTTAACCAAGTATAGTTTAGCTTAAAGGATACTTTATGAGGGTCTATGTGCGTCTGTGCAAGTCTACGAAGAAGAAAGTAAACCAGGAAATGCACATCTACCAAGATACTTCTCTGCAAGCCAAGGAAAATATTATGTTAGCCCAACAAATGGGTTATTCAAGCAAAGTTCTACCAAGACAAACAGGAGAAAGTCAAGGATAAGTGAGTTTTCAAGCAATAAGGGATGTGAGGCTCTTAAGTCATGTTATCAAAGCCCTACAGCCTTATGGATTGCCTTGTTTGATTTAAAGTCCACCTTAAAAATGGATTACAGAGCATATGACATGAAAATGTTAAAAAAAGGAAAAGAGAAGAAGAAAGTCTGTGCACTATTCTGTTTTTCACACCATCCTCCTTTTGGATCTCTTCTCTTCCCCTGGTGAACTCTTTTACTTCTTGTTCATTTTCCCTTTCTCATCATCTCCCCACCCCCACCCCCACCGCTAAACACCGTTGTTGTCTTGACAAACAAGACCACAAACTCAAAGGTGGAAGGAAATTCTCCTATGATGGGATGTCAATGCACCAGTAGGCTGACAACACTTAACATAGTAATAATTTATTTATTTTTATCCTATTTTATTTTAATTTTGTAACTTATATTTATAGTTTGCCTCTCTTGTTGTTTGAGGTGGCAGATGACCTAATGTAGCAATTAAATAATGAAATTAAATAAAACAATTAAAATATTACTAAAAACAATTTCCACCCTCCTTCCGCACACACAAAATATAATGAGTAAGGTATGACCCTGTATGCTCTTCACTTCTTAGACTGCAGTCTTATGCATATTTAGACAGAAAAAAGTCCTACAACTCCCAGCATTCCCCAGCCAGCTATACTGATGGGAGTTGTAGAGCCTTCTTCTGTTTAAACATGCATAGGATTATGCCCTTAGCTGCTAAAGTCCTCTTAGCTCTAAATGGATGAGGCTTGCCCATATTCTAGCAGATAAACAGGAAAGAACGGAGAGAGATCTCTTCCAAAAGGCTATTCCAAAGACTTGGGGGCCAGAACAGAGAAGGCTCTGTTCTTGTAGCTTCTCTAAACTCTCCGCAAGATGGTTTTTGAGGACTTCCTTACAATCTTGCTACTAATTCAGGAAGAAGTGATGCTTACACAACACATTATGCTGCTGATCCATGTTGCCCTGGCACGTTTGGTTAGAGAAGGTGCAGTTCATGATGTCATGGTGCTTATTGTTTTACTTCCCTCCTTCAGGAGGTAGCTGATCAAGTGGAGGATTTGTGATGCGGGAACACTGAATTTATTTATTTATTTAGAATATTTATATACTGCTCCCCATTGAAAATTTTTGGAGCGGTGTACAAGATAAAATGAAAATAAAAACAGAATAAAAATGTTTATTAAAACAAAAATTTAATATTAAATATTAATATTTAAATATTAAATATTTAAATATTAAATATTTGTTTTAATATTTAATATTAAAACAAAATTTAAAAGAAGCAAAAACAGAGATTCAAGGCTGCATATTAAGGAAAGGCTTCTTGGAATAAAGATGTTTTCAGAAGGCGCCGAAAGGAGTATAAGCTCCAGAGGCAGGGAATTCCATAGGAGGGGTGCCACCACGTTGAAGGCTCTTCCCCTGGTGGATTCCAATCGGAGGATGGATCTATATGGAACCACCAGGAGCAGGCCCTCGGATGACCCCAGTGACTGGGCAGGTTGGTAAGGGAGAAGGTGATGACATGACATCCTTTGTTATTTTGAAGGATTCCGAAGGAGATGGGGGAGAAGATATAGGAGCATGCAGTTTTGAGACATAGATATACAGGTCCCGAGCCGTATAGGATGTAATAACCTAAAACCAACCTCTTGCATTGATCCTGGAAACTGGCTGGCAAGTTGGTGTAATTTTTATTTTAGTCATTTAGGGGGCTCTTTTCAGAATCTTAATGCAAGAGGAAATTAATCATCTCTGAGTGTTTTGTATTAAAACAAACAAACAAACAAACAAACTATTGCAGCTAGGATAGTTCAGCTGCCAACTATTGTTTTAATCTGCAGTATGGTCAAGCACGGGAGGAAAACGTCCATGGAAGCATACAGGAAGTCCATCAGGAAATGAAGCAGATGGCTTAATCAAAGCCTTCTTTTGCACCTTGTCATTTTAAGGGGGCAGCACAGACTCTGCTATAAAAACCACAGGAATAAATGACTTTTTTTTTTAATGGGAGATGAAACTATGTTATAGAGGGCCCAACTTTAATATTATAGGCTCAGTTAATGCTGTGCAACTTGAGTCTTTAGGGTCTCTATCGAAATAATGCCCGGAGGTACACTCATGGAAGGTGGAAAAATAACCTGGGGAAAAGACAAGTAGAATTAGGGTAACGTTTCTTGAGCCTTTTGCGTGGAGTTCTTAGAAATCCAGGGATTGGGTGATTAGCTTGCATTCTTAAACTCTGTTGAATATCAGGTCACGATCCAGAGAATTGGGCAACTAGTTTAGAGTTGGGCTCTGGTCTTGTAAAGTCTTAAATAGCAGCTTTTGTGCTGCATGGGTAATAGTTAGGTATTTCAGGGGCCATTAGTGATACGTTGAAGGGCGTATTTGTCAAAATAGTAAGTACAGCTTCCCATGTGCTAGTTCCTGGGTGTGCTTTACGTTTTTCTCTGGATTGTGGCCTGCGAGAGAAGACTCTCCATTACTCTAGTGGGTTGTGTTCCCCCCTCCCCCGCTTCAATATATTTTGGCATAAAAATTCCAGTGACTCAAAAACCAAAGGAAACGGCCTGTATCCTGAGTGACATCCTGTGTGCCATAGCAACACGAGTGCTTAGTTTCAGATTCCCAGCCAGAGGAATGGAATCCATTCCACATATTATTATTTTTTTAATCTAGTTTGCCTAGCGAAAAGGACCCACAAGTGATTTTTGCAAACCTAGGAGTGACAACTGAAAGGGAGCAATTGCTTTAATTGGTTTTGAATTATCTAGAGAAAGTGTTAATAGCAGTGATTTGATTTCATTTCAGTAATTTCAGACTAACAGACCAACATCTTTTCTTAACGAAGACTATACCTTCTTGCTGATAACTTGTCCTGATTTCTTTTCTTTTAGAAAACACTTGTGTTTCACAGTGAGATTGTGTAAATAGTAAGCAGCGACTTCAACCTGGACATGGAAGACCTGGGTTTCAGTCCCAACCTTTGCATGGGTCCATTTGGAGGCCTAGTATAAGGCACAGTCCCTCTCAGCCTCTGTCCTCAATTTCTCTTTACCCTGGGGTGTATTGATTTTGATTTATTAGAATAATTTATATTCCACCTTTGCACTTACTTTAGTAGTGTTCAAGGTGGCTGATGGGCATTCAAAGAACAATAATGCAATCAATAATTTAAGCAATTAAAAACAACAGTAACAACAACAGCATGGCATTCATTAAAACATCAGTCAGCTTAAAATAGGGATAGGGTAGATTTGAATCTACTGGTAGATCTTGGTGATCTGTAGTAGATCAGCAAGGATTTCTGACTCTCAGTTTAGCAACAGTAATAATAAAATGGGCACCCTCCCACCACCTGAAATCATACTGCTTAAGTGAAGAATGCTTGAGATAACCAGGAGGGGTTTTGCGTGTGCAAGTTCTGGAACTCAAAACAAATTCCAAATGTGAGCTTAGAATTCTTTAAAACTAAGTGGTTGTCTTTTGCGCCAGGCTCTGGTTGTGGATCTCATGGTTCTAGGAAAAAACAAAGTAGATCCTGCAAACCTGAAGTCTGACCGCTCCTGTCTTAAAACACCAAGATTGATAAAAAAAAACACTCTCCTGAACATAATTATCCTCACCTGCATTAGAAAGTAAAAAGAGAGCGGGGCATGTGAACCTACCATGGGACAAAGTTCTTCAACTGGATGGTGGCCATAGAAAAGGCCTTCTTTCGCATCCCGACTAATCGAGCATCAACCCATGCAAGGATGCAGGGTAGCATGAGAACATTGGTTATTGGGTTTTTTTTAGAAATGTAATAAATAAAAAGTGCTTCTCCATCAGACCTAAAGGTGCAGGCAGGATGATGTGGGAGTAGGTGGTCTTTTAGGTGCTCTGGATACAAGTTATTTAGTAGTGACTCATGCCTTAGCTAGACTTAAGGTTTATTGTGGGATCATCCCGGGGTCATCCCTGTTCATGTAAATGACACACAGGATATCCCGGGAACAGGCAGGGATGACCCTGGGATAAACCTTAGGTCTAGCTAAGGCCTTAGTTGCAGGTTTGCTGTGAGAATGGTCCAAACGAAGGTGATTAAGGACACTTCAAACAGGGAAGTGCTATTTAAATAAGCAATAGTAATGATGATGTGACTTTTCCTCCTATTTCTTCTATGTCATGGTGTACCAGGTGTGATACACACATGGATGCAGGTTTTGAGTCTGGAAATATTTTCTATGGCTTGAATCCCCTGTTCAGGTGCACCAGAACACTTCTGTGTATCCACTGTGTCTTTATGTCTTTCTCTCCTTCATTCTGCACGACATGCTATCTTAGATGATGCTCATGGAGAACCTCTTGTTTTCTTTCTGGACTTTCGGGTATGTATGTTTGGAAATAAGGAGCTACTGTGGGAAGAGGAGGTCACAAGTCACAAGAGGACGCTTCCCTTTGGCTCTTTGGATCCTGCCAATAGAACCTCAGGATTTGGGGGAGGTTCAGTGGCACCCAGGTATTCCTTGGAAGTAGCAAGGCTGGTGACAGCTGAGAGTAACCGGCAAGGGATAATTGTCTTATTTTTAAATTAAAGTCATTATATTCTTCTCACCTGGCTTCTCTTGTCATATTTCTGTATGAACACTGGAAGTGCCTACTGTATCTTCCTACCTGTACGGTACTCCTGAATAAGTCTTTTGTAATAAAGGAAAAAGAATTATGTGAAATTAATTTAACCTTGCCCGTAACAGCAGGGGGTGATTTACTCCTGTCTCTTATTATTTTCTAGTCATACTTAATAAAGATGGATAAGAGAGGTTGGCTTCACTACTGAGTTAATTTGCCAGCTTTTCAAACTGAAGGTATTAAATAAGATGTATGTGAAATGTCGTTCAGATTTTTTTCCTTTAGTGTTCCTTTTCTACATTGCACTTTAAATCTTCGTTTCCCCCCTTCTAGAAGTGGTTGAATATGCAATTGTTGTTGTTTTTTAAAGGGTGGGGCATGCAGCCTTCTGGAGGCCTTCAGGGCAGCTGGTGTGTGTAGCCAGTTGCCCTGTCAAATTTATTTCCTGCAACTAGTCAAGGCTCCACCGTTTTTAACCTTGTACAAAAGTGCATTGAGATATTGATGGTGAAGCTTGTGGTTTCTTGAGGAAGTTAAATCTGTTGCTTTAGATATAATTAATTAATTTGTCATAAAAATTAAGGCAAGACCAGCGGTTTCCAAACCATTTTAGCCCTAAGTCACTTGGGGGCATAGTCTGAAATACGAGTCTCCCTGCAATGTCAAGGGAGTTCCGTATGGACATTGCCATGGGATGTAGAGTTGGCCCCGGTAGGGGAACATATTAAAGACTTTGTTTGCTCCTTAGGCTGCTCACTCAAAGTTGGATCTGGGCCACTCTATCTCCCCCTTGGCTTCTTAAGGAGAGAGTGGAAGCACCTGCTTCCAATTTTAAACAAACCTAAGACATCTGAACTGGAGAACTATGATTTCTTTAATTATGGTTTCGGATCAAGTCAAGATGAAACCATGGTTTGATCCTAGCGTGTTTTCACTAACCATAGTTTAAACAAACAACAGTTCTTGGGGTTTAAACTGTGCATAGTTTAAAGTTGGAAGTGCTTCTGATCTCTTCTGGAGCATGAAAGATGAGGGAGCACACATGAGTCCAAGCTTGTTATATAAGGAAACTATGGTTTCTTAACCCTTTTTATTAAGTCTGAAGGGTTTTTCTGAGTATTTCTGATCCCACCATGCCTTTCTTAGTAAAAAATAAAATTGGCAAGAATAAGTACTCTGTATCCCCCCCTCCACATTTCTGTTTTCCTGGTTCAAAGCTTTTCCAATTAACTCTTATAGTGTATGTATGAGCTGTTCTCAGACTAACCATTTTATGACTTTTTAAAGGTTGTTTTCTTAGCATTATAAACCTATTGAGCATACCCACTTTTGGGGTAGTTTAAAAAAAAAATTCCAAGAAAAATTACTTGTAGTGATGATGTTAAAAATAATCTGACATCATGCTCAAATTGGACTCCAAGGTTTAAGAAAATGCAGAGTGGCAGGAGGCTTTGGAATAAATTGTCAGAGACCAATTGTCAGAGACCAATTTAAGTGAAATATATTTTTAGGCATATGGAAAAATACATTTTTGATCTGTGTTGTACAATATAATAATAGGCCTCTGATTAATCACTGATAGTAGCAATCCATTATACTGTTTTCATTAATTGCAACATTTTCTTTCATAATTAGGGTCCCTTGCGGTTTCCCCCTCTAGATTGCAGTGCAAAATAACTCATTGTAAGAATACTAGCATGCGTCAATATGATAGAGGTGGAAAACGCTAGGCAGTGCTCCTATATAGGGCTTCCAGTTGGGCTTGATTTATGTGATCATATCTGCATCCGCATTCGCTAGAATATGCAGTTAGAATGGACTATCTCACCTTAGGCTGCAGGTGAGACTATCATTTCTGAATTCCCCAAACATATAGCCTCCTTGCATGGAAAACTAGCACATGAGGAACAATGGTTCTAACTCATCCCTGCTGTGTTAGTTTTCTGCTTGCGGAAAGAGTCTTTTACATAGAAACACAAGAAGAGTTATGGCAGTTCCAGACCAAGGGTTCATCTAATCCAACATTCTGTTTACATAGCTTGCTGCAGGTTGATAAGTAACTCACGAGGGACAGCGGTTCTAACTCATCCCTGCTGTGTTAGTTTTCTGCTTACAGGGAGAGTCTTTACATAGAGAAGCACTGAAAAATGGAGAGACAAGAGATATGATGGAGAATGTGATGTGTCTGTGTGCATTCATGTTACTTTATTAAAAACCCCGAAACCAATATTCGGGGATTTAATTATACGTGTCTGTCTGTTCTTTGAGACTTCATGACACCCATAGATATTATTTTAATTTTCCGTTTTGTAAAATGTCTTGAAGTTATTAAGTTTGCATGTACAAATATAGGAACATATATAGACACTTGTGTGTACTTTATATAGGAAATACTTTCTATTTTGATCGCTCTCCAGGTTTGGAGAGAGGGGGGCAGTTTTGTAAAGGCCTTGATTTAACTGTATTTTTGGTTAGTTGCAAAAGGCTTAATAATAATAGTCTGAATATTCACTAGCAAGGCGATAAGGATGGTTCCCTTCAGCATTTTGCAAAACAAAGTAATGCAGATCTCAGTAACTGAGACAAGACATTCGAAGCCAGTAAGATAGTAAGTTCGAAATAGTTCTGGGAGTTAAGAATTTACATGTCTTTATTAATTATTAGATGTTATTAGTGTATGACTAAGGAGCTGGGAAGCTCTAAGCGTTCTTTTGAAGTAGTGTACCCAAATTAGACTGCAAAATAAATAAATAAAATACATCTAGTAACGTCTGCTCTAATGAATTTTTCTAAATACACAAATCACACTTTATTAAGGCAGTGGATCTTTTAACTGTAAAAATATTATGACTGCTACGCTGGGGAAATCCGTTTAGAATTATAAAACATTTTAGGCTCTGTGTTTTGTTTTTATTGCAGTGCTAAGGTTAGAAGTCTAGTGACTTTTTTGTGTTTTTTTAAATGGACTTTAGAACGCTGCTCCCCTCTCATTTTGTATGTATGCCAGTTTTTGGTATGATATTAGCCCTACTTAAAATAAACTGCATGTATAACGAGATGTTGAAATCTATTTATGGTATGTTAGCATGAGGCACATGTTGTTAAGGAGTCATAAAAAATATTGGTTCTCACTTTATGGGGGGTGATCTTATGTTCCCCTTCCCCCTCTTAATAAATGCTATGCTGTAGAATCACATATATAAAAACTGCTTCCTTTCTCATTTTAATGTATGATGTTAATGAAAAAGTAAATCCATTTTCCAAAATCTGGTAAAACAAAAATTGGGCTGTCCTGGAATTTTGAGTGACCCAACTCAATACAATGAATTTTTATAGGAAGTATTACAATGAGGCTAATCAGGCAGTTTGTCCTTGATCATGGAGTTTTATATAACATAGTGGGACTGTTCACAAAACCAGAACTTCAGGATTACATATGTCTATTTGGGCACTTTGTGAGCATCGGAGCTCCTGTACGCACGTGGAATTTCTCTTTCTCCAAGACTGATTTGAATGGAACATATTCTCTCTTTCTCTCTCTCTCTCTCTCTCTCTGTGTGTGTGTGTGTGTGCTGAAGTGAATGGAAGAGATGCATATGTGTAGAGTTGTTTCTGGGTGCTGAACTGAATGGAAAAGTCAAGGTATGCAGTGGAGCATGTGTGAGGCTCTGGATAGCTTGGGTTGTTTCAACAAATGATAAGGAAGCCCCTTCCCCCTACAATGTAATTATGAATGCAACTTGGGAAGCTGCTATTTTCAAATTAAATATTAATCCTTAGAAAGACAGTCGTCTAATTTTAATAGTTTATGAACATAGGAAGCTTCCCATGTTAGGAACATAGGAAGCTTTCTTAAACTGTCCATCTAGCTCAGTGTCTACACTATGGATGGGGAACGTATAGTCCTCCAGATGTTGTTAGGCTGCAACAACAGTCATCCATCACTATTGCCTATGGTACTTATAATAGGAGTTGTAAGCCAACAACATCTTGAGGTGTTGGTTACTGGAACATCTAGGGGTGATCACATCATACCAGTCCTAAAATCTCTTCACTGGCTGCCAATTAGTTTCCGGGCGAAGTATAAAGTGTTGGTTATCACATTTAAAGCTCTACATGGTTTGAGTCCAGGCTACCTGCAGGATCGCCTTCTCCCATACAATCTGCCCCGCACACTCATGTTCTCTGGGAAGAATCTACTTCAGCTAGCAAGAACTCGATTAACATCTGTTACCAAGAGGACCTTCTCTTCTGCTGCTCCCAGACTGTGGAATAGCCTGCTGGAGGAGGCTCGTCAGCTTGACAGTCTTTTAGCATTCAAGAAAGCTAGCAAGTCTGAATTCTTCCAGCAGGCCTATCCAGTAGAATTTTAGGATATTTTTAGTATGTTTTTAGGACGCTTTTAGGATGTTTTTAAACAGTGTATACCATGTTTTTAATCAGTATTTTATGTATTGTATGCTTGTTGTTCTCCGCCTCGATCCAATCGGAGAGGCGGGTAAGATGATGATGATGATTCTACATTGACTAGCAGCATCATTTCAGATGGGTCCTTCTCAGCCCTGCCTGGAGATATTAGGGATTGAATCCAGGACTTATTTGCAAGCAAAATGTGTGTTCTGCCTCTGAGCTACAGTTCTTACAACATGAAAGTATTATTCCTCTCTTTGGAGAAAGTGGCAGTTGATAAGGCTGACCTTAATTTCATCCCTCTGTGTTTTGAAGGCTCCAGATAGGTATCTACACAATAGCATCGAAAGCTGATATTTCCAAGGTTGTCAGAATGGCTCTTTAGTACCTGTGTCATGGAGAAGTAGTTGTCTGTATTAGTCTTTCCTACACTCCTCCTTAGGACACCAGAGTGATGCATACGAGCAGTTCCATGTTACAGAAACGTAGTGTTGGTCTAGGCCACAATTCCCAAACGACTTACCTTGCGAAGCCCTGTAGACTTTACAGAGACTATTCTGAAATAGGCTGCATTCCAGAAACCACTTTACTTCTGCTTTTAATTCATCCATGTATTTTTTTCTTTCTTTCCAGTGCTGTGGTCAACTTTCCTTTTATGTAGTTAAGTTTTGCTTTTTGCTTTTATTGCTGAGACTATGTTGGCATATATACAAGCAATGCAAACTCCTTTTCTCTCTCCCTCCCTGCTTATTTAAAAGCCTGTACTAAGTAGTATGTTGATTTTTTTGTTATTTAAAAGTGAGACTTAGGAACCAGAAGTCATCATAAATGCAAATTTATACTCTGCACTATTTCCCCCTTAACAAGAATATGTATATTTTTGTCTTGGGAGATAGGAGCATTAAAATTTGAGAGCAGGGGGAATATTAGCACACTTGGTTTTGTGCGCACACACACACACGCACAGCAATGCCACACTCTTTGTCAACCCAGACTTACAGCTTAATACCAAGGCATGTTTACTTGAAAGAAAGCTTCATTGAAATGAGTGGGGATTTCTTCCACGCAAGTAAATTTAGAATTATTGAAGTTGTTGAATAATAATCTTTACAAGCAGCATATTTCCTGCATTGTTGCAGACAGGTGAACAATAAACACGAACTTGCGTACGCAGTCCAGTGTGAAAATCATACCGTTGCTTGGATAGAAATGTGGGAGCTGCATGCCAAAAGAGGTCTACAATTTATTTATTTATTTATTTATTTATTTATTGTATTTCTATACTGCCCAATAGTGGAAGCTCTCTGAGTGGTCAGAACAATTACAATTTTAAAAGTTTAAAATGACAGAATAATAATAATAATAATAATAATAACAACAACAACAACAATAATAATAAAAACAACTAGCAGCAGTGCTAAGATTTCAATACAATATCAGATTTGAAACAGAAACTGAAAAACTAAAGTGCTTGGAAAAGTAAAAAGGTCTTCATCTGGCACCGAAAAGAACACAGGAGAACTTCTCTGGGAAGCTCATTCCACAGCCCAGGTGCCACAGCAGAAAAGGCCCTCTTCTTAGTAGCTACCTTCCTCACTTCCATTCATGGGGATTCCTGGAAAATGAACATTGAAGTTGATCTTAAGATCCAGGAAGGGAAGCACATGGTGCAAATTAGGCAACTTTAGACTAGTTTAGAAATATTACAGGGAGGGAACTTCTTTAGATGGTAAAAACAACTTGGGAGCAGGGTCCCTAGCAAACCGACTTCCCCTATATACACCCAATCAACCCCTTACATCTTCCAAGAAGGCCTTGTTGGTCATCTTACGACCAACAGTGTGTCATCAATTAATGGCATGTAAACGGGACTTCTCGGTAGTGGCACCCACCCTCTGGAAAGCTTTTGCACATGTGGTCTGCAAGGCGGAAGCTGTGGCAAACATTACTCAAGCTTTCCCTGATGCATAATTACACTGCTTTCTGTTACTGTTTCTGTAATGTTTTTAATGTATTTATTATTTTATATTGATTTTATATTGCAGTTTATGTATTTCGCATGCAATCCGCTTGGAAATATTATGATATCAAGAGCTATATTTTAAATACATAAAATAAATAATGTGTATAACTTCACACACTTCAAAAAATGGCAATCTATCCTTGCTGTATTTGCTCGGACCCTACAGGCTTCCTTTGGGTTTCCCCGCCAAAGAAAGCTAGGCAGGTAGCTACAAGATAGAGGGCCTTCTCAGTAATGGCACCCCACTTATGGAGTAAACTTCCCAATGAAGTTATTGCACACATCCTTTACTATTTTTCCAGCGTTGGGAAACACCTTTCTTTTCTCCCAGGCAATTTAGCGACTTGGGTCTAGGTTATTATTGCTGTTTTATTGATGCGTATACTCTTTACTGTTGATGGTATTGGACGAACTAGAAAGGTACTAAACAGGGATGTTGGAGAAATCATTTTGGGGGTGGAATTCAGTGAGTTTTCCTAGGTTTGCTCCCCACAATTCATTCTGGTTCTTGCTGAAGCACCTGACTCAACCAATTCGTGGATTTTTCTTGAGGTTTTGCACATTTTCCCCACAGGTTCTGCAATTGGAGCAAATCTCCGAGCAGTTAATGCAAATTGCTCAGAAATTCATGCAAATTGCTCAGAAATTCATGCAAATTGCTCAGAAATTCATGCAAATTGTGCAGAAATTTGTGCAGATTGCAGAACCGGCAGGTTCCCGGAGTTCCCGGAGTTCGGGGAACAGCCACTTGCAAACGCAAAGTGAGCCGCACATTTTGTGGAACTTTGTTGTGTCAAAAAAAGAACCAGATTTCTCAGTGACGAACATCCCTAGTAATAAATAAATAAACTTGGCAGCCCTGTTCATTCTGCTGCATCAGGCCTGGGACTTCCACCTGGCATAAAGCCAAAGAAGAGGCGCTTCTGAGTGGTGAGGTTTGGTGCTAGGTTGTCTGGTCTGGTGCTACAGTTGCTATGTTACCTGTGCTGATCCTGCAGTTGGCCTTTTGGTCTAGAAGCAATTGGGCTCTGAACCAGGGTGGACCATGTCCAACTTGCATATGTGGGAGGTGCTGAATCAGCATGCGTGTCGCTCTCAAAAAGCACTCCGATGGCTGGAGGAAGCATCTGTCTGGAAAACGCCTGTTAAAACAGCTAGTCAGGAAAAAGGGTCTCTCTCTCCCCCCTTTTCCTGTGCTACCTAGTCAGAAATGAATAGCAGGGCAGTGGAAAAGAAAATCTTTAACTTTGAAGGGTTTGCAGTAAAATGCAGTGCATGTGTGTATATTTTTTTTAAAGGGTGAGGTGTGGAAATTTGGGTGAAGATTGATTTATAATTCCAGGAATGATTTAATGGGCTTCACAAGATTTCGTTTCTTCTTCATAAGAGGAGAACATAACTAAACAGAGTCTGGTCTTGTTTGCAGTTGTTGTTAACTGAAAGTTCATGTATTCATTAATAATCTAGGAAAGCAAAGTCCAGTGTCTTAGGTTGCTTTCCAATAATAAGTGCTAAAATGCTGTACAGTATTTATATTGCTATTGGGGCACATTTTGGACTGGATTGCGTCCATTGGGTTGTGGCTTTCTAGCAGATACCACCAGTATATACAGGGTTTGTTTATATTATTAATGGCCTTTTATAGTACTTTCTGTGTTCTCAACCTTGTGAGAACTTGTGTTAAGTTGCGGGCGACGAAGACCACCCATTGAGTTTTATGGCTTGGGATCTCCCACTTCAAAACCAAAAGCCCTTTCTCCATCTTAAAATCCCTTTTATGTAAAGGTAGAAAGTTCTTTCAGATTGCTATGGGGGAACAAGAATATTGGGTAGCTGGTAACGAATTGACAGTTTAAACTTACCAATAAACTCTAGTTATTTCATTTAAAAATTGGCTGTGTGGGTGGGAGGTCTAGAGAAATGTTCTCCCAGATATGCTAATCTTCTACAGCAATTTATTTTTTAGATGTGAAGGAACTGTTCAAATATGCAAATTCTCCCCCCTCTCTGATCTTAAGTGGTACATTCCAGGAAGGACACATCACCATTTATGCTGAGAATGTTTTGTTTGGATGTGATTTATAGCACATATAGCAAAGTTGGGGAATCTCTTTTAGCTGAAGGGGTGAATTCAATTTCAGGCAGCTCTTGGAGGGCACATTCCAGTGGAGGGCAACTCCAAAGGCAAAAGGGGATTCATTTTTTAATTATCATCACTGCATTATTGTTGCTCTTAGAAATGCTTGCACATTTTTGTGATCTTTTGGTTGGCCTAATAAGGGTAATATACTAATACAGACTTTAGACTTGTTCGCAGCTTTGTAATTGATGATTTTAAACTGCTGGGATCTATGTTTCAGTTCAGACATCGTGCCAAATCATGGTTTGGGCTTTCATACATACTGGCAAACTGTGGTTGATGGCTGGCTGACTCCAGTCTCTTCTTGCTCTTGGGCAGACTATAGTTATAACCTATGATTTGTCACCAAGCTATAGTTAGCACATACTATAGTTTGCAGATCTACTGAAAACTTTAAAAAAATTATTCTGATTTGCTGGCTCATTCATAAAACATGTTTTTTTTCAATTCAGACAGTGCACCAAATCATAGTTAAGAAAGCTGAACTATTGTTTGGTATAGCGTCTGAACCAAGCCTAAATAGTGAATGTAATTTCTTCGCTCTTATGTCTGGAAAGCAGGAAACAAGACAAATTTCACTGAAATAGTAATGTCCTGGAGGATTTAGTCGCCCATAATTAGATCATCTTTGCATAAACCTGTTAGTACTAGTTTTTCTATTTGTCTGCTTTTTAAAATAACCTTTGTCTCCTTCTTCTTGAATTTTTATTCCTGTATGTCCCCTCCTGCGTCTAGTCTAAATCAACTCCACATTCTCTTCTCGGTCTCTTTCTGTTTCCCTTCCCCCTTGACCCAGAGTGCTTTAGCTGTCTAGATTTCATCTCCTCCTCTTCCTCCCTGCAGAAAGATGGAGTTGCCAACAGAACAAAACATCCCCCCCGCACTCCATGTACGTGCTCTGCCAGTCCCCATTAGGACTTTGGAGAAAAGCAGCTCAAGAACCTCTGTGAGTTTAGGCTGTGAACTAGCTAAATAAGCCATGTAAAATGCCCTCTTGTCTCTTTCGTGGGCCTGCCTGGCTATGAAAGAAGTGATGTATAATGGCCCTATTAAGGGGTGGCATACAAAAATCTGGCAAAGGGCCACAGCTCACGCTGAGTCTTGCAATGAGGTTTAGGAAAATGCCAGGTTGCTGCTCTTTTACTCTTCTTAACCCCCCCCAAAAAAAACAAACCCAAAAGCAATTGAATCTTCCATTGCAGATTTCTGAACCCAGAAACACCCCCAAATCAGGCAATGTATCATCTTAGTTTGCAAAATGTAGCAGCGGTTTTGTTCACCTGGTCGCTAGATGCTGACTTCCTTCCCGTTCCATTTCTGTTCAGAGGGACCCCTGAGACCACATTGAGGTGGTACAAGATGGACTGAATTGCCCTGGGTTCTCTGTATAGTCTTAGGGGAGGGGCAGTACCAAAGTGCTTGACATGTGGAGGGGTGTACATTCAGTTATTCAATTCCTGGTAAGAACCAAGTAGCAGGTGAAGACCCCTGCCTGAGACTTTGGAGAGCTGTTGCCAGTGGAGTAGACAACACTGGACTAGATGGACCGACGGTGTGACTTAGAATGAGGCAGTTTCATACATTCCTTTGTTGCCACCCTTATGATGATATTGGTTAATAGCTGTCTCCTGGACAACCGATAGTGTGTTCACAACTTCCCATAAAAGTACCAGTTATTTGAGTCTGTTGACCTAGTTTTGCAATCTGCCAACAACACTGTGGAAGTGATAGTGGCCAACCCTTTTATACTCCTGAAAACTGACTGAAAGAACACAAAATGCGCTGGGTTGTGTTCCAGGTCAATGGAATGAAAAATTATTACAGTATTTTTTTTGTCTTTGAGTGACCTAATATGCTGCCTGATAGAGATCTAGGGAAGGTATGTTTTTCTCTGAAGGGGTGGCAGAGAAATTTGCCTTAGAATCAAATGAGTTCGGATTTTATGAATTCAACCTGTGGATTCTGCATTGGAACTGGCTTCCCCCAGTTGCATGGATTCTGCAGATTTGCAGACAGTTTAAAAAATATATATTTCCCACCATTTCACACAAATTCAACCATAGAAATAGGTAAAATAAAAAAAACAGTGGCCAAAAATGCACATTTCCCCCTAGGTTAAAGTATGAAAATGTGCTTTGGGGGAAGGATTTAGGGGAGATTTACACATTTTCACAAGTGTGAATTTCTGCAAATGTGTGTAAATTTGGGAAACTGGAAAAAAAATTGATTCCTTCAATGAGCAGGCGACCTGACAAAAATTCATACATCCCTAACTATCTGGTGTCCTTGTTACATATGCACATCTTTCTCTCTTATGCTGTATTTTAAGTACATCTTCTCTTGCCTGTTTTTTCTGTCTTTGACTGATTGTTAGCTCTTGGACAGAGGTTGTCCTTTTTTTATGTTTGTGCCAGGTTTCTGCCAGGTTTCAGATTGGTGGTTCTTCTCCCCTTCATCTTCCTTTTCTTCTTCATCTTCTTTGTCACTGAAGATCAATTTACTTTGAAAACTCAAGGTGCTTATACATGGGGCTTTGATGACAACTTTACCCTGCCCCATTCACAGAATTTTATGGTGTGTGCCCATGCCCAGATGTAATCTTCTACTTGTAACGCTCCCATGTTTTCCCACTGCTTCTTCCATCTTTTTTTCTTACCATGGAAAATCCATTAAGGAAGAAAGGATGACTCACTGGACATTGCCTTCTGATAGTTAGCATTAGGACCCCTCTGAAAGCACCTGCAAAATAACAGAAACCTATTTAGAGGCATATGATCCATCATTAAATACATATAGATGATTCTTGGACAACATGATATTATCATACAAATTTACTTGTGAAATAAATGGATTTTGCCACTTAATCCAGAGCGAGGTTCAGAAGGCTAGGCATACACATTACGCATCTAGCAGTGAGAAGTACTACTCTATTTCTTCGATTCTAAGACACACTTTTCCCCCCATCTAAACATCTCTAAAAATGGGGTGCGTCTTAGAATCGTGGGTGTGTCTTAGGGTTTTTTTTCCTGTTGGTGGTACTGAAATTAGTGTGCATCTTACAAGACGATGGCGTCTTACAATCGAAGAAATACGGTAGTTAAATATGTCTTTGATTAGCTGGCTTGCAGATCTGTCCTATTAAAACAAACAAACCAGTGTGGCTTACTTCTGTACTGTACTGGATGTTGGCCTGGGTCAACTTCCCAAATCTACAAAATATTTAGCAGCCTGCTGGACACTGGCAGACAAGAGATAGGGAGCTGTGTCCCTTTAACCCACCTGCATGTAATTCCATGGAATCACCTGCACGCCATTCCTTATCATCTGTGGTTACCAGGCTATATTTTGTATTTTTGGCCTCATCCCTTTTGTTTCTGGTCTTGCCCACCAGTGCTTCTCTGAAATTAAATTCAGCCCTCGGGCTGGAAGAGATACCACACCCCTGGTGTAGACCATACAGAGCTACATGAATCAATAGTTTGATTCGCTGTAAGTCTGCTTCCTATATTTTTAAAACTTACAGCAATGAATAAAAACAATAAAATACAAAGAGCTGAAAAAACAAAAAGGAAATTACAAGGATAAAAACAGCCAGCAAATAAACACATCAGCCAACATTAGGTTTAAAGCATCTGCAATACCGTTAAATGTCTGAAGGAGCAAGCTTGGTTTTGCTTGGTGCCTGAAAGATAAAAGAGGTGAACCCAAGCGAACATGTCTGGGGAGAGAATTCCGCAATATTTAGGTGCCAACACAGATAAGGTTCTTCCTTCAGCAATCACTCGCCTATCCTCAGAAAGCAGAGCCACCTAGAGAAGGGCTTTGGAGATGTCGGGCATGGTAGTTCAGTTAAAACCTTCTAATAAAGTGGTTCCCAATTAGCTAAGTACTGCGGACCCCTTGTTTTTCAAATGCCAAGCCATGGACCCCCTAACTTTTGAAAAAAAAATTATATCTATGATAGTTACCTGTGTGAAGCAATTTTTTGGAGAAAATAAGGGGTAGCCCCTAATAAGCAAAGGATTTTAGGTATACTAAAAAACAGACCATAAAATTTGTGATATTTGTGATATTCCCATGCAAAATGACAATGGTTTAGTTAGGAATATAAAGACAAATTTAATTTTACTAATGTCTGGTTTACAATTAAACAAATTATGACATGTCTAGCAGCTACTAAACCTAAATGTGATGGGAGAAATCATGCCACGTTTTGTCCCGAATAAACACATCCTGTTCAATATTTCCTACTTTTAATCTCAAATCTGGATCAGCATCGAGCCGATTTCTATGCTTGTTCTTCATATAACAAAATGTCAAAAATGTTTGTTCACAAAGATATGTGGAACAAAAGGGAACTAGATGTTTCAAAGCTTTTTCACCTAACTTCTTATAAGCAGGAAAAAAATTCACCCAGAATTGGTCCAGTCTATATTCTCTGAAAAATGATTTCAATGAGCCATCACAAGTCATGTCAACAAGTGCATCTTGCTCTTCCGCAGATAGAGTTATTAGTTGTACATCACCACATCCAAAAGGATTCCTTCTCCATGAGTTTTCAATATTAGGTGCAGGGAAGTAATCTCTGAAGCTAATCGCTAAATCACACAGGTGCTCAGTGATGTTATATTTTACTTCTGGTAGGAATTCATCATCAGTGGACTCCAAAAATGAATGGTGAATATGTGAATGGTGCCACGGAACCCATGGGTGGGTTACACGGACCCCCAATTGGGAACCACTGTTCTAATAGGTTTCATGTTCTCTTTTCCATTACATATCTTGTGTTTGTGTTGCTATGAGCAGTGTGTACACGGTCTTTTTGTGTGTGCACAACTCCTGGGTTATAGTGCTGTCTGTCTTGGTTCATGGAAGTTTCAAACTGCAAGCAGCTGAGCATATGAAGAATTTGAGGTTTCATGAGATCTTGTCCTACAATTTCTTGTATCTTTTAATATGCCTGTTAGGTCTCATGTGCCATGAGCAGTCCCAGGGAAAGGGCAGTCACTGTTACGATTAAAAAAATTATCATTGCTGCCTTTTCTTTTAGTTTTGGCATCCAAGGTACATTTCTTCATCCACAACAACTGTCTGCTTCAGGTAGTGCAAACCAGTTGAGCTTCTCCCCACCCACTCCTAGCCCCTTATTTGTGCCCACGAGGTACTCTATTGTTTAGGAGACCAATTTGGACACTGGTCAGTTGGATACGGGAAAACTACCTCAGCCTCTTCAACCATCTCTCTTAGAAGGGGGAAGTGTTACTGCTTTTCTCATGGTTGATTCTGTGAAAGATGGATTGTTTTTATTAGAAGGTGCAAAGTAGAAAGGAAATGGAACATTTTTGGTGTCATCTGACCTTCTGTTTGTTGGGAAAGTGATGGCAGGAGCTCACACCAAACGAAGGTGCAGGCTAAGGGTTAATTTGTTCTTTGCGTTTTTAAAGTGGTTAGTAGGTGCAGCAACAAGGGTCACTCAGGGTGATTAACAACTCGGGATGCAGAGAGCCTTGGGTGCAAACAGGGGTCATCAAGGATTGGGTGGGGGGAATGTTGCCTTGGAGCCCGCCCGATTGAGTCAAATAAGTTTCCTTTTTAGCCAGGGCTTGTTTTTACTATTTAGTAGTAGTAGTGGTTTCGTTCTGTTAGAAGCCTGGCCTGATTTGCTCTGCTATTTTTTACTTCCGGCTGCTTAGCCAGGGGACTCTCTATTTATCATTCAGTAGCGTTTGCCAGTCTCTTCACTTTATGGATTCACTCTGCCTTATTCAGCCACTTCTGCTAACAGCGTTCGTGTCAAAATAATAATTCGCCCATTTGGATGACTTGCTAGTAGCTGAAGATTCAAGTCTGATTTTATAACAGTATCCTTATGGCCACTTACCACACTGCTGCGGTAATGTCTGTAGGAAGGAATTGCATGGTTTGGGCGATTGGAGAGATTGTTTCCTATGCCAGTGTTGTCCCTATCTCCAGAGCCTGTGATGTTGGCATCGAAAGCAAACCCTTTAGTTGGCCTAGTTACATGATTCCTTCCTACAGATGTTAACCAGAGCAGTATGAGATCAGCTATGGTGGAATGGTTCCCATACCACTCTGGTAACATGAATTGGCCTTTAGTAATGGACAGATGGTCTGCTCAAGAAGAGCATTAATTGGGACTACTTAGAACTAAGCTAGTAGTGCTGTTTGCTGCTTTCCTTGTTCATGTTCCTTGTCAGTTTTAGGATTGTAACAGAAAATTCCATTCCCCATATGCTTAGGATGGAAGCCAAAATACATCAGAACTGAGGCAGAGCCTGTCAGTAAATCTTTCAGTTTATTCCAGGGATTCTTCTTTAACAATCTCTCTTTCTTGTACTATTACTGCCCAAGGAGTACAGTATCTCAAGTGTTTTCCCAAAGTCACACCGCTGATGTAAAGTCCTGCAAATGCTTCTTCATGGTTATATATGTTTATTGCTAGCACGTCGATATAATTCCTTCTAATGGGCAGAAACTGCAGCAAGTTTCAGAAGCCTTTTAAAAACTTAATTTGGTGACACAAGCTTCTCCTGGCTTGAAAGGGACAGTGACACTGCTCTGTTTTATTGCTCGTTGTTTTTAATTATTATTTTATTAAGTTTTTAATTAGCATTTTGATATTGTTTTTATATTGCCTTAGCCTTTTGACTAAGATCAAGTGTTGTAGCATTTTGGTGTAATCCTCTTAGAGATTTTATTATATCAAGGGGCATAATTGTGCACTGCACAGAGAGCCTCAGCTATTGGGCAATATAAAAATGTAATAAATAAATAAATAAATATTATAAATAAATGAAATGACTAATTCAAGTGGTTGAGTGCCTATCAGTTTGGAAGCGAAACAGGATCATTAAAAAAGAACGTAGCTACTTTTGCATAGTTGGGCTACATCTTAGGTGTGCAGAGGTACAAGTTTCTGAATTTAAAAGAAATCAAACAAAACAAAAACACTGTTTCAGTCTGTCTAGACCAGCGGTTCTCAACCTGTGGGTCGGGACCCCTTTGGGGGTCGAACGACCCTTTCACAGGGGTCGCCTAAGACCATTGGAAAACACATATTTCCGATGGTCTTAGGAAACTGTATTGACTGAACTATGTCATGTATCATCTTTTGTATTATTAAAGCTATTGTTATGTATTATTTTCATTAGCAAACCATCCCATGACAATGAATCGTGTAGAGAAGAACGAAAATAATTTTATGGTTGGGGGTCACCACAACATGAGGAAGGGTTGCGGCATTAAAGGGTCGTGGCATTAGGAAGGTTGAGAACCACTGGTCTAGACCCATGGACATGAACACTTCTCTTAGGACATGGGGATACATCACAGCATTTTGTTGCAGGCTCCCCACAGGTAAACATATTACTTTAGTTCTTGAGCTTAGCTTCCAGCAACCTGGGTAAGATGGATTGTGTGCTTAGTTGTGGATCATACTGATGATAACTTGCATTTTAACTACCCTAAGGTGTTAACTATTAGCCCAAGTTGTGTGGTTACAACTAGTCTATTGAAGATAACGTAAACAGGCTATTGCATCCAGAAAAATGCACATTTTTGTGTTCAGTTACCACCAATAGTAATTTTCAGCCAGAATTGTGTTGTTGTAGTTCATTTTGAGCCTCAACAAATGAAGCAAAATGGTGGATGGTAAATAACTGGGTGGGAAGAATATTGTGTTCCTCGTGTTTTTTTGTTCACCATAGTTTTAAACTGTAAAAATGGTCATATACTCACACCCCTTCCCAGTATAATTGTGTCATGTTGTTTTTTATTTTTAAAAAATAAGGAAATTATATAACAGCATTCCCAAGTTAAGAGGTTAAGCATTGGTTTCATTAAAGAGGTGAAATTGTGTGGTAGATCTGTCATAAATATACCTTTCCATCAAAAGCCCATAAATTGCAATAGTTGAGTATTGATTGCAGTACTTCGGGCATTTATCATTCACATTAAAAAGGCGGTTACTTCCCCCCCCCCCCCCAATTTCTTTTTAACCCCCCTTGCATCAATTTGGTAGGCTAGCAACAAGGTTGTTTGAGACCCACGGGAAAAGGGGCAGTAGACTTCCAGAAAATAAAAATTTAATCTAAAGATCATAAACTGCTTTAAGGCCTGTTCAAGGAACATCCATTACACCCAGTTGAAATTGTGTGGGTGAATGAACTTAAAATTACACGGCAGCCTATTTGTAGAATCACATTTCAACCGAGTCTCAGTTAGGAGCAGGAATGTCTCTTGGTCTAATAGCATGTCTATATATTATGATCTATACAACCAGGTTGGATTTGGCATTTGCATATAGTAATACTTCCACTATACTGACGTGCAAAAGGATGGAGTTAACCTGTATTTTGGCTACTGGTTGCTTTGACTTTGGGGACCAGCTTAGTTGAAATGTAGGTTTCTTCTTTGAAAGCTTCCTTGGTCCATATGATCTACACATTTATGGGAAGTGGCTCTCCATAGCTCTCCAACCATACCAGGAGATGCCAGAGTGACCCTGGGATCTTTTGCATGCAAAACATGTGCTTGACCACTGAGCTGCTGCTATACTGATTGTAATAAAATGTGTAAAAAATGTTTAATGCAATGTATACTCTTGCTGGTATAATTTAAAAACAAAACAAAAAATGACATAATTCTATGTAAGCCAAACTTTTTTTTTATCATTCTTTTAAGAGTAATTGCATCCAAAGACTTATTTGGCCTAATGTGGTAGAGTATTGATTTAGATCAAGATTCAGATCCCTGCTTCATCTAGTTCTCAGTTCTCCCAGAGTAAAATGGGAATGGCCTACCTTGCAGGGTGGTTGTGAAGCTGGATATAGAAAAAATAATTGTACAGGCAGATTACATGCTGAAAAAACAGTAGACCAGCTGACATGAATGGGCAGGCAATGCTTTCGCCATGTGAGTAGATAATGAAATGTAATTGCAAACTTTCTTAATTAAAAACGACATCGCTCAGTTTTTTCTTCTCTTTGCTGACCTTGAACTTCATGTACTCTTTTTTTCTCTCCCTCCTTTCCCAGTTGAAGAGGGCGAGTCGTCGGATTTTACATTGAACTGGGACACATCAGTGACTCAATCAGGTAAAGACGGCGAGCGTTCAGTACAGAAACTGTTTCGTGTATGTTACATTTCAGTCTTTACTCCCAAACCTATCCATTGCAACACAGTTTCTAGATCGGTTCCATATGGCTAATAAAACCCATTACATACAAAGACTAATATACTCTTATCCTCCCGAGAGCCATTCTTCCTTCTGGTGGGCGCATTGAATTGGGTTATGACTTTTTCAGGTATAGCTGCTTTGAAGTTTCCTGCAATGGGCACCTTCATTCAGCTATAATTATATAAAAGTGACCTTTGATGGGAATTTTTCCACTTCGATCTCAACATGGTGACGTTTGTGTATTTCTATTTTTCCGGAGAAGTGGCAAAGAGCGGAATGTCAGCACTGATAAATTGATGATTGGTTCATCGGTAAAGACCCAGGGCTGGCTTTTCTGATAATGTGAAAAGACTCTGAAATGAAGATAAATTGTAAGAACACTCGGGTTCTGCTCGTCCAAGACTCCTTCAGAAAATGATATAAAATAAAGCAGTTGTTTTAAAGAAGAGTTTTCGGTTCCAAGGGTAGTTAACTCCCTATGTGCTGGTGTGGGAAGCATGAATATGGATGAACAGTAGAATCCAAAGTTGCTGTTTTTTTACACTGATGGTGACTGTAGAAGGTAGTATGTGAAAAAAGCCAAACAGCAAGGAGTGGAAGCAAAAAAAGAGTTCTTGAAGAATGTTTATTCAGATATGTCTTTCTTGAAATATGTTTATTCCGTTAAGCCTCAGATAAGCCTACGCGTTTCAGACTCCAAAAGCATATTCTACATCTTTCTTTATCCATCATGCTTAGGAACTTACTGCATTTGAACAAGGAACTAAAACTGCCTTTTTGAACTGCCCTGAGGAAGGACCCAGTTTTTGGAGTCTGAAATGCGTAGGCTTATCTGAATAAACATATTTCAAGAAAGGTATATCTGAATAAACATCCTTCAAGAACTCCATTTTTGGTTCTACCCCTTGCCATTTGGCTGTTTTCACCGGGTTCTCTCTCCCTTTTTCCTGCTCTGACTTTAGAAGGTACCAAGAAGTTGTAATGGAGGAAGTGGAAGTGATTGTGATGATGCTGGGCCTTAGGCTGCCAATCTGAGCAACAAAGGTGCAAGACAGGTGAGAGCATCCACGGTGAGCACCAAGGGAGAGAATACTTTCAGGATGCGGCAAACAATTTTATTGATGAAAAACTGCAGCATCCTGAATCTATTCTCTTCCTTTGTGTCAATCTAAGCACACTTGCCTGGGAGTAAACCCCATTGGCTGCACTGTGATTTACTTCCAAGGGAAACATGCATAGGCTTGCCCTGCCAGCAGAGTGGAAAGCAAGAGCGCCGACTACCTCAGATTCTGACCTACCTCACAGGGTTGTTGTGAGCAGCCTGGATTTACTGTTGGAGGGACAGATAAAAATGCCAGATGCCAGATTTTTGGGAACATGTTTAAGCGCCAGGCCATTGGAGCATAGGGTTAAAAATGGTGATATTCTTATTTGCAGGAAAAGGCAACTGAAACAATCAGGGTCATAGAGCCTCTTTTGTACAGCAAAAGGTGAATGCGTTTTGGGCTTTATAGTTTACAAAGGAGATTACAAAGGGTGAGTGGAGAGATGGTAGAGGTTAAGGTGTGGGAGAAGCGAGTAGATTTAGAAATGCATGGAGTTCCCTGCCATGACATGTAGTGATGGTTGCTTGTTTAGATGAATTTAAAGAGTGAGTTGACAAATTAATGGAGGACGAAAAGATTATCCATGGTTATTAGCCAGGATGGCTTTTTGGAACCCCCATAGTCAGAGGTAGTATGCTAGTGAATACCAGTTATTGGGGAGAAAAAGTGGGTGAGGGCTGTAACCTTTGTGCCCTGTTTGCTGGGTTTCCTGGAGACATCTGGTTGGCCACTATGGGAAACAGAAGCAAGACTAGATGGACCGTTGCTTTGATCCAGCAGGGCTCTTAGGACCAGATCATACATTACTTTAAAGCAGTCTCCCTCTACTTGTTGCCCTCCAGATGTTTTGGATGACAACTCTCAGGATTTCTGCCTATTGGCCATGCTGGCTAGAACTAATGGGAGTTGAAGTCCAAACATCTGGAAGGTACCAGGCTGTAGCAGCCTGCTTCAAAGACATAACTAGCAGCTATTTATTTCCCCTTTACACTAGAGTAAGCGCAAACACCCGATATAGATTGGGACGCTAGTGTGTGTGTGGGAGTAGGGGGACTTTAACCCTCCCCCCACTGTGGTCCTGATCCAGATTTTCCACCACTCCCCCCTTGTGCCTGCAGCATGTATTGACAAATAGCTATCTATTTCCTTTAAGGTAAGTCAATATCATTATCCCTCATACTGCAGATCAAGGGGGTGCAGGTTGGGACAGAGAGAGCGCTGCCTAAGGACTCTTAACTGAGTTCATGGCAGAGGTGAGTTTTGAACCAGGGACTGCTCAGTCTCTTAAGCCAGTAGGCTATGCCAGAGCTCCAGGCCACCTCTTATAAGCTATCTCAATCTACCTCTCAGGGTAAACCCTGCCAAAGTCCTTTTGTTCGTATTTAGTATCGTAGTAAGATTTGCAGAATCCAGCAAGTGCCTTTACGCATGTGCATCGGTTTGCATGCATGCAAGGTGGCTTTTCTTTCTTTTTCCGAAAAGTACCACCCCTCTCTGCACAGCCCTTTGCTGTGTTTCAGATCAGACTGCTTTTTACACTTAGATCGCACTAGGCCAGAAGAAGAGAATGCATGTGTAGGCCTACTATGTGATATTTTCTCGCGACGGGGGATATGGGTTTCTTTTTGATCCTGTGCTGTGTGCATGCTCTCTTTTAACATTCTTACTTTGTTGTTTGCACAAAGCATATGCTATATAATTTTCTGGGCAACAACTTTTCCAGTATGGATGTGCTTGAGCAACTTGTGATTTTCACCATTCTTTGGATAGCGAGTATTTCTGTTCTAAAAAACCCTGGCTGTGAGGCAGAAGGCCCCTTTGTGCCTGGAGCTAACAGTGCATTAAAGAAGCACCGTGTCGCTCGCTTGGCCTCAGTCCCGAACAATAGCAGGGTGGATTTGCCAGATACCTTGAACGATAGTAAGAGTTATAGGTAAATCAAGAAAAAAAGAAAGAGAAAAACCTCCCTCCTATCAAACCACTCCAGCTGGGCTTTGGGGAATGTTCTTGAAATGTGGTGTGTGTGTGTGTGTGTGTGTGTGTGTGTTGGATTAAGTCTGCAATTCTATGCACATTTACCTGGGAGTAAATCCCATCAAACTCAGTGGAGTTCCAGGGAGATATATGTAGGATTACATTGTAAAATGTAATAAATGTGATACCTACTCCCAAGCCTTGTTCCTAGAATTGCTAAAAAAAACCTTCTTATGTTTCTCTCATTGTGTAGGAGCTGCTGCATCATAGCAACTCCTTGTATCACCAGGGTACCAGGCCCCCAAGAACTGGAATAATATGGGTGTGGGGAGAAGTCGTGGCATATAAACGTCTCCTGCTTCTTGTATTACCCTGATGGAATAGGAAGGAATTATGCTGCGGTAAATCTCACACCACCAGCAGAAAGAGGCCTAATGTGTGTCGCCAATAAAAGCTGAATTCTTCCCTATAAGGAAAGGTTAAAGTGTTTATGACTATTTCACTTAGAAATAAATGATCATATACGTTTATAAACGGATGCATATTGTGGATCAGAGAGAGTTTTGCCTCCTTCTTACATAATACTACAATAAAGGGTTGCCCAATGGAATTGATTGGCAATAGATCCAAATCAGACCAAAGGAAGTATCTCTTAACACAGTACATAATTTATTTGTGAAATTCTATGCCACATCTTGTGGTAGCCAGGTGTTTAAAGGGAATTAACTTTTAGTCATGACGGCTATTTCGAACCTCTAGGTTCAGAGGGCGTATATCTCTGACTGTTAGAACAGTACGACAATGGAACCAGTTACCTAGGGAGGTCGTGGGCTCTTGCACACTAGAGGCCTTCAAGAGGCAGCTGGACAACCATCAGGTATGCTTGTCAGGTATGCTTTAGGGTGGATTCCTGCATTGAGCAGGGGGTTGGACTCGATGGCCTTATAGGCGCCTTGCAACTCTACTGTTCTATGATTCTATGATTTTATGAATACTAGTTGCTAAGAGAGAGAGAGAGAGAGAGAAAGAGAAACATCTGGAGAGGACTCTAGCTTTCATGCCCTGCTTGTGGACTTCTTTGAGGCATCTGGCTGGCTTCTGCAGGAAACAGGAAGTTGAACTAGTCCAGGGTTAGGCAACCTGGTGCCCTCCATAAGTTTTGGACCACAATTTCCATCAGCCCCAGCCAGAGTACCCAATGGTCAGGTATTATAGGAAGTGTCACTGTAATCCAAAACATCTGGAGAGTGCCGGGTTTCCTACCCCTGGACCAGTCGATCTTCCTCATAGTTACCATCATCCCCTACCATTGATCATGCTAGCTGGGTCTGATGGGTGTTGTAATGGGTATGACTAGATGTGATGTAAAGTCTGGGCTAGATGGACATTTGTTAGGGTCTAGCAGGGCATTTTTTATGCTTGGTGACCTGCATAAAGTACAGAGATGGGGAGTGCCAAAGAGCTATGCATTCCATCTCACCTCCTGACTGTTAGAATTCAGCTGTCTTGCCCATTAAAATTGCAGTAGGCATCTCTCATACACTTCCAAGCTTATATATTTGAGGGTTATGGAATGCAAACTTGCACTTCTTTTTTTTAACAACAGAAAGAATTCTGCAGTGCACCCAGTGCTAAATTTGTCCACGACTGCTGAACCATGGAGTACACATATCTGTGAATGATGTTGTACTCAGTGTTATCTATAAGGTACATGGATTAAAGCCAAGTAGTGTGCCGGTCGTGGTACCACTCGTGGTGTGTTCTATTTCCAATGCTCAAGGAACGATGATGAATTGGACTATCGAATACAAGAAATGCTTTCTGAAGTGCAAACACACATAGGGAGAAAGTGTCTGTGTGTGTGAGAGAGAGAGAGAGAAAGAGAGAGACCCTGTTAATTTAAAACATCTGGCAAAATGATTTAGTTTAGTGGACTTTTTTTATTGGGGGGACATTGGGGGAGGGCAGAGGGGAGGGGAATGTTGTTGATTTGGGCCAGGGCACAAAATGAAAAAGTGAGGCATGGTTATTCCCCATTTATTGAAGTTCTACATCACTTTACTGGTGCTAATGCAAACAGGAAGATCATAAAAGAACATAATGAAAGTCCTGCACACTGGGACCGCGGGGCTGGTTTCGGTTACTGAATATAGCTTTGGAGACACACCACACAACGGAGATCAACTCCACAGTATTACTCCGCTGCATATGATGGCTTTTTAATGGTTTCTCCCTCCCCCTCCCTCGGTATAGCTTTTCCATCTTATTCCACTCAAAAGCCTCGTGCATTGCTTTTTTATACCCTGCTTGGTACAACTTAAAGAGAGAAGTGTTACTAACTTCTTCTTTTTTTAAGCAAGGTTCTATCACTCAAATCTGAAAGAGAAATAATGAACTGTCCCGTTTTAATGGTCCTGTCCTAAACTCAGTAGCGGCGTTCACAGGAAATTTTAAGACAGGAATCCTTGCTTAATAAACCACGATGTGAACAAGTAGTGTCCTGGTGCACACATTCCTTTCAGTCTTGCTTTGCATGAGATATAAAAGAAACCAGCTCTTGTTTGGGTGCACTCAAAAATATTTTACTCATTCCAAAGGTAACAACATTTCTTATGAGTCCCCCCCCCCCCCCCCCGGCCCAGTTTTTGGCCAAATATTCAAGTTTTCCATTTGAAAGAATATGACGTTAAATAAGTTTGTAAAAATTACCGATGTGCCAGGTTGTGAAGGGGGCTTTGGCCTCAGACAACATGTGATTTAAGTCTCAGAAAAGAGCAACCAGAATGATCAGGGGGCTGGAACAACACCCCTGTGAGAAACGCTTACAATGTCTGGTGCTCTTTAACTTAGGAAAAGGTCCAGCAAGGGGGGCATGCTAGAAGTAGATAATATTATGCATGATGTGGAGAAAGTGAATAATATTAGAATTCTCATAATGCTAGAACTTGGGGGTCATCCAATGAAGCTGAATGGTGGGAGATACAGGAGAGACAAAAGAAAGTACTGCTTCATATACAGTGCACAGTTAAATTATGGAATTTGCTACCACAACATGTTGGCCTGATTTGCACGTCGCAACAACCCATGGCTAACAAATATTATTAACAAACCGTGGCTTGTTGAAAATGTAGCAAGAGTGAGTGAGCGTGCTGGTTCTTTGCTGCCCACCCACTCCTACTGCTGCTGGGAGGAGCTAAATGTGTTTATTGTGAAATCTGAACTCAGAACTCTGGGTTGCCAGAGTTTGAACCCATGGGTCCAGATTTCTTGATAACCCAGGGACAGAGTGGCCCTGAGTTGTTTATTGCAGCAAGAGTGGGTAGGCACGTGCAAAACAGTATGCACTCTTCCTCCTTCCGCATTTTCAACATGCACGTGTAAACTGGCCACCAACTTAGATGGTTTTAAAAGGGGCAGAGATGGATTTAGAAAGCAGGGTGTGGTGGTGGTGGTGGTGGCGA
Source organism: Elgaria multicarinata webbii (assembly GCF_023053635.1). NCBI lineage: Eukaryota > Metazoa > Chordata > Lepidosauria > Squamata > Anguidae > Elgaria > Elgaria multicarinata. The sequence goes on from NC_086184.1 coordinate 11,154,109, forward strand.
AGGTAATTTGGACTAATCAAAGGGAAGAAAGACATAACCCCCTCCCCTGCACACAGTGGTTCTGATGAGGATTGTGTGCCCCCCCCAATGCCTGTAATTAACTAAAACAAAACCAGATATGAAGCTGCAAACTACATGTTTACAGAACATCTTTATTGGCCCTTAGGGAATTGGATTTTTATTAAGTACGTTACTTCCAGAATACGCTTTTACCACAACCTGGTAAAAAGCGTCATTCTCGGAATTTTACAAGGGGCGAGATGCTGTTGTAATTCTCCTCCCACCCACCCCTGGCCGCTTCTTCCATCTTCTTTCTTACTGCACCATATCTGTTAAGGAACAAAAGATGGAATAGCTGTACAATGCCTTCCAATTGGTAGTGCCAGGACCCCTCTGTTTGGAAGCACCCTTAGCGTTTTAGGGACAAATTTATTTATTTGTTACATTCATATCCTGCCTTTTCCCCTCTTGCAAGGAAATCAAGGCGGTTCACCTGGTCTTCCTCCTCCATCGCCAAATGTGAACTAGTACCTGGGTCTCCTGAGTCCCCAGTCCAGCTGTCTAACCACTACATCACATATTTTATACCAGTCTATCTTCTTCTGTCCCGAAGGATGTGTGCAATAGAGCATGGGTTTACCTAGCTCAGGGGTAGAGAATGAGTTAGGCTGCAACTCCCACTGTTAATAGCAATACTACACTTGTATCATGTGTTGCTTGAGCCTGTGTTTGATGTGCGTCACCAGAAGGGGGTTGGGGGAGGCTTCTGCAGGGATGAATGCCAAGAAAGCATTGCGGGTCAGAGTTTGCAAAATGGTTTTTAAAAAGTTCCCCCCTTAAGAATTAATAGTTGTCTGGCCAGTCTACTCCTTTGCAGTGCTATGTGGCTGTTGCAATATATCACTGGTGCATTATCTTGAGGAGCAGCAGGGGACATGTTAAAGAAGCAAAAAAAAAGTCTTACTAAATATATAGAGAATTTAAGGCATTTTTAAGGACTAACGGGAAGTTTAAAAATATATACGGCTTGTTAGGGAGTTTCTTATTTAGCCATACTAGGCAGCATTTGGAGAGAGGGGGAAAAACTCTTGATACAGTTATTTTGTCTTTTAATATTTATAGTTTAGGAGCATTTGGGTGCCTTTCTGTTCATATTCATAAGAATTATATCACACAGAGCCAAGCTAGGTGTGATTGGCTTATTTACTTAAGTGTAAGCAGGCATGGCCCCAGTTTGGATTGGGACTGTGGTACTCCAGTAAGGGGAGGGGGAAGCTTTCCCAATTCCTGTTTTCATCCTGAAATTCCATATTCTGCGGGGGGCGGGGGGGTGTTTAAAAAAGGGAGAGGGGAAAGTCTTCATTTTGCAATCAATGGTATTTCAGGACAAAAATGGTTGGGGAATTGTTTAAATCCCCCTCTTCCTGGATCTGAATTGGGGCCGTGCCTGCTTACACTAAAGTAAATAATCAAATCACACTTAGCTTGGTTATGTGTGTTGTGATGAACATTTAGTTTGGCCTTCAGCCAGAAATGTAGAGTATTTTCCTCATTTCTTTCACATACAGGCTAAGTGCTGTGGAAATAACAGGTTCTTTGTTCTATTCTCTATCTTTTTTTGTAACTTTCTTTGAAAATACTTAATTTTATTTTCTGCTGAGCTGAGCGTTATGACTGTTGTAATATATTTTATATATTCTGCAATTTTAATATGCGTATTGAGCTAAAAACTTGTTAGGTATTCTGAGAAATCATTTTGGATTGATGTAATTTTAATTAAAAATAACAAAGGTAGCATATGAACCATAGAATTTCAATGTATAGCCGGTGAACACATCCTTTGCTAGGCTTGGGTTTTAGGATTATCAGGAGCTCATATTTCTTACTCTTCTTTTGGCATCCACAATGTTTTCTACCTCCCCCATAAATTGTGCCTTTTTCCTGATCTCTGCTGAGCCACAAATTCCACATCTTCCAGCAACCCATGCATTATTGTCCACTGTGCTACTTTACAGTAAGGAACTTTCAACTTAATGTTTTTATGGAAATAACTTTTGGGTCTGCATTTTTGACACATGGGCTTTCGCTGTCCTGTAGAGATATGAGAGATTCCCGTCGCACTGGGGTCTCCAGTATGGTGCCTGCAGACACCTCGCTTGGTGTCCACAAGGTCCCCTGCCCCTCTTTTGAGTTTTATTTTATTTCTTTAGATTTGCATTGTATTTTTATTGTTTAGTTTCTTAACTAAAAGTCTGGCTTGCTGCCCTCCAGTGCTTGATTCTATTTGGATTCAAGAGTGTTTTTGTGTTTTGGAACTCCGACTCCGACTTCAGTTCTTGGACATGCTACTTTTATTTTAATCTTACTAGTTTGATTTCCCCAAAATGAGCATTTTCTAACCGGCCGTTTTATGAATGGGAATCCCCCATGGCAGCCATTTTGTGAAAGCACCCACAACACTTACAAAATTCCAGATGTGTCCAGCAACAAAAAACGGTTGGGTGGCCCCGCCATAGCTGCATGCCTTCAGAAATGTAGTAGGTATTAGAGCTGTCCCTATCATTAGGCAGAGTGAGGCAGCTGCCTCAGGCAACTGATTTGGGTTGTCATGAACGGACAGCAAATTGTTAGTTATTTGTTGTCCCACTTTAGGCAGCAGTAAATTGGACTAGCCCTGGTTGGCCCTTACCTCAAAGAAAGAGGGGAGATACATGACTCTTCTGATTTATTTAGAGAATCTTTTTGGTTTTGTAAAAAGAATCTGAAGCTGAAATGAATGTGGCATTCTAGCGCAGGATAACTGATCATGGATTGGTCCAAGTTAGCTGTCGTCTTCTACTATGGTCCAGCTGGTAAGATGGTTTTCCTGGATTCAAACACATTTTTGTCAGTGAGTTTGTCTTTTAATCAGGAGAAATAGAAAATCCTGCCCACGAGGTACAGTTTAATTGCTTCATGCAACTCAGTACAACTGAGATTGTGAGGGTACAGTTGTATCGTTTGCTTGCTCTATTTCTTACTGCTGGCTGAGGGCAAATTGTTTTGACCTGTGTGTGCGTGCACGCGTGCGTTGTGGGCATAGTATAGTTTAGTACATACTGTACTTGGTATAGTATGTATGCTCAGTATAGTGTGTGTGTTTGTGTGTGTACGTGTGCACACTCTATACTGAGTATATATTAAAGTAGCAATACTATACTATATGATACTATACTATAGAGTCAGTATATTTAATGAACAGAGTTTTGGAGTTGGACTCGGAAGTCATAGATTCAAATCATGGTCAACTATGAAATACATTGGGTCGTCTTGCGCAAATCCCTCACTTTTAGCCTAATTTACATCACAGGATTGTTGTTAGGATAAATTGGAATAATTCCAGTTATAGCATCTATCCCGAAAGCCTTCCCCTAAGAAAGATTTGTGACTGCACCAGAAAGTGTTCCATTGCAATAACAAAGATATACTAACTATTTTAATGACCAACATGATGTTGGAACTGGCTTATTTTGGACTTAATATTATAAGTTTAAACTATGTGAAAGAGCTGTATTTGCCCCTCCTCTGCTTCCAGTGTGGCTATGAAATGGGAAACATTTGTCACTAACTGGTTTATTACTATACCCTAAAAAGACATCGACCCTTTTCGGACGACACGCTAAACCATGGTGGTTAAGCATTTTGAGCTAAACATTACGGCTTAGCGTGTCATGTGAACCATGCTTCAACATGTCATGTGAACCATTCCTAACTATGGTGGCTACATAACCACAGTTTAAACACACTAACCATTTGCTGCAAAAGGGTTAGCGGCCTAACCATGGCTTAAAGATTAACCACGCAATAATAGCAAGTCGTGGTTAGTTCTTTGTATTTTCTAAATTTCCCGTCTTTATTTTTTAAAAGCCTTTTATACCTGTATCTCTGCTACAGCTAACAGGCATTTGAAAGAAAAGATGGAAATATGATTTTGTTATGGCAGAGTTCCGTGGTTTTATTTAAAGGTGTGAGAATCTGGGGGGCAATCCCAATTCTGTTGTTTCTTGTTTAAAAATGTAATACTTTGAACTTCTTTCTCAGTCTTCTGTTTTGCTTCTACTTCTAGCCGTTCATTGAACTTAGATTAATTTCCCCCTCCCTCTTCCTCCTTAATTGCCTTACTAACAAATCTACAAAATGTGAGACTTCCATTTTCCAAGTGAGAGATTTTTTTCTTTTCATGTTACAAAATGTAGATGATACTCCAAGTCAATAAGAGACTCCTGTAATCTTCTAGCAGCTTTGTGATCACACTCCCTAGGCTCTCAGACAACCAAGAATTTTTTAAAAAATTTTTTTTTTGGAAAATGTGGCTTTGCTACTATTGCACACTTTTAAAGATGCAGCCAGATTTGCCGCTAGAGAATGTACAAACTGTTCGATCAGTTTTAATGCAGCTGTATTTCTCAGTGAGTAGGGAAAATATGGACCTGTGAGTAATAGGAACACAAAACCTTTTAAAAAATTGACGCAATTTCATCCTTGCATGCCTGCTGTCCTGTTCTCCTTTGAGTTATGGAATGTGATACATAATTTGTGGAACAGAAGTGGGAAGAAGGTAGACCTCCAAACGTTTTGCGTTTCAATTCCTATAAGCCCCTGTCAGCATGGCCAATGATCAGGAATGCTGGGAGTTGCAGCCCGCAACATCTGGAGATGTTGGAGATAATGAAGGTTCTAAGAAAGATGCATGGTGCAGTGTGGGATTTGTTGGGCTTTGTGATATGGTATAAAATAACGGAAGTCCAGGTTGTTTCTTCAGGACTCATTTCCATTTCCAAGTTAGTTGCTTCAGCTAACAAACTCCAAGTCAATAGGAGACTCCTGTAATCTTCTAGCAGCTTTTTGATCACATTCCCAGCTCTTTAGCTGAAACTCAGTAGAAAACTATTCTTTCTGCAAGACACAAAGGGTGGATTCTTAGATGGGGGCCTAGGTGGTGATTTTTCTTCACCTTCCCTATGCCAAACTAGATGAGTTAATTTGTAATAATGTGATAATGCCCACATTTATGAAAAGCTCTCCCCAAGGAAACTTGCCTGGCACTGACCCTGTCTTCTCAGGCAAAGGCACACTTATTTCCCCAGGCATTTGGAGATTAGTTATGGCCCAGTGGTTTTGGCCTGCTTTTGTGGTGTTCATTCTAGGCTGGGGGTGGGTGGGTTACCTATTGTGGTGGAACACTTTTCATATGTATTGTTTTTAGATTCTGTTTTTATGTTTATTTTATTTGTTTCGTGCTGGTTACATTGATTTTTCAGTTACATCAATTCTAAATTTCTATATTTGTGTCTATATGTGCAAGTTTCAGACTGCTTTTGCAGCGGGAAATGACTCATAAATGTAAACAAATAATAACTAGTTTGACTTGCACAGAAAATCTGTGCACTAGTACTTTATTGCTCAGTATCATACTTTTCCAGCTTTCTGTAGCTGGATGCAAGGTCCTAGGCACTCCACCCCACCCCCCGTTCCCTCCCAGCCACTTCCGACCCCCGTTTGCTTGCCCGCTGGCCTGTGGGGCTTACTTGAGGCCTGCATATGTGCCAGCGAGCTGCCTGGCTTCCTCTGTGGGCTCCCGCCCCCTGCCACTCCCCTTGCTCCCTCCCAGACGCTCTCCCCCTCCCAGCTGGGTTTATATATCCTGTTGCCTGGCTACACAAAGTTCTTCTCATAGCTTGGAATCCCCAGTGTACAAAGTTCTTCTCATAGCTCAGAACCTCTAGTAATATGTCATAGCTCAGAACTTTCATGCCACGCATTGCTACACATTGCTTAGAGTTTTATATATATAGATTAGTGATATCACATAACTTTGGCAGCCGCAAAGAACTTTTTGCCTGAGACCCTTCCATTGCTTTCCATTTTCCTCAGCTGGACCCTTTAAAATAAGTTTTAGAAGAGAGAGAGAGAAAAAAAGAGAGAGAGAGAGAGAGACTAGCACAGCTTCCTTCATGTCCTTCACAAACACTTTCCTTCTAGGGTAGGTAGAGGGGGAAATCATGCAAAGAACATGAGAAGAGCCCTCCTGGATCAGATCAAACACCAATTGAGTTCAGCATCATTTTTCCGCAGTGGTCAACCAGATGGCTCTGGAGAAGTCCACAACCCTCAACTGGGGGGAATAGTCCTCTTAGTTCCCCAGCACTTGATATTGACAGGTAGCATACAACTTGATAGCTTATCCACCACAAATTTGTTGGCCATCCCACATCTTGAGAAAGCAAATTCCATAGCTTGACTATATGAAGACCTTCCTTTTTAATGTGGCCTAAATCTCCCACCATTCATCTTCATGGGAAGATACTGGGTTTTATAAATTAAGCTTTTTCCTTCTTCTTCTGTGGCCAGCATCCTTGGCATTTTCTTCAATGCTGCTTCACTTGGTTAGGAACATGGGAACCTGCCCTATACTGAATCAGACCAATAGGTCCATTAGTACTGTAAACACTGACCAGTAGTGGCTCTCCAGGGATTCAGGCAGGAGTTTTTCCTGCCCTACCTGGAGATGCCTGGGCTCAAATCTGGGACCTTCTTCATGCATTGCTTGGGCTCTACCAGTGAGCTACACCCCCTACCCAGCCTACCCAGGTTCAGAAAAAGGCATGTTGGTTAGTAATGCTACTGCTGCAGCATTCTTGCACATGACACTGGCATTCATATGATGCTGAATAATCATTGCTGTTAATCCTGCCTGCAACTCAGGTGGGCACAGAACCAGTGCAGACTGAGGCCAGCAATAGTTTGGACATCAATTGAGTGCATAGTTGCTCATTCAATTATGCTTTTAGAGGACAACAGTTAGAAAGAGACAAGATAAATAGGTAAAGTGGTTCCAGAGCACAGTGACTGGGACAAGTTTTTCTTATGCAGAAGTGTTTGCCTATTCCATAGTGCTGCTTCAGTGGAATTAACACCCCCCTCTTCTTACAAGGATCTGGATACTAGTATATGCACCTTTCAAAAGGAAAAGATATAGTTTTGTGTTCTGCCATAACCTTTCAATTTGGTGACTGCAAGTTTTCTTTTGCTTTTGCCTTAGCTTTGACATTACAGCATTATATATTCTAGGGAACAAAGCCAATTGTGAAATAATATTGCAAGAGCTTTCTATTTATTTATTATTTTAAAATCTCCGTACGAAGAGACAGATTTAAACCCTGCCTTCATCACACACTTCAAGGACTCCAGAGAGAACTTGCCTTTTGCCTGTAAGAGAAGATTACTTCCTGTGACTGAATTTTAGTTCATATCTGGACAAGCCCGCCAGAAAGCGGAATGTTTTTCTTTTGAACAACTAAGCTGTTAGCTGGAGTGACAGAAGATCCCCTGGGTTCCATGTTCTGTTCGAGACTGACATCCTGTGGCCGCATCACCTTAAGGACATGGAGAACTATGAAAAATTAAATTCCTCAGACGTGGCTCTTTCAGACCCCACAGCTGCATGCCGTACGGTGGTGCTTCAGCACATTCACATCTGTCATGGAAACAGACGTCCCATAAATCGATTTTTAACGTCCCTCGTGGTGTGGTTCTAGAGGTGTTCACAGCCTGCTGAGGGAGCAAAACTTTCCTTTGAAATGAGCTGTCATCTGGTGTGTTTTGTTGATGTAGTAGTGCATTCTGTTACCTGGATTTGGAAGAGGCTGCAGGCAATGGACCCTTGTTGGAGAATCAAGCATTAGGTAATTCACCCTAACAGGAGGAATAATTCTGGGAAAATTGGCCAGAGATGCTCATAGTTCAGACACCCATAGAAGCCAAGGGTTCATTCAGCAACAAAATGTGATGGGTCTGAGATTAGTAACTTCAAGGAGGTTTCAAGACTGAGTCATATGCAGCTGTTTCAAGGTGAGCTGGGAACCGGAAGTTGAGCCAGGAAGCTGAAGCCTAGGAAAAAGCTGGAAGTCAAAGATGAGGAACCAATCAAGAAAGAAGAAGAAACCAGAACCAAAGGCCAAGTCAGTAGATGGAGCTGAGAAACACATAAGAGCCAGGACAACCTTGTCGCTTAAGACCAAGCCCAAACAGGAAGCCGTTTGTAGTTATTACTGTCCACAGGAGTGTCCAGAGGACAGCTTAGATGGACTGGGCCACTCCAGGTCCGCAAAGTACTTGACTGCCTAGGCCAGAGAAACTTGTGGCCCTCCAGAAGTTGGACTGTAACTCCCCGCACCCTAGCTAGCATATCCAGTTGTGAGGAATGATGGGAGTTGCAATCACACCATTTCTGGAAGGCAACAAGTTGCACAGGCCTGGCCTAGGCTGACCTTCCAAGCTGCAGTTCTGTGGTTCACCACATGAGGCAGCCACATACAGATATGAAGGTTCCCAAGTCAAGCCCCAGCAGGCAGCAGTAGCTGAATTTTATAAAGACTTGATTTGTAAGGCATTGAAAGAAGCAAAGAGCAATGGTGACAAGGGCCACAGTTAGTTTGGGGCTAGTTTTGCTATATGTTCAAAGTCCTGGGTTCATGTGCCTAATGAGTACACATGTGTGAGCGCCGCTGGGCAGAGCATATGACTTGGGAATTGCAGACTTGTGGATTGGGGCAAGGTGAGACATCCGCCTGCCCAAATATCTTGGGTCTTACTGGCCATGTCATCTTGCCAGCTGATCTGCTACATTCTAGGAGCTGTGGTTCTGTACCAACTATCTTCTTAAGCGACACACCAGCATTATTTTGGGGGCGGATTTCCATTCAGAGTCCTATAGTTTAGTTAAAGACGTTGCATAAAATGTTTTAACCTTCATGTCCAGAGATACAAAGGTTATTTCCTTAAAGAAAATTACAGTCCAAGTTTTATTCTGGGGTTGGGGAGAAAGATGTGTGTGTGTGTGTGTGTGTGTGTATCCACTTGATGGAATAGGAAGTGGATATAGTTGGGAATTGGAGTAGCGAACGAAAGCTCTGCTTCTGAAGGTAGAGGAAGTGTCTTTCAGGAAGTATTCATAGGGAAGAATGGGAAAGAAGAGAGCCAAATCAGGGAAGCAAGATCCTAGGAGACTGGCAGAAACAACAACAGGATAGCATCTATCGAGCAGTCTGCTTGTGCTCCAGCCAGAGTGTACAGTGGGATAGACTGTTTAATTTGAAGCTTACTGAATGTCATTGGGACACTTTCTCTCAACCTAACCCACTTCACAGGGTTGTTGTAAGGGTAAATGGTGAACAATATCCGCATATATATTTTTAGGAGAAAAGGATACAAATGTAGTAATGATAACTACAGAACTATGACGGATCAAAAGTACAAGAGGTGGTCATTCCTCACATCTTCTGACTTTTAAAAAACTCACCTTCTTGAAATATCCAATTGCGTTATTAACTCCTCTCTGGTCTGATGCCACATCTGAAATGCCTTGCAGCAACATTGATTCCCAAATGGTGTTCTCTTCTGGGGAACTTTGGGATTCCTCATAAGCGTAACCGGATGCAAGGTGGCAGGGGAGGTCTCCAACCAGGGCTTCCAGCTACTGCAATTCAGTTCCTTACTTCTTGCGCCACAAATTTGTTTATTTATTACGTTTCTCTACAGCCCGGTAACCCAAAGCTCATACACCTGTGTTAACTACAAGACTTGCTGGCTGAGTTCTGTGCTTAGGTTGCAATACTGCCTTTGTCACCTGGCGGTGTGCTGAGTCAGCTGATCTCAAGGGCCAATCCCAGTTCACCAAGCCCTATAAAGCCCCAGTCTCACCACTTACTACTTATTATGAATAGCAGCAGCCCATGAACCTCGCCTGTGTATGCTCTTCCCCTGTATGTCTACCTTTACGGACCCAATCCCTGGTCTGTCTGTCTTGGGCATGTGGTTGGCCACTGTGGGGAACAGAATGATGGACTCAGTGGTCTCTCGTTCTGTTTTATCTGGGATCTTTTTAATGTTCTTATGGCCACATGAACACTTGGACTGTTACCATCTACCTGCCTCCTTTGACTGCTGCTTCTGGAACTTGATGTGTGCCTGCCTCAGACCTCGCTACTTGCTTCTGATTGACAAGCAGCACCCATGCGGATGAAGAAAATGGCTTCTTAGGCATCTGCTCTTGCTGGGTGCTGACTCAGAGGTTCCTCAATGAGTAGATGAACTTCCTGTTAGGACCACTTGCCCATTTCTATCTCTCTTTTCTCTTTCGAAACAAAGGTGGCCTTGACAGATAAGTTGATAAGGAAAAGTTTCTTAAAGAGAGTGAGCTTGAAAATCACTGCTGTACCACAATGTTTGAAGATCCTTATTCCCCTTCACCCCACAAACCCACAACCCAATCTTTCTTCCTTTTCCTTCAAAAATAGGCCTTTTCAAAACTTGGAGTCACAAGCGTTCTCCTACAACTTTTCTCCTTCTCCTTCTCCTTCTCCTCCTTCTCCTTCTCCTTCTCCTCCTTCTCCTTCTCCTTCTCCTTCTCCATTTTGCTAGCATTCAAAGAGACTGCATGCCACTTCTTCCACAGAAATGCTGTTCTCTGTGAGGCCTGTTTTCATTGCGGCTTGCAGACACAACAGGAGGAAGTCTCATCTCCCCCTCTCTGTACCCTTTTTCTAATAGCAGCTGTTTTTCTGAATTTTTTGGTTCCTTTTTTTATTGTTTTCCTGCTGCATAGTGGCCAAGAAGAGGGATGAGTTCTGATGAAAACTGTAGGTGTTTTTTTGGCTACAAATGAGATGTGTTGTTCTAGGAAGGCACGAGGGAGCATAACTAGCAAGAATGGGACGAGCTAAAGCGTAAGAGAGCTTTAGGGTTGAGTATTAGGAAATCATTCCCAGTAGTAAGATTGAATAGACTGGGATAATCTCCCATTGCTGAGGTCATTTTCCAACAGGACTGGACAAAAAAAGCACTTGAAATATAACTTCGGAAAAGATCTTTGCATTGGCAGGATGTCTGAAATAAAGCTTGGTTATCTCCTAGTGGCTGAATTTAGGCAGCTGTTTCTCCTCCCTCAACAACTCCCCCCCCCCAAATATTATGCAATGCCTTTTGCAGTCACTTATAACCTATGGGGAAGGGCCATAGGTTAGTGATAGAGCACGTACAGTGCATGAAGAAACTCCAGATTGTTTATTTCATTTCATTTTTTATATTACCCAATAGCTGAAGCTCTCTGGGCGGTTGAATCCCTCTCAGGTAGGGCTCAGAAAGACTTCTGCCTGAAATGCTGGAGAGCCATTGCTAGGTGTATCTTGTGGTCAACTGCAAAATGTGAAAGCTGACAGCTGTGCAGCTCTAAGCGGGGTGGGTGGGTGGTTCATCAACACCACCTATGGAGAAACTGCTCCTTCAGTGGGCAAACTAACCATTGGTTTTGGGATTTCCAGCAAGTGCTGGAACTTCCATCCCAGCCATGTTGCCCCTCAATCAGCCATGGGTTAAAGGGTCGCTACCCCGGCACATTAGTAGCCAATCAAACACACGAGGCTGGAGAATACACTTAATCCATTACTTCCGATACTGCAGTATGGAGGTGCTCTCCTGTTCCAAGGTGGAGGCACCAAGAGCAAGGGAATCTCACAGTGTATATAGGCCCTGACTAGAAGAGGGTGTTAGTCTCTTTCTAACCTTTCTATTGGTCAGTTCTGGATTAGCAAGTTAGGTTACATTCAATTCTCAAGTTAAGATGCACAATCTCAATGAGTCATAGGTTACATTCGATGCTCCATTGGTTGAAAGTTTTTCCTTTTGTCTGCTAGCTCATGATGTCCACCATTAAGGAATGCAAAGCTAGCATGTAGCCACCCTTTGGCAGAGAAGCCATCCTTTAACCCTTGGCACAATACATTCATCAGAGAGATGAAATCTCTCCCTGGGTATCAGCCAGACGCTCACAATCAAGTCCAGCTCTTGGGTACACCCTTCCGCTGACTCCTAAAGCTCTTTTTATTGTATTTCTGCCTACTTGGGCAATTTATTTGAGTTGTTATTGCCTTCCTGGTGTAATCTTGTTTTGGCAAGATCTGGGGGCAGTCTCCTGGCATAACGCAGCCACCTGATCCCTACTCCTGATTTTCACCAGCCATGTATGGTTATCCCACAGAGAAGGAATAGCATTCTATTCAGGCCTTAGCTATTCACTTTCTCCTTAGCTTTCTCCTAGCCCTTCTATAACACCACCCACCCACCCACCCACCAAAACACTTCTCCCTCCTGTCTGACTGCTCACAGATTCTGTGAACTCCTAACTGTCATTTTGCAACCACTTTTTTCCACCTAGGAATCCCAAGCCAATCAGAATCAATTCTCCCCCTCCCTGCCTTCAGAACTTCACTAAGTGATTACTACACAGTCCTTTGACAGTAGCAAAGCAAGTCCTCAGGCCTATTCATATACAGTATAGCCTCTTAGAGGCCACACAAAGTAAACATTACAGAACAGCAACAGTTATATACATGGCATTTCTTCACAGACTTTCCCTGACTTTGTGTCAGAAACATAAGAAGACCCATTCTGGATCAGACCAAGGGTCCATCTAGTCCAGCATCCTGTTCACACAGTTGCAAACCAGCTGTCGATTAGGAACCCGCAAGCAGGACAGGAGTGCAAAAGCACCCTCCCACCTATGTTTCCCAGCAACTGGTGTACAAATATAAGACCAGGGATTCCCAGTGATAGACAAATCTCTACTGCTGGGAGAGCAATCACTCTTGCCTCTCTCTATATGGATAAGGTTTGTGTGTTTTTGTCTTTACAGAGAAAGGCAGAGAGAAACTCATTTTCTCCATGCAGAGAGAGGCAGGAGTGATCACTCTGTGCCTCTCTCTGCACAAAGAAACCCCTTTTCTCCATGAAGAGAGAGGCAGGTGTGATTGGTCTGTGCCTCTCTCTGTTTGGAGAATTTCCCCTATAAGTGGTAGGGCCTCAGAGGAGGACCCTGCCCCTGATGTCATAAAGCCCCCCAGGGCATGGTGAGCCGGAAAGCAATCCATTCACCTGGGGGTGGGGTGGGGACTGATAGAGGGAAGAACAGTTTTCCATCCCTGGCATAGACCAAGAGTTCCTTTTACATCTGAACAGGGTCATAGTGCAATTTGCTAAGTGGAGGTTTATCAGTCCTGCCTGCAAGTGGATTTATGAGCCCTAGAGGTCATCTGGAACCTGTAGATCTCAGCAGTTGAAGAGATTGAAAAGTCTCCAGCATACACATTGCATTGGCAGAGTGAGTCTTTTGGATTACCAACACCATACTTTGTTTGAATGTCCTATTTGGTCCTGAGCGTTGACCGCAAAAGTTATTCTGTTAGGGTGAGGGGAATTTGGAGATTAAGCTCTAGTTAATTTATACCTAGGTAAGAAAGGATATTAGGAAAGCCATGAACTGAAACTAAGATTTTTGTTTTGAACGGGGGGGAAATACGTTTGTAAAAGAACTGGATTTCATACAAGCATGCTTTGCAGTTTTGTATTCCTTAATTGAAGATGAATAGTCTAAATTAACTCCATATGATGTAATACTACAATGAATTGCTGCATTTGCCCAAGCAATCTTGGACTATTTGGAAATTAATGATTTTACGTGCATTCAGTTTTAAAGAGATCTTGAGCAGTCTGCGCTCAATAGGGCCATGCGTTCAGACTACATTTGAACAAGTGTTTTGGATTCATATTTCTGCACCTTCAGTGTAGGTGCCTTCTTGAAACATTGAAGGAAGACTAGCATAATTTTCACTGTAATTGACCAAGGCTACACTTCGTTGTTAGAAGGAAGGTTTTAGTTGATTGATCTGCTGGTTGAATAGATGAATACATTCAGTCTTAATTATAATACAGTGAAATTGTATGCCTTCTCAACAGAATTGTGATCCTTCCATCTTAAATTGTTCTCTCTTTTTCAGGGTGGTGGGGGTGCAGAGTCTAGCTATATTTGGGCCCTCAATCTAAATTGTTAATCTATAAAGTCTTGCTGTTATGGGGCAGAAGTGGGCTGAAAAAACCTTCTCCGTGGAATTAAAGGGATGTGTACTGGACTAAAGTTCAAAAATGTTAATTAAAAGATGATCTTTCCTAAGATGCCTCCAAGGGCACATAAGCCAAATAAAAATGAGGAAAAAATCCCTTTGTTTTGATGATATGTCTGTTGCAATGGAATTAGAGAAGTCATTGGTAGGGGAAACCTGTATAAGGCTGCAGTCCTATACACTCTTACCTGGGAGTAAGTCCCATTGAAACTGAATAGGACTTAGATTGGAAGAGAAATGCATGGGATAGTGCTTTAAATTTCTAGTTTGTAAGTGTAGTTCTTTCAGAAATAAGATTCAGCAGAAAAGCAAAGAAATGCCAAGTTACAACAGCATCAAAGATGAATGTTACTGAACGATGTGCTTTTTCAGTGTGTTGTGGTCTTCATTTTAGGGCGTCTTAAGTATCACAATTTATGACTGATGAGAACAAGCTACTTCAGTTTACTGATACTCCTCTCTAATGTAATTTGACTGCAAAGCGACAATAAATGAACAAACGCAAGGACTAAAAAAGAAAAAGCGGCAAAGGCAATCAGACTATCTACTACTGTCAGATTTATGTGCAGCATTTGTAGGGAATTGTTTGTCATTCTCATATGGAGGAAAAAGAATGACAAAAGCAGGGAGTGTGGTGCCGTCTAGTTTGAAAATTTATGATACAGTTGTGTGACATTTGATATACAGACATTTGAAGGGATAGCAGCATTTTACAGAATAGGCAAGACAATTGAATGGTGGGGGAAAGAAGCATTTTCAGAGCAGTCAACAAAAGTCTTAGCTCTTGCAGAAAAATGGGGGAAGAAACATATTTGAGTGGTACAAATGAGAGGTTGGTTATGAAGTTATGATGAATGATCTTGTGGATAACTGGAATCCATATATAGAATGTGCTGAAATACTGTATTGAAAAGAAAAACCCAGTTCCTTTAGAACATGCATTTGTAGTTCAATAATAGTAATAATAATACTAATATAGCTGTCATGTTATAAAAAAATCTCTTAACTTAGAGACTGAGGTAGAAGAGGGGGAAAATAGAACATCACGAGATGTAAGAATGCTACGGTCCCCTTCTTGAATTACTCTTTTCGTGTTCACCACGGGATTTCCTGACTTCCGTTGCCTTCCTTGTGCAGTTCTCTGAAGATGTGGTCCATAGGGAAACAGTTCTTCCTGGCATCACGTCCCTGGAAAAAAAATGAGGAAGGGGGAGAGAAGGGGAGTGTAAACAGGAAAATGTCTGCAAGAAGGTGAAAGAAAATACTTCTCTCTGTGTAATCTCCTCTCTCCCAAGACATTACTGTATATCATGTTTCTTTGTAAAATCAAGCTCTTGAGTGTGGGTTTTCTTAATTGTCAGCATAAAAAATTCCAAAATGCAAATTTAACAACATAAGACCCAATGATGGGCCTTAAAGTCCCTTATTCTTCATTTTTTAAATGGTTATTATAATCATTGTCATAATCACCATCATCATCGTTATTATTATTTTCCATTTTCCTCGCTTGGAGTACATTGGAAACGAGGGTACCAAAAAAGTACATGAACTAAATTAGGGTTAATTAGAAGGCCTCCCAAATAGCTAGTGCTTCATCAGCAGCAGAACAGCATGTAAATAAATTTAATTCTCTTCCCCCACCAATTGAGCTCTTCTCAAGCTTAATTACAGCAGCAGCAGCAGTATCTCTCTCCCACCCACCCCATTTTCATTAGTGGGAGACAGTCATTATTAGCTCTGTCTGGAAAAATGGTATTATGAGCAGTCCTGGTCCCCACCTTTCCTGGATGCCCTCTGAGGATGAGAGAACTCCAGGAACTTTGCAGCAGATACCGGAGCCCAATTAAGGATCTTTGGAAGAAATATGAGAAGCAGGCAAATAAAAACATTACTAATGAAAATTCTGGTGAGACTTCAGTTAATTGCTTAAACCACTTCCCTTTTTGGTATTTTAGCCTTTCTCAGTTTCTTGGCCATTAACACTTGACTTGCTTTGAGGTAATAAAAGTAATACATTGGCCTGGTTTAGACAAGCATCTAAACCCCAGTTTGGATGATTGTGCACAAACTGATAAGCTTCATATACTATCCCTCACCTTTTCTCCTCCTCTGTTAGTAGTAGTAGGAGAGTGAATACTTGTGCTTTCACCTTCTCTTGAGAAGAGACTGCAGTACTTAGTTAAGAACATGAGAACATAAGAACTGTGCTGGGTCAGATCAAGGTCCATCTAATCCAGCATTCTGTTCACACAGTGGTCAACCAGCTGTTGACCAGGAACCCACAAGCAGGACATGAGTGAAACAGCATCCTCCCTCCTATGCTCCCCAGCAACTGGTGTACATAGGGATACTGCCTCTGATACTGGACGTAGCACATAGCTATCAGGACTAGTAGCCATTGATAGCCTTCTCCTCCAGGAATTTATCTAACCCCCTTTTAAAGTTCCAATCACAGTTAGGTAAAATAAACCACGATCAAACTTGTGTTGTCTTCTGCTGCTGCTTGATGCATCCAGGGCTCTTTCTGGGATAGTTCCCTTGCTCGTTTCCTAAACACAGACCTAGCCTTGCAAGCAGAGCACCATGAACCTCAGCTCTGGGTGAGCCAAGCAACACCAGCAGGAGATGGAGGAGAGGAAACCACTGGCATAGCCGACATTCCTCTCTCCCCTGCCAGACCCCCTGAGTAAAACTGAGCAGCAGCATAAGTATGTGCTCTGTTCTTTGTGTGTGTAGTTGAGTGACATCCGAGAAGAGCTAAGTGAAGAAGAAGGGAACACTGGTGCTATGCCTGGCCATTTGGAGATTTTGACTGCTTGGGACAGCAGTTTTTTTCAACACTGGACATAGAACTTCAGTTCCTATGTGGTCTGGTTGGAAAATAGGGAGTTGCCAATCCTATATAGAGATCATGTAGACAATCTCGCCATGTTTATTATAGGTCAGAAAGGTTATATGCAGAGATGGAACTCTCAGTGCCTACTGTTGTATGTGCATCAGCTCTTTCAGACCTTATAATGAATGCTAGGAGTTCAGACAGGTGTGATCTTGTTTCCTTGCCTCCTCCACCCATATTCCTATAACAGAGGCTAAACCAAGTTTGTCAACACGCATATGCTGAACAGGAAGCTGCAACCAACCATGGCTCCTTGATCGGTCCTTGCCCTTCTCACATGTAGGTGTGTACTTAAAGGATCTTAGGGAGACATCTAAAAAAAGGTATTGTGTGAAATGACCCAGTGTACGGGAACCAAGCCGTTTTGGGATAAATGTTTCAGAAGTCATTTGACTTTCATGGCAAGTTCAATAATGGCATTATTCCCTGGAACCAACGTGTGTCATAAATTCATATCACAGGATCTGATTCTTGGAAGTTAATAGTAACCGGATCTCTGAAAGACACCAGTTTTAATAAATCATTTTTTGTTGTTGAGTTTGTCTGCATGTTAACAGCTCTTAACATACTTTTGGGCAGATGCTGGGCTTGACTACAAGGTAATGATTTAAACATAAATTGACCCTTGATGAGGGAGCTGGAGTCTGAGGTTTAATGCATCTTTGCAATTTTCTTTTGCCTTTGGTGCCTTCATCTGCCACACACATAATTCCTTCGTAACAAGTGCCTTTTCAGAAGATGTATACTGCTGACAGTTAATATAGAATTATTGCCCCTGAATGCATTTTTGTAATTACTTCCCAGATCTGTCTTTGTGTTTAGAAGACATTTCGCACTTTAGTAACATAAGTGTTTAGGGAGAGCACAAGCAGTAATTGCAAACAAGTTCCTTTTTTTTCTTTTCTTTCTATGGCAAATAAACCTTTAAAAGGCCTAAAAGCTAATGCTAAAGTTTGGTAACGGTTAGGAAGGAGTTTACTTCATTTATGTTATATGACTCTGTATGATTTCAAGTTTTTAGTAACCTTTCAATAATGAACCTTTAAAAAGAAAGATAGCAATAAAGATACAAAAGAACTTCTTCCTAATTCTTAAGCAGTAAGGGAAGGAAAACGGCTGATTAAAAATGACATGTTGCTAGTGGTGAAAATAAAGAAACTTAATATGAGCGCTCCTGTAGGAGATTTCGGCTGTAATGGAAAATAAAATGACTCACGGTTTGATAGATGTGGAAAAATTAGTGGCATTTAATGAGGATTTCTACTTACTTGTTAAATGAAGTAGTATCATAACTTGATTGGAAAACAGGAAAGTTGAGGAAGGAGGAATGTATGTATCTCTGGAGGGACATGAATGTGTATGGGCATACAAGACCCAATCAAAGTTTTTTTTCATATGGTGAAAAGTTAAGAGATCTGAGAAATAAAATATCCAGTGTATGACCCTGGTTCAGTTATCATGTTAAATCATGGCTTATCATTACAGGAATGGGCATATATTTATTTTATTTATTAATTTATTTATTTCATTTCTATACTGCCCAATAACCAACGCTGTCTGGGCAGTTCACAATAATTCACAGAATTACAAACCACAGATAAAAGTTAATAAAATACAGCATAAAATTTCAATATACAAAATTTGAAACAAATTAAAGAGATGTAGATGTTGAATTGCATGGGAACAAAACTGACCTCTGATGAAACCCATGCCTGAGAATCCATGGGGCTGAGAAATATTCTTCAGGCACCATCTCTTGGAACTGGCCATCCAAGTAGGAGCGTAACCGCTGTAATGCAGTATCCTGCACTGCCAGCTCAGATAGTCACTCCAGAAGGATGCCATAGTCGATGGTATCAGAAGCCAAGAGATCTAGGAGTATCAACAGGGTCACATTCCCCCTGTCTCTCTCCTGACATAGGTCATCATAAAGGGCAACCAAGGCTGTTTCCCTTGAGCTGTACCAACTGAAACTCATCCAAGAAAACTGGAGTAGGCTGTCCTCGATTGTCCTTCAGTGCAGCCACAAGGAGGAATTTGGAACTGCAGCTTATCTTATCATCCAAACCCAACAAACTGTGGTTAATTGCAGTTATGTTTTATTTGAAGCCAACCTTCAGAACATGTTTTTTGAAGTTAAGATTAATCAGTTTTTTCGACTAAGATGGCATGCTAAATTGTGGTTAAGGGAAAATGTAAGTAAGCGCTTCTGGTCTCCTCATGGTGATGCTTCGGAGGAGGTGAGTCCAGCGCTTACTCTGGGTCATTCCGATCACGGTAAATTACTGTTTGGTGGGACATCCAAACATGGACAACGTGTTGGAAAGATGTGCGAGGTCATTCAGTGATTCTCTTGCCATACTGCCATCTTTTATAGTCATGGTAATGAAAAGAGACAGACATTTTTATCTCAGGTGGGAATTTTATGAAGTTGTGCTGTGCATTTTATGAAGTTGTGCTGTGCATGTAAGCAGATGGTTGTTGTTCCATTATCCTGCCATGTGGCTTGGAGAGGAGTTGTTGTTGTTGTTGTTGTTGATGATGATGATGTTGTTATTCCTCGCTTTTTTGTTTTAGAAGTACCATCCTGAGATGATCATTATTTTAAAAAAGTAAATATGAAAACAATAAAATGCAGCAAAACCCAGTAATAAAACCCCACAGTAACAGCAATAACGTACACCAGAGGAGAAAATAAAGCATAAAAACTTAACAAAAGAGAAATGCAGAGTGAATAAAGCACTAAACCTCTACCCCTAAAATGTCTAAATTCAATGTTGTAGGCCAGATAGACCCCTTGGGGGAGTGTGTTCCAGAGCCCAGATGCAACAGCCAATCTCCCCTTCTGCTCAGCCTCTGAAGGTGGGTGAAAGCTCAGCAGGGCCTCAGCTGACAACATAAGAGAGTGGGCAAGTTCATAATGTTCCCTTGCTTCGCTTTGTTCTTGGCAGGGCAATATTAGATAGCCAAATATTAGATAACCAATATTGGATAGCCAAATAGTTGCATGCATGCAATGGGAAGATATCACTTTCCAAATGGTTGTCTGTACAGACCTGTGAGTTAGCCTCACTCAGACAAACCAAAGGATAGATTGGCTACGGATCTTGGCACTGAGAGGAAAGGTTTAGTCACTGGGAAAGGTTTTTGTTATGTTCCAGCTGAGAATCAGAGATTATATAGGCAGAACGTGGTTTAAAATGAGTGTGCACCTGAGCCTAAGGCCTACCTTATTTCTTCGATTCTAAGACACACTCCCCCCCCCCATATAAACATCTCTAAAAATGGGGTGCGTCTTAGAATCGCGGGTGTGTCTTAGGGTTGTTGTTTTTCTGTTGGTGGTACTGAAATTAGTGTGCGTCTTACAATCAATGGCGTCTTAGGCCACTGCTAGACCTAAGGTTTATCCTGGGATCATCCAGGGTTCGCCCCTGCCTGAGCACTGGATCCCCTGTGTGTCACCTAGATGAACAGGTTTGACCCCTGGACGATCCAGGGATAAACCTTAGGTCTAGCTATGGCCTTACAATCAAAGAAATACGGTAAGTCTTTATTTATTTCAAAGCATTTTTACCCTACACTTAGGGCAGAAAGGGCTGCCAGAAGGACTTACATAAGAACTTTTCTTTTTCCTAAAGCTTTTAAAACTTGATTTTGTTCTGACTTTATACTGTTAGTTTTACCCTACCCAGTGCCTGTTTACCCTACCCTGTGCCTGTTTGCATTCTCTTCCCCTCATTGTTTTATTATGATTTTATTAGAATGTAAGCCTATGCGGCAGGGTCTTGCTATTTACTGTTTTACTCTGTACAGCACCATGTACATTGATGGTGCTATATAAATAAATAAATAAATAATAATAATAATAATAATAATAATAATAAATGTACTGCTGGATCAGACCAGGGGTCCATCTAGTCCAGAATTCTGTTTACACAGTGGACAACCAGCTGCCCATGGGAAACCCATAAGCAGGGTATGTGACACAATCATTCAAAACACAATGGTTCCTTGCACACAGGCTTACAATTTCAGAGACACAACACAAAAGCATAAGGAGATGAGGAAAACCACCTCTGGCACTAATTCTTGAAGTTGCATAGTAATTCTTGCAGTGACCAGCTAGAATGGAAACAGTTCAGGGAGAGGTGGAGTCAAGGAGCTACTCTTTCAGCAGAGCCGATGGAGTGGCTTTATCAGCTTCTCGCCTCTCCCTCTGCTGCCGCCGGGGTGATCGTTGAGGGAGTTTGCATTGCCATTGCTCAGCCTTGGAACGCAGGAAACATGTGATGTCAAAATGCGCTTCGCATTCGTATCTCCTGCGAAAGCAAACTAATATCATAGCTCCTGCTGTTTTGAGTGAGTGTGTGTGAATGACGGGGTTAAGGGTGTCCTTTTCATAAAGGGTTTTAGAGCTACGGGGTCTGGTGCATGACACATTCCCTTTTTGAAATATGCATGTTTCCAATTTAGGGCCTGGAAAAATTCCAAGCACTTAGTCACCCAGGCATCTCAACACTTCATGTTCTTGTCTTCTGTCCATTGCAACCAGACAGGGGACCAGAGTTTACTGGAGAGAGGAGCAAGAAACAGGGCTTCTTCTGGTTGGCGTTTGGTAAGAGATGCAGTATAGAATATGCAAAAGAAAGGGCATCACCGCTCACAGTTGGGAGCTTCCCTGAAGATATTTCATAAAGATTCCAGGAGCCATGTAGATACTTCTAGTGGTTTCCTCCAGTTATCTACATTTCATTCTAAATTTTAATTACTTGTTCCTGATTCCTGGAAACGTACCAACCGAAAGGTGTTTATTTAGTCCATAGACCTTTCTACATATTCGTTCATAAATATAATTATTAGAGCAAAACAGTAAATCAAGGATAAATTAAGATATAAACTAAAGAGAACAAATATATATAATACAACCAGTCATGAAGAAATTAATTTAAATCGTAACAAAATCAGTAACCAGCTTTGCATTATACATAGTGCCCAATATCATTTGTCTCCCAGTAACTTTACCGTCTGCCAAAATTGCTTATGGCCCCTGAAAGTTAGAAATGTTTGCCTGATTGTTCTATTCTTTTGCTCTATGCAAAGTTTCGATAATTGTATAGTTTTAACATGGCTGTTTGCTTCCAGATAAAGCTTTTATTGCATCATCGCCTTGCCTCATTCATGGATTTTAGGGGGAGTCTAAACATCATTGTTTTCTTCCACTTCTAGCCCTCCTGTGTTTCCCATTTCATCTCCCACCATTCCCTACCCCCCCCCCCCGGCAGAAAATCCATTAAGGAGGGGTGGAAAATGGAATAACTGCAGAATTACATAGATATTACCATTGCATAAATGAGAGACCTGCCCAGATATTTTCACTCACTACCGGGGTGCCTCAATATGGCCAAAATAGGTTTTGGTAAAGGATGCATATTATATAAACAAAACGAACTCCCATCTTACATTACCAATACTAACCATTTGCTATCCTATTAGATCTTTGTGGCATGCTAATCATGTGATATAGTAATCTTGGGTAGACTTAGGGTATGTCTAGATGGGGCGATATCCCAGGGATTGTCCTGGGATCATCCCTGTGGGTCCACATGATGCACAGGGGATCCCGGGAGCAGGAAGGGAAGATCCCTGCATTTCTCCAGGATATTGCCCTATACTTTCCCCCCGGTTTTTCCTGCGGTCCTGGGATGTGTGGGTAGCTGTCCCGGTTTGTCCCGGTTCCTTGTGAGTAAATGAGCTTCGTGCCCATCTGGGGTGGGGTGAGTGAGATTATTATTATCTTTAAAAAAAAAAAAAACTGTTTGATGGAGTGTTCGTGCGCTAATTTTCAATAAAAAACAAAAAACAAAATGGCGGGCACGATGTCCTCTTCCTCCAGGGATGTCGCGCTCTGCATGTTGACTAAAGGGGAGGACCTCATGATTACCATATCGCGAGATCCTCTCCCTCCAATCCCTAGGTCTAGACCTGCCCTTAGTGCTGACTTTGTATATTAAAAGAGTGTACACCATTATGGTAGTGGTTGGACTAGGACTCGGGAGTTTGGGGTTCTAGTTCTCTCTTGGTGATGAATGGTTTGGATATAAATATATACTGCTGCTGCTGCTGCTGCTACTACTACTACTACTACTACTACTACTACTAATTTAAACTGTTGGGAAGTGCTATAGCTCAGTGATTGAGCACATCTTTTTCATGTAGTGAGTCCCAGATTCAATCCCTGCCATTCAATCCCAGGATAAACATCTCTGAGACCAGCCTGGCCCCATATGTCGGGCAGGGAAGGGACAACCGCAGGGAGCTTGTTTTCTCTTCCCTGCCAGAAAGAACACCTATAAGTACATTGAAACTAATGCCTGAGTTTTGCAACTTCTTCCCCTCCTCCCTTCAAATCCCTTTTCCTCTTGTGCCATGTCTTTTAGATTCTAAGCCTCAGGGAAGGCTCTTATTATACATTTTTGTAAGCTACCCTGGGAACGCTTTTTGGTGGGGGGCGGGCGGGGCTGAAAAGAAGGGTAAAAATGCTGCAAATAAATAAAACGTCTAGATAAGCCTGAAACTCTGGGGAGGCACTAATAGTCAGTGTATACAATACTGATCTATACAGACCCAACGATCTGACTTGGTGTGCAGCAGCTTCCCATGGATTTTAGTACAGTAGGTGAATCTAAAAGAGGTCTATACAGTAATCCTGTTTGTATTTTCTGTGCTCTACTTATAGTATATGTAAAGCTCTGGGTGCTCCCAGCTATATTGGTTTGTGTTAATATTGTTGAACAGACTTCCTCGATAAAGACGACTTCATCCCTGCCTTCCTTTCCTCCACTATGTTTGCTCTCCTGTTTCATCTGCTGTCAAAATCATACAAATGACAGCTTGGAGAGGTTAGAATGGCCATAGCGCTAGGAGGTCACAAGGAGGTAACAATATACAATTTTCCATGGTTCAAGGGTAGCCTTATCCTACTGTTCTTCATTACAGTACTGCAGTGAGATCAATTTTATTAAGTTGTAAGTCTTAGGAAGCCAACACCATTAACTACGTGCTGGACCATTTTTTTTTTTTAAAAAAATATGTTTGTGTATTACAGTTGGGTGTGCTTTTTTACCCTTCTTATTGTAGAGAGATAGGGAGAAGGAAAGGGATTTTATGCATGGAATGCTAAGAGCCATTTTGTACAAGGCGGGCATAATTTCCATACAGGACAGAGACAAATGCACTACCTGTGCATGCTCTCATGTGCAGTGAATGTTTATGCCTATTTCTTACACTTGTGTTCTTTGCATTTATATTATTATTTTTCAAAACAACAGGACACACTTCAGTTAGAAATTTTGCAAATTTCATACACTTGTGTTCTTTGCATTTATATCATCATCACCACCACCATCATCTTAAGCAAGATTTATATAATAATTTATTTATTTATTTATTTATTTATTTATTACATTTCTATACCGCCCAATTGCCGGAGCTCTCTGGGCGGTTCACAAAAATTAAATAACCTTCAATTTGACATTTTCCAAGGCAGTCCACAAACATTACTAAAATATAATAACAACATGAACAAACAATAATTGTTGGCAGTATCAAACATTAAAAGACAGTAAAAAAAAGCACTAGTAATTTAATTTTGCATTAAGCTTCTAAAGGTGAGAACAAGCACAGTTTGCTATTGATAACAATGGGCAGGCTTATTGTTTAGACCAGAGGACTGTAGCGGTTGCTTTAGGTTTGCCTAATAAAGGTTTTATTTTTACTCTGGCCTCTCCCATTTTTTTTCTCCTTGATCATCTTTCTCCCTTTTCTAAAAATGGTTGTGCTTTCACTGGAATAAGATAATAGGTTATGGTATCCCTAAGAAAGGATCATTAGGTGTGCCTTTGAAACTCTCTCTCTCTCTCTCTCTCTCCATTTTATCCTGGACTTTTTCCAAGGAGCTCAGGTTGGTATATATGTCCCACTTATTATCCTTACAATAGCCCTATACATTAGGAAAAACAAAGTGAGCCATGTTGGCCATAAGAAAGAATTCAAAGTCTATATAACGTAATACCTTTATTAGGCCAACTCAGAGATCATAAAAAATGTGCAAGCTTTCATGATCTCCAGATGAGGAGACATTACTAAAAGCAGGTTGGCTGATGGGGAAGGAATAGGAGAGCAAAAAAATACCTCCTGTTGTAGTCAGGATGGTCAGAGCCTTAAGATGATAATAGCAGAAGAGGGTGTGCAGATATTAAAATTGGGCTCTCTCAGGTGAAATAACTGCATTTTATTGGGACACTGAGTTTTTATTGGGCCTTGTTCATAAAACATGTTAAGTCATGGTTAGGCCACTAACCCTTTTGCACCAAATCATTAGTGTTTTAAACCATTGTTATGTAGCCGGCATGGTTAGGAATGGTTCTCACGACACACCAAGCCATAATGTTTAGCTCGAAATGCTTAACCACAGTGGCTTAACGTTTTGTCTGAACAGGGTCATTGTCAAAAAATGGATGCTCTACAGTTGTCTGCTACTTTCTTCTTTCCAGTGGTCCTAGGGGCACTGAAACCTGAAACCATGACATCATCTGGCAGAATCTAATCTGGATGTCTGCAAACTGTCCTCCTCCATATCATCTTATAACTCCGACCATGCAGACATTCTGACTTTAGCATCCAGTCAGCCTTCCCCCATTCCATTCCCCCCTCCACGTTTTATAATATTTTGCCTGATGAAGAGATCTGGAGATCTCGAAAGATTGCACATGTTTTGTGATCTTTGGGCAGTATCCAATGCTGCTGCTGTGCTAGCAGGAACATTCACTACTGTAATAGGAAGCTAGTGTTGGCTACCATAACTGGAAACTAACTGAAACTACTGCTTCTGGAATGGGAACTCTGCTGACTTGTCCTATTCCAGAAGTGGTAGTTTCAGTTAATTTCCTGGATTATGCTAGCCAGTACTAGTTTCCGGCTGAACTAATGCTTGTTCCTAGTAGTGCAAAAGATTTAGAGATGGCAGATTGCCAGCATTGGATACTGCCCATAGACACTGGTCAAGGTGAGCTTATGTCTGAGTCAGAGTTTGATTCTGGGTCTCCCTTATTGTTGTGTTTCTCAGAAAGCTCCTGCTTTTGATGGGAGACAAATGATGAGGCCTGCTAGGTAATCCATAAAGCTTTTATTAAGCAGCAAACATCTCTTCTACCTGAAGAGAGTCTAATCTATTGGAAACTTCCCCCTAGGCAAAACTATGCAAACTAAGCAAGACAATTGTCTGACCAAGGAGAACAGGAAGCCCCTTCCCAAACACCCATAACTTCAGAGAGCCTGGTATGGAGGCAGGTTCTGATGCAATCCTAGTCAGACTGACTTTCTCACGCCTTCCTTCTGCTCTGTGCGTTTTAGCTTCCTGCAGACCCTAGCATTAGCTACTTTGTCGGGGCACTCTCCTCCAGAAGAAAGCTCACTTCCCACTGAGTGTATAGGATTTGGCCTTGAGGAGATAAGCTCTCAAGAAGGTTGACTCCCAGCTGGTGAATCGCCCGTGAGAGCTTCCTTCTCCACTGGTACAGGCTGGCTGGTGTCTGGCACCACCTCCTCTAGGTCCGAATCGGATTCTGATTGATTACCTGAAACACCTTCTCCCAAAACAGAGGCAGTAGGGTTAGACATGACACTTATAGTAAATCCAGCACTCTAGCAGGGCCTTGCTATTTACTGTTTTACTCTGTACAGCACCATGTGCATTGATGGTGCTATATAAATAAATTATAATAATAATAATAAGATGGACAGACTTCAGGCTTTGGGGTTCTGCTTTGCTTTTGACATGAATACAAAGTTCTACAAATGGTACGAATCATGGTTGAGGTGCATCTGGTGGTGGAACAATCTGTCCCTGCCTCCACCATCAACATATAGGAACATTCGCAGAAGTCTCCATTTGGTGGTTGTGTACATTTTAAGTAGGCTTGCAGCCTAACTTTAAAATGAAAAATATCAATGAGCTATCTCAGAGGGGTGCTTAAATAAGAATTGCAAAATACCCTGAGCGCTAAAGCTGCTTTAGAAATGAATAATAAAAACGGGTCTTTTGGCCGAGTTTTGCCTAAACTTTTAAATTCAAGACTTTGACAACATTTGGCTTGGTTGTCCGTACGTTTTCCATTAGCGGTGAATGCTGATTTGGATGGCAGTTCTTTAAATTAAATTTATATACTTCAACTCTTTTTATAGGTTTCAGCCTTATAAAACCGGTGACTTGGCATCCTGATTTATTAACTATCAGCTCTACAGGACATGCAGTCTTTAAAGAGATTGAATTGGCGTTAATGTTCGTGATTTGCGTCTGGAATGCAGAATGCTCTGAAGGTGCACCTAGTAAATATGACAAAATGGAAAGTGATAATTGGAATGCAGTCGTTGGAGGAAAGCGTGGTCTTAAACGTGGCTTATGATTATAAATATAGACAGGTAGTACAGAGCCATCTAGGTCTGTGTCTTGCTTTCTTCCCTATCAGTCTTATTTTTTACTGAAATGAAAAGAGCAGGTTGTAAAAGAACACAAGATTCTGAAAATGACACTTTGCTTGAACCAACACCTGTTCAGATGTAGATGGTTAACTAAAAAATAGATTTTCTTTCCAAACCTTGTGACCAGCACCAAGCTAAATAGCTAGAGCTATTAATAGGAGGTTTCTGGAGCTAATGTGTGGGTATACTGTGACAATTGCTGAATCTGAAAATGTGATAGTGATTTAAACATTGAGAGATCTTATGATGCACTAAAAGCTTATGCATAGATTTTAAATATTTCCATCTCTATCCACAATATTGCATGCTGTGATTACTCCCCAGAAAACCGCACAGTGGTTTCTTTTTCTTTTTCTTCCTATTAGTGGATTTCTGCTAGCTTGCTCATTGCGGTGAATTTGTGAAATTTGGAGTTTCAGTGGCTCACATTAAATGAACCCCACCATTAGCTGCAGCATTGGGTTTTGTAGTTCTTGTGAAATAAGCTGTATTTCTTGGCTGTGTTCCCATTTAACGGCGTTGGTCAATGCTAATTGTCTTTCCAGTCTCAGATATAGGAGCAATTGATTCATTATGATGGTTGTTTTTAAAAGGGATTATAAAATGCCAACTTGCTAAAATCCTCATTTATAACTTGGAAAGAATTATCTTAATCATTTGCACGACTTTAAGGGCTCTCTAGCTATATTCAAGTGGAGGGGGACAGACACCTGTGCAGAGCACTGTAACCTCCATTCAACTTAGAGCTTCTCTTCAGATCTACCCCATCAACATGGGAAAGGTCAGGGGTGGAGCTGGTGCATGCATACCCATGACCTCTCTGGGGTTTCTATGTAATAATCCTTGAATGGTGCATCTTTGTTGACTTTATGGAGAACCACTTTACACACAGTGGCCACATTTGTATGTCATACTAAACCAGGGGTTGGGCCCTCCAGATGTGTTGGCCTACACCATCAGTCCTCAACATTCGCTATGGAAGTTGTAAGCCAAAACAACTGGAGAGCCATAAGTTTCCCACCTAAACCGTAGTTTAGGAGCGACATGCAAGAACAGGAACAAGTTGCAGCGAGCCTTGGATTTGCACATTCCCCCATCCCCTCTCCTTCCATCTGGCCGGGAGGAGGAGTTTGCTATTTTCTGCAAACAAACAAGAAACTTTTCCTGTTTCTTTTGCTTAAGCACTTTCTTGTGTTGCCTGTGGTTAACATTAACTATGGTTAGTTTCAAACAAGCCTACTTTAAACGAGCCAGCTTCAGTTAACCACAGTTCTGAGTCTGGACAACTCAGGAAGCTGTAGTAGAGAAAAAGAAAAAAAGGAGAGGTTCACTGCGCCTATTCCTGCCCATGCATGCCATGTTAAACTATGGCTTAGTGTGATGTGCGAAAGTTTGCAAGATTTGTAAGAACCAAACCTGACCCTTGTTTGCCCTAAGCTGGAAGATGAGTGTTGTCATAGGCATGGGAAGGTCGGCACCAGGGAATATGTGCCCATTGAAGAAACCAAGAGCCTCATTTTGGGGTTTGGCACATGCTAGCAATTTCAGAAGGAGCTGGGCTACGCAGGAGCCAAAGAGAGACTTCTGGCTGGAATGCCTCTAACTTTATGGGCAGGTGGCTGTCTGTAGTCTCTGTCAATGCCCAGCACTGCTTTTCTGGTGTTGCTAAGATATCCGTTCAATTCTTCTGCATGGACAAGGTTGTAATGAGATTAACGGTGGTTTCAGACTATTGCTGAGCCATGAGGCTACAGCGCCATGCTAAAAGCTTTTAGGTGGCTCTTGCATCAATCCTTTTCAGCTGAATCAACCTGTAGATACTCAGCTATGTGACTTCTCTTTGTCCTGTTCTTTAAGATTGGCCTGGATGTTTAAAAATTGCCTTTTAAGGTACTTTGAGTCTTCCTTCTGAGATTTAATTATTGCATGAAAATCCTTTTTTGGCAAGAAAAATAAAGAAAGGCATATTAACCTTAATAGTAAGCAATAATTCAATTCTGTCAGTTATTATTATTATTATTATTATTATTATTATTATTATTTATCTATATAGCACCATCAATGTACATGGTGCTTTTCAAGGTATTACATATTATCAGAGATAATATGAATGTTCGGTACTATTGTTGTTGTGGAAAGTTGAAATAAATGACAAGTTTCCACGTTGGAGTATTACTCCATCACTATATAACAGGGTGAAGAACCTGTAGTCCTCCTGATGATGTTGCACTACAGTTCCCATAATCCCCGACCATTGGCTATGTTGGGTTGATGGGACCCAGAGTCACAAGTTTCCTTTCCTTCCCATATAACCTTCTGCTGCCTCGAAAATACCTGGTTCTTTAAAAAGGTCTTCAGGGGAAGCTGAAGCGATAATCTGTTCTGTCTGCCGAATCTATTATAATATTTTATCATTCTGTTTGATGTCTCCTTGATTAATTGTATCTCTATGCAGCTAGCAACTTCGAGTTCCCCTAGTGGAAGAAAAACAGGATAGGATTATTATTATTTTTTTAACATAGCTAATAAAATAAATTGTGGAGTTGTAAAACATAAAGGCCAAACAATCCCCTCCTCAATCAGTGTAACAAGAAGGGTAACAACGAGTGTGTCTTTAACATGTGCAAGTTGTTTCCTTTTTAAACTTAGTGCGATTCAAACTTACAGCAGAGTGTATTCTTTTTGGCAGGAGGCTTGGGAGGAGAACTAGAGAATGATACGAGAGAAAGCCGGGCTTTGGAAGAGAGGAACAGCATTACAAGCCAAGAAGAGCGAAATGAGGAAGATGAAGACATGGAGGATGAGTCAATTTACACCTGCGATAACTGTCAGCAGGACTTCGATTCACTGGCAGACCTGACCGATCACAGAGCACACAACTGTCCTGGAGGTAATGTTAAACTAGCTTTACAATTCTGACAGGTGGTTAGCTGGGTAATTGGACATAGCAACAGCTTGAGGCCTCAAGTGAGATTAAAGAATTAATAATGTAATTTTACAGTTAATGTAATTTTATTGTGGTGCCTTGGGTAGTCTTTGTTCACTTCTCTTTAATAAAATTAAAATAAAAAAAGCAACTTTGCTTTTCCAGTTGCAATTCTGACAGTAATTATATTAGATGATTAAAAAAAATCACTTTAGTGTTGTTTTATCTTTTTATAAGCAATAAAACTTCCGGACAGTTTCCCCACGAAACTCTCCCCACGCTCCTTGTTCCCTTTCCACAATTCCATGTTGATTCAGTGAAATGACTTTAAGTGTTCAAAATGCTGGGGATAGATCCAAATTGTTTTGAGTCACTCGAGTCAATGCAATTATTTTTCAGGCAGGTGTTTTTTGGGAAATAGGTGGTCAGGCTGGGGTGGCAGGAGGTGGGGAAAGGAAAGGAAGCCGGGCGCTTAGTATTCAGATGCCTAAAAACGTTAAGAGCTGTGCTCTGTCAATTTAAAATAAAATGCTCAGAAGTTGTCAGGGGGCTGCTGTGATCTCAGGAACCTCTGGGAAAGGTACTTGTGGCACCTTAAAGCAGGGATGGGGAACATGTGGCCCTCCAGATGGTGTTGGACTGCAACTTCCATCATCCCTCACTGTTGGCTATGCTGACCCAGACTGATGGGAGTTGCAGTCTCCTCCTGCAAACTTCTCTGCATTTCCTTCGGTCTCAGCTGATGAACTGTCTACAATACTGCGCTCTTCAAAGCCTTCCACTTGCTCTCATGTTCCCCGCCCCTGCCTTAGGGAGCAATCCTATTGGGATGCCTGTCACCCTCCAAACCTGGAGGCATCCTATGCAGAGTGGGTGGAGCATGGAGGCGATCTTTGCCTCTGCACTTCTCCCACTGTGCATTTTTGCTAGACGGGCTTTTTTTTGCCTGTCTAGCTGAGGCTTTGCAGTGCAGGAGGGAAGGAGGTTGGGGAGGCTGGAAGATTCTTGGTAAGCCGGCCTCCCCAATCTCCTCCACTCCCCGCCCACAAAACTGCCCCCTCTCCTTCCTCTGAGGTTGCAAAAGTGACCTGTGAGTCAGCCAGCATGGTTCTCTTTGTGCAGGCTGCAAAGGGGAGGGGAGGGGAGGGGAGGGGAGCTCAGACTCCTGAGTCCAAGGTCAGAATGCTGTCTCCTACCTCAGATCCAGGAAGCTGATCTAACCTATCTTGCCCCACCCCCCAGCTCCATGCTGTCTAAGAGCAATAGGATTGCTTTCTTAGTGACTAACAGATTCATTATGGCATAAGCTTTCATGGGCTGCAGTCTGCTTCATCCGATGAAAGTCTGCTTCATTCCGATGCCTGAAGTGTTATGCCGAGTTATAAACCTACATACGCACACTCAGTTTTGGGGGCAGATTATAAACTGCGAGATCTGAGAGAAATGAAATGCAGATAGCACAGACAGTGCTAATTACTTTAGTAGCAATGGCCATTCACACACACACACACACACACACACACACACACACACACACACACACATATGTTTGTGATAACACAACTGATTAACACAACACACTTATCACCCAATGCAGTTATCACCATTTTTAGTTCTTCAGTTTCGTTTTAAATGTGTTTTTAGATCTTGACCCTGCTGTTGGCTCTTAGTCTGGTTTTATTTGATTTTAAACCTTTTCAAAATTTTATATTATGTTTTATCATATTGCATTTTAGGGTTTTAATTTTTGTGAGCTGGTGAGAGGGCTTTGACTGCTGGACGATATAGAAATGTAATAAATAAGTACAATAAATAAATCACAACACCTGTTTTGTGAGTGGCCACCGGTTAATCTCAGATGGAAGCAAAAGCTTCTGATCAACTTGTGATGTGCATTTCCAGACCAGGCTTCTATCACGCCATTTTTCTGCTCCATTTTATGGAGCCCTCCAGATATGTAACCTTTCTGTGCTTTCCCGTTGCTTCTTCCATCTTTTTTCTACCGTTAAGCATGAAAATGATGGAATAGCTTCACAATACCTTTGGAGTGGTAGTGCTAGATAGTGCTCCTTCCATCTAGGAGCACCTTCAGTACTGCTCCCCATAATCCACACTGGGTGCCTCTATGATCACTTATGAAATGCTAACGAGGCTACGGGCCATTTATAACTAGAAAGGGGTCCACTGCTTCCTTTCCTCCTTTTTCTGGTACAGGCTACAGATTTTGTTTAGACTGTACTTCTTAAGTTCCTAACTTAACCATACGTGCAGGATGGGAGGCAGGGGTAAAAGGAGAGCCTTGGAAATGCATCAAAGGGGTGGTTATCCCGGAGTAAGTGGATCTGTAAAAAGGCCCAAAAGAGACGTTTTGAAGCTGAAGAGCTCTTTTGAACCTTGAAAGTGCTTCTTGGTTTTGACCAACAGAATCTGCTTGGCAGAAGTGTAAGTATTTGTGTGTTTGTTAGCAGTGTCGGAGAAATTCCATCTGTCAGGTATGCTTTAGGGTGGATTCCTGCATTGAGCAGGGGGTTGGACTCAATGGCCTTATAGGCCTGTTCCAACTCTACTATGCTATGATTCCATGCAACGGAATCAAACGAGTTCGTATTTCTATTAATCCAACCTGTGGATTCTGCAGAAGACCAGCTTTTCCCAGGTCACATGGATTCTGCGGACTTACAGAACATTTCTTTGTAGTTTCTGGAATTTTATGCAAATTTAGTTAGAGAAAAATATTTAAATAAAAAAACACTCAGAAGTGTTGATTTCCCCCATAAGCTTAAAGCTTGGAAATGTGCATATGGGAGGGATATGTGCATTTTTGCAAGTGTAAATTTGTGCAAATGTGAATTTGCATACATTTGGGAATTCGGGGGGGGGGGAAACAGATTTTGCTAACAAAAGGGTGATGGAACCTCCTGTGTGTGTGTGTGTGTGTGTGTGTGTGTGCGTGCACGCTCATTCGTGGGTGGGTGTTGCACCCTTCTCCATTTGTAAATGTGTTTCACACTAGCCAATTTCTTTGGTTAGCTGTAAAATTGTTCTTGTTCATGCTGGCAGGCGTGTAGCTGCTGGTTCACTCATTCTTGATTGAGTGATAGGTGGCTTCATTGTGCTGGGAAGCATCTTGTCTTGTGGAGATGTAAGTCGAGGTGCACAGCAGCTGCAGGAATACTTTGTACGTATTAAGGAGAAGAATGCATACGTGTTTTAGCATGCTGTCTCACTTTTCCGTGCATGTGTCAGTGTCTTGGTAAGGCTAAACAATTCTTACCTCTTGCAAATAGATTGGAAAACGGACAAAAACATTGTGATGTAGTAGCCATTTTCAGAGTTTAATGGCACAATTCTATGCATGTTTAGACTGGGAAAAAGTCCTACATTTCTCAGCATTGGGAGTTGTAGGAGGGTTTTTCCCCCTGTCTAAACATGCATAGGATTGCACCCTAAAGGTAGTATCCAATGTTATGCCTAAGTAAAGTAGATCAATTGAAATGAATGAGACTTAAGTTAGACATGACTAAACTAACTTCCATTCATTTCAAAAGGTCTATTCTACGTAGGAGAATAGACCTATTGTGAGATACTGAAAGCAAACTATTTTTGCTCTGCTGATAGATTTTGAATTGCAGACAAATGCTCTCTGCAAAAATGCTTTCTCCATCTATGATAATTATTGGCAAAGTCAGTTCTTTTTAGATTTTTTTTTAAAGAAAAGGTTCCTCTAAAACCATGTCATCTTCCTTTATTTCAAGAACCAACAAATCCAAATGTCTTTTATCTGATTACTATAGGCTCACCCACACACTCATGTGCTTAAGGTACTCCGTGCATGCTGGATGACTATGCATGACCTTCTGGTATGAACCTGCCTGCTCCCAGAGGCTATCTGGAGAAGCTCTTCTCTGGGTGCCCCATCTTGCTAAGATTAGGTGGGTGTGACCAGAGAACAGGCCCAGGAGAAGGGCCATTGTTTAGCACATGTTTTGGATACAGACGGTCCAAGGTTCAGTTTCTGGCAATTCCAGCTAAAAGTAAGAGTTAGCAGGTAAAAGAAATGGCCCTTCTCTTCCTTAGATCCTGGAGAGCTGTTGCTGGTCAGAGGAAGCTATCCTGGACCAGATGTACAAATAGTCTGATAAGGCAGCTTCTTGTGTAATGTGCGTTTTCTGTGGCGGCAAGGGTGCACTCAATAGGATTGCGCTCTTCGCTGCATTGTGTTAACTGCTGCTGTTCTGTGTTCTTTCTTTCTTTCTTTCTTTCTTTCTTTCTTAATTTCTTTCTTTCTTTCTTTCAAGATTTCTAAAGTGCCTACAGGACAAAAAAAATCTCTCAAGGTGCTATACAATCGTTAACTAAAATATCATAATCGTCATTTATTAAAAATACACCGAGCTCTTAAAATGAACAGTATTAACCAATCCTAGGGACAGGAATTAATAAATGCAGATTGAAATCAAAAAGACTTAAAAGACTTTATACTGTTAGTTTTACCCTACCCAGTGCCTGTTTACCCTACCCAGTGCCTGTTTACCCTACCCAGTGCCTGTTTACCCTAACCTGTGCCTGTTTACCCTACCCTGTGCCTGTTTACCCTACCCAGTGCCTGTTTACCCTACCCAGTGCCTGTTTACCCTACCCTGTTCCTGTTTACCCTACCCAGTGCCTGTTTACCGTACCCTGTGCCTGTTTACCCTACCCAGTGCCTGTTTGCTTTCTCTTCCCCTCCTTATTGTTTTATCATGGTTTTATTAGAATGTAAGCCTATGCGGCAGGGTCTCGCTATTTACTGTTTTACTCTGTACAGCACCATGTACATTGATGGTGCTATATAAATAAATAAATAATAAAAAAATAAATAATAATAATAAAATTTGAAAAGAACCCTAATAATTGATGGAGCTATATAAATTTCTAGGGGGAATGAATACCATAAATGTGGGGCCACTACCGAAAAAGCCCTGTTCCTTGTACCCATCAATCTAATGTCTTTCAGTGATGGGCCAGACAGGGCATTATATTATTAAAGATGTATTATTTATTTAAAGCATTTTTA
Organism: Elgaria multicarinata webbii; assembly: GCF_023053635.1. NCBI lineage: Eukaryota > Metazoa > Chordata > Lepidosauria > Squamata > Anguidae > Elgaria > Elgaria multicarinata. The sequence continues at coordinate 11,189,520 of NC_086184.1, forward strand.
TCCTGCTCCTCAGCCTAGAAGGCTCCTGGAGCAGCTTACAAATGAGTCAGTACAAATGACACAGTTTCTGCCCGTGAGCTTACAACCTCAGAAGACATGACTGAAAAAGGAAAGGGATGGGGGTGGAAGATGAAAAAAGGTAAATGGACTTTCAGCCAGACTGGTGGAATGGCTTCTCATCTCTTCTCATCCCCCTCCCTCTTATGTTGAGTATCTATTACTTTTCGTTTTAATGTTTTGTAAACTGACTCAATGAAAAATAGTTTTGATGTGGAGGGATATTAGGAAAAACTACAGATACAAGAAAATCTGTGATATAGGTGGTCTTTATGATTGTAAACTGCCCCAAAGGCATCTGCTGGCTGGGTATTATACAAATTTAATAAATAAATGGCCCCAAACCATAGGGCTTCATTTCTTCCCCCTCAAAAACAGGAGGAGGCAGATGGCATGAATTTGGCAGAAATGAATACGCCCGGATGTGTAGAGCACTCCTGTTGTATATTATCTTACGTGTCTGAGGATTTCCATCCAAGTGAACATGTGAACCTACAAAAGCTTTTGCAGTTCACAAAAAAAAAAAGGAGAAAGAGCTTTGAAGATGGTGTTAGAATATCTTAGGGCCTGAACAGTATCTTTCATAAAATGCACACCTCTGAATTTGTGATACTTTTATTTTCTTTGTAGGGCCTTGTCTCACAGACTTGAGTTTATAGTGCTTAGTATGAGTTAGATTTGTGTTCCTCTCTTTGAAGCCGTTATGTGTCTTAACATGGGTCCAAATCAATAAGGCATTTATTTGGGTTGATAATGTTGCAATTGCAGCTAATATAATATAACTAATGACTTCCTTAGGGATGCTGAAGTTTAGAAGACCCTGCAATTTGGGAACAGTACAAGATCGTAGGCGATAACTCCAAAGAGTAGGATGTGCCATCTATTTCAGTGCAGTCCCTTAGAAATTCATTATAGCTCATGGAAGTTAAAATCCATTTTGAAAACAGTTGCTTTGCCATGGCATGAAGTTAACAGCTATTTTAGCCTAATCACTTGATCTCTGTGACTCTTTCTTTCAGGGTGAAATTTCTGTTGAGAAAGTTGTTGTCTCTCTTCCTCTTAAACGTGTTCTGTTCCAATTATGAGGCCCGTAACCAATCAAAACATTGTAGGAGCCACTTTGTAACTCTTAATATTGGGTGTAGCAACTTGGATCCAAATGGCGTGAGTGGATCTCTGCTCATGCAACAGGACTTCCTCATCCTCTCTGGTTCCCCTTGCCCCGTCTCCCATCTGTCGCAGAGGGCCTTCCAACACTCTGGAGCAGATTTAGGGGTGTGTAGGGGGTTGCAACAAGGAGGGAAGATTAATCCTGCCAGTCATTTCTCTTCTGCTTGGTTGGATTCAAACCAGAGTGGCAATATACAGTATGGTTAGGGCACATATAAATTATTCAAATGTTTCTATCCAAGCAATTAAGTTTATAACAATTTGAGAAGTTTTACTAGTACACATTCCCACACATAGTTTTGTTGGTCATTTGTGCACACCAATGGCTTAAATGGGCATGGGAGAATTATTTACCTTTGGTATGGTTGTTCCTTACCCATATCCTCTGGGTTGTGCTTATAATATTGTGCAATGTCACTAGGTGCCACTGTAGAGATAGACTGCAAAGTACGTAGTGACAGAATGGAAGCATCAGCCTTTATTCAAATCCATTTAGACACCAGAATTTTAGGTCTTTTACATAATTAACTGCAGTACGATGGGACATACCATTCCAGCTTAGTAAAAGTCAAAAAAACATACCGGTATTTTACTGAAACAAATAACTGAGATTCAAGAGCCAGGAAGAGCATAACCAAATGAGGAGAACTTTCTGGGGAAAAATTCTCCTAATAATGGTAAGAGAAATTACCATCTGGGTAGCTTTTGTTAGAAACTGGCAGACTTGTACAATGCACATCTGGACTACTGCACACAGTTCTGGGTGCCACATTTTAGGAAGGATATTGACAAAATGCAGCATGTTCAGAATGGGGTGACCAGGATGGTGAGTTTAAGCTAACCTGGATTGGTGTGCCAACAAATGGAAGAGGAAGGGTGGAGGTGGAAACACTAAACGATGGGTTAAAATGGGTTAATAACCCAGGAAACATATGTTCAAACTGGCTCTGTATTAAGCAGTCTTACTTTTTCAAAATCTCACTTTCCCTCTTTAACGATTTAGGAGTGACTTAATGCTGATTTAAAGCTTTCCTTCCTTTTTAAAAAAAAGAAAGAAAAGAAAAAAAAGAGTTTAAACAGTACTTCAAATAGACTGCAAAACCCAAGTTTGCTAAATTGCATATTTGACAACTACAGTATATTCCTCTGGCCAGCTGTCCTGGCCATTGTTATGTCAGTAATTCTATATGTACTGTTTGAAGCTCGATTATATTTTGTCTTCTCCAACAAGCCTTTGACTTTGGGGAAATGCATGCAAGATAAAATGGGAACCAATTATTTTCTTTCTTTCCTCCCTGCCCCCCCCCCCCTCTCACAGTGTGGATAGGGGCAGGTATTTAGTTGTTTTATTTCCTAAATTGCAGGGGAAAGAGTGTGCTGTAGACTACTGATCAGATTTCTCTTGCCTCGTCCATCCACACCTATTTTCCCACCCACTGGGAAAGGGTGGCTACTCATAAATTTCTGCCTCTCCAGTTTCTCAGCTTGAGGATGAAGAATCTGTAGCACATTAGCACATCAATGAACTGGACGTTATGAGGTTACAACTGGGGTCCCTGAGCATTTCATGAGGTCCTCTTCTGTTGTTGAGAACTTTACAGGTTGTCTGTTTCAAAACAGAAGCTGAATTGGCTGTAGAAATTGCCGGTTTGGAGGTGACTGCTGTTCCTAAACTGTTGTACATGAGGTTATATAACAAAAAGGCTTTTTGCAGTTTTAATTGTAAAATACTACATTACAGTGGGCATTTTTTAAATGCTCTTGCATGCTTCACCTAAAATAGTGGTAATTGTCTGGAAACAGCAGCACTGTTCAATTTGGTATGTTCCGGGTGTATTGGACTACAACTCCCATCATACCCACCCAGCATTGGATGGGAGTTGTAAAGCACCACATCTGGAGGTCCCCCACTGGACTACAGTGTGCAGAGTGTTCATTCAACCTTAACAATCCAAAATAGCTTCAGAATATGGAGGACCTACTTTTATGTGTTTTATTGGCTCATCATTTATTGGTCTGTTTTTTTGGCTCATCTGTAAAGTTGTTATAGTGGTTTTAAATGCATTTTGCATGTTTTTGTGGTTTTTAATTTTTGTATATTGTTTTTAAGTCTTTTTATCTTAATGTGAACCGCCCAGAGTTCTTCGGCTATGGGGCGGGATACAAATGCAATAAAATAAATAAATATTGCATTTTTATAGCTCAACATGAATTATATACAAGTCTACCTCCCCCATCCCAATTTTAATCACACCAACCCTTAGAGGTAGGTTAGGTACAGAAATCGTCATCAACTGAGATTCATGGCTGAGAGATGATTTAAACCCACTGTCTTTCTGCTCCAAGTCCCTACGCTAGCATTGATGGACCTAACATCCAGGAAGCACCTAATCATTTTTGAGCTACCTAAACCTAGAGGCCAACACCACGCCATGTGTCATTGAATGCCATAAGCTGGTTATGCGTTGTGCGAAGTAATACTTCCTTTGTTTGTCCAGTACCACTGGGATCTTATCTTGTGCAAGGCGCACTGAAGCAAATCTGTGTTCCTGCGCGACTCTCAGAATGTAGTTCCCGGTGGATTGTACCCTTAGTTTATACAGCTGTAGTTGTAATGACCTGCTGGGTCTCCTTTATTTTTCTTTGGCTGAGAGAGAGTGCTGTTTTATTTGACAGAATCAAGATTTTTTCTATTAACCTGGTTGAGGTTTTTACTTTAAAAAATGAAAATCAACACACACACACACAATCTCCAAACCCCCTTCTCTCTCTTTGTGGCAGTGAAATTATTTTATTCTTGTACAGTGGACTTTGCTGAGCGTATTAAATTTTATAATATAGTAACACGGTAACACCATCCCTAAATTTAGAAAGCCTCCTCCTTCTTGTTAAGTTCCCACTATGCAGGTGTTGAGCCTACTCACGTGAGGGCTAAAAGTGGAGAAGGTACATGGGCATCCACGGAAACCCAGCCCCCAGCTTCTCAGTCCCTCAGTCTGTGGTTGCGTTCGGACAACACAATCGTCACTGGTGGGTTAATAGTCAACTTTTATGCATCTTTGTCGCTAAGTGCGAAGGAAGTTTACAGAAGTCGGTAAGCGCCAGGAAAATACTAAGTGGCCCCTTTTGTGTACACTTGCAGCTGTATCCTTATCCTAGGATGCATGTACATGTCATATTGTGTGATTGTCTAAGATAGGTGGCCTGTTGTGGTCAGGAAAGGCCCATCTCACCCATCTCGGGTAAGCAGTAAGATCACAAACATTCAATCTAATATCCAGATTAGTCATCTTATGCCTCTTAGGGGGCAGCAAAAATTGGATCATCCACAGATAAGGTAGTGGTCTCCAAGCAGAAAAATATTACTTGTTAATTAAAAAAAAGACACCCCCCTTAAAGAGCCTCATAAAGACCAAGCAGACTCATTGCCCCAGGAGACCCAGAATGCTGAGTGGTGTCACTGTGGGGTGGGAGGAAAATAGTGTGGAAAGAAATTGGCTCATTTGAGCCCCTGACACAATCGTCACTGGTGGGTTAATAGTCAACTCCCCATACAACATGTTTATAATCAACCATGGTGTGGATTAAGGCCAGTGTTGAGTCAATGGTATGTTTGATTGACACATCCTCCACCTTCTCTCCCCCCCAGTCCTCCCGTTGGTATCCCATCAGCCATTGCGAGTTCTGCTGACTGGACTAGAGTGGCAGCCGGCGCTTTGGTCCCCAGTATGTGACATTTCTGCATTGAACAGGGAGATCTCAAGGTGGGGGCTGGGTCTGAGGGCATGGGCTTCTACACGAGTTTCCTTGAACATGAGTAGAAGCCTCCTCAGGATCAAGAGCCCCAATAAAGCAGGATTGATTACACAGATGTTCAAATGAATGTGAGTGGATGCCCCCTTCCTGCTTGACACAAAAGGTGAGGATGTTGGGGGCAGGGCTTGTGTGTGCCTTCACATACCCTTGGCGCTGTTAACCCTCACCCCCAACCTTTGCCTTCCAGATGTGTTGGGGATAATGGGAGTTGTAGCCCAACACATCTGGGGGTGGCAGTTGGGGAAGGCTTGGGCTAGGGTGATAGCAAATGCGTGTTCATCATTTTGTCAATTGCAGCCCTTGGATTTGGCTTGCACATGCGCACAGGACACGCACATAGATCTAACACTGGAGATACAACTGTCAAATTACCGTGTGTTACTTTTTCAGTGCGCCCATTCAGACCTGGTCCATGCATGCAGCAAAAAGATAATGTGTATGAGTTCTGAGTTTGGAGGAATTGCTTTAAAAAGTGTGGTGGGTGGGTAGCATTCGTGAATACTGCCTTCTTAAAATGAAAAGAGATCCTTCAAACAGAAATGAGAAGGAAAGGGAGTGGGGCTGACCTAATACCTTTCTCCAGACTGTGCTAGTATTTAATTGTAGGTAGGGTCTGTCCATTCTGCCACCTCATTCTGCTGTGTGTGTAGACAAGTTCAAACTACATCTAATTATAGCAGACCTGTTTATTTAAATCAGGGTCTTCCCCAATTACGTATAAAGCAGGGCTGGAGTGTGTGTGTGTGTGTGTGTGTGTGTGTGAGAGAGAGAGAGAGAGAGATTTAGAGCAATTGAGGAGCACTCAACCTTTCCCTGCTCATTTCTTACCTCTTCACAATCTGTCACTAGAATCTCCCCTCTTGGCTTACCTGAAGTGAGCCTAGCGGGTGGGTGGGTGGGTGTGGGAAACAAGTGCTCGTCCGAGCTGTGGAGCGGGAGACTTTGTGTATGCACCATTGAACGTCTACTATTGCCAGGACTTGAATGGGGCTTCACAGGCTCCCCCACCCCGTGTGCGGAGTAGGGAGGAGGACTGCGCTCACTGGCCCTATCCCTGATGTGCCTGCTGGGAATGCCCCCAACGTCCACATGTTAAACCTTAGTATGATGAAAGGGGCCTACGTATGCGTAGCTACATGCACCGAGGCCTCTTTCATACTAACAACAAAGATGCGGACATTTCAGGGGCAGGCATGTGACCAGCAGTCGTGCCCCTGCTCCTCAAGTCAGTATGTGCATGGGAGAGACTTGGGTATATTTATTTATTGCATTTTTATACCACCCAATAGCCGAAGCTCTCTGGGCGGTTCACAAAAATAAAAACCATTCAAAGTATAAAACAAACAGTATAAAACCATGATATAAAATACAATATAAAAGCACAACCAGGATAAAACCAGCAGCAGGGCAGAAATACAAATTTAAAATACAAATTTAAAACAGCAAAGTTAAAATTAATTTATAGACCATTAAAATACTGAGAGAATAAAAAGGTCTTCACCTGGCGTCTGAAAGAATATAGTGTAGCTGACAGACGAACCTCCTTAGGGAGCTCATTCCACAGCCGGGGTGCCACAGCAGAGAAGGCCCTCCTCCTGGTAGCCACCTGCCTCACTTCCTTTGGCAGGGGCTCATGGAGAAGGGCCCTTGAGGATGGTCCTCAAATGTATAATAATGAAGTATGGTGTGTTGATGTGTGATCCAGACCTTATTGTGTTGGGCATTCAGAAGAGGCTAAAGATATTTGTATGTTTTTGTTTCATTTGCGTGGGGAACTTGCTAGGCCAAGATCTTTCCCTGATTTTGGTCTCCCAATATAAAGCAGAAGCGAAATAACGGGATTTAATAGGAGAGAGTTTAACGGAATTCCAGGAAAGGCGCCATTAATGCTTTGATGATTAAGCAATTTTGTCCTGGTGCTCTTAGTGGATCTGAAAACAAAAAAAATGTTCTGATTATTTTGTTTCCTCTCCATTATTGAGAGGACAGAAGTACCGTCGCCTAATGGACTCCTGAAAAGCCAGAGGGTGTCAAGGGCATACAGCCTTTTATGCATCTTTGTCGCTAAGTGCGAAGGAAGTTTACAGAAGTCGGTAAGCGCCAGGAAAATACTAAGTGCCCCCTTTTGTGTACACTTGCAGCTGTATCCTTATCCTAGGATGCATGTACATGTCATATTGTGTGATTGTCTAAGATAGGTGGCCTGTTGTGGTCAGGAAAGGCCCATCTCACCCATCTCGGGTAAGCAGTAAGATCACAAATATTCAATCTAATATCCAGATTAGTCATCTTATGCCTCTTAGGGTGCAGCAAAAATTGGATCATCCACAGATAAGGTAGTGGTCTCCAAGCAGAAAAATATTACTTGTTAATTAAAAAAAAGACACACACCCCCTTAAAGAGCCTCATAAAGACCAAGCAGACTCATTGCCCCAGGAGACCCTGAATGCTGAGTGGTGTCACTGTGGGGTGGGAGGAAAATAGTGTGGAAAGAAATTGGCTCATTTGAGCCCCTGACAGCTTATGGTTTCCTGGGGAAATTCTTTATGAAGTTTTAGCACTTACTTTGGGCTTTCAGACCCGTATTCCATTGCCTGGTGGCTGCCTGAGCCTGCACTTTCTGGCATCCATACTCCTTGGCGCTTGGAGGTGTTCAGCCTCTCCTCTGACTTGGAAGAGGGTTCTTCTGCTGTAAGTGAGCAAGGGACTTGGCCCAAGGGTCCTCTCAAGGCATCCTGTGGAGACAGGACCAGTGAGGTCTCCCCCTGGCTACTGAGATCTTCCTGGTCAGAGTTAAGGAACTCAGTCTGCCTTCTGCTGGCTCTTGGAGGTATGGGTTATTGACTAAGGAGTTTTTGTCTTAGGTCTGGCTAGGGCCAGGCATGACACATACACCTTTTTGTATCCATTTCCTCTGAAAATGGGCATTTTTGTAGACATTTTTTGAACTGAGAACGATCACTTTCGGAGTCCAAAGGATAACGGTGTTCTGATCCACATATTCGTCTACGAAGTGCAAATTTCAGTTCACAAAAGAATACATCTGAATGAAATTCTCCAACATCCCTACCCAGTGGATAGTATTTTGCTGTGGAGCTTCCACTCACCCCACAACAGCAGATAATAAAACCTGGAGCCATCATTGTATTCACTCTTATCAATATCTAGCGAGGGATTGTAACTGTAAGCTACTTTGGGTACTAATCTTGGTGAAAAGCAGGGACGAACTATAATAAATAGAAGGACATAGACTTCGCTGTTCAGAGGCAGCATACCTTTGAATGTCATTTGTTTGTGGGATTGTTGCCTTCATGCCTGGCTCATGAACTTTCCAGAAGCTTCTAGTTGGCTGTGGATGGTGTCCAAATGTTAGACTAGATGGGCATTTTGGTCTGATCTAGTAGGCTCTTTCAAGTGGCTACTGATCATGGGAATGCTGTGACTCTCTTAAAGGTAAGCAAAAGAGGTTGAACGTCAGTATCCTCTCCCCTTCTACACACACACATGAATTCTAAAAAGTGCTGCCTTAAAAAATGCCTAAAATGTGTCAAGGAGCTTGCCCGTCTTCCTCTGTATTTCTGGCTAGCGAGAGCAGAAAGCGTGGAAATTTTTGTAGTACACATTTGAATGCTCTTGTTGGAGCCTCATTAAACTTGGCTTGTTTGCAAACACAGCTGGCATGTGTCTCTCACTGAGCTTCAGGCTTGGGGAAGCCAGAATGCAGCCTCCCTCCGGTGCCAGCTGGCTTGGGGGAAGTCTGCCAGCACAGCTTGGTCTTCTTCACATAGCCAGTTCCGGGGCGGCTACCAATCGGGTTTCTTCAGATGTCCCCCAAGCCTGAATAACCCGGGGCATGTCCAGATGGCAAGAATTTCTCTAGGACTGGGAATGCTGACTCGGTGTTGGATTGTATGGCCCAGATGTGCAAGAGGGGGTGTATTTCAGCACATGCTGGTCCTTGCCGGTCCCCGCATCTGACTGCGACTGGAGAGGGTCCAATGCATCTATTCAGCCTGCTCTATGCGAAAGCATCAGATCGTGTGGGGAAAACTGTTCTTGGAATGTACTATTCCAGGCTAGAGTCGGGGAGCTCCTATGATTGAATATCCACCTAAAAACAAAATAAAGTAGGAAAAAAAACACCTCTCTCTCTATACATGACATTCAATCTAGTCAACCCCCTCCCCCCATTTGCAGTATGACATGGTACAGTCCAGGAACAGTTTTACTATGACGTTCAGGACTTGACGTGCTGTTTACAGGGTTTCGTTTCAAGAAAAGTTACTAGACTGCATTTTTTTTTTAAAAAAAAAAAAGCTTGCTAAAGGACTAATAGGGTAGGTAGGATTCCATAGGCAGCAGTAACCCCTCTCCCCAAAGAATTATTATTTATTATTATTATTTATTTATATAGCACCATCTATGTACATGGTGCTGTACAGAGTAAAACAGTAAATAGCAAGACCCTGCCGCATAGGCTTACATTCTATTAGAATCATAGTAAAGTGATAAGGAGGGGAAGAGAATGCAAACAGGCACAGGGTAGGGTAAACAGGCACTGGGTAGGGTAAAACTAACAGTATAAAGTCAGAACAAAATCAAGTTTTAAAAGCTTTAGGAAAAAGAAAAGTTTTTAGCTGAGCTTTAAAAGCTGCGATTGAACTTGTGGATCTCAGATGTTCTGGAAGAGCGTTCCAGGCATAAGGGGCAGCAGAAGAAAATGGACGAAGCCGAGCAAGGGAAGTAGAGACCCTTGGGCAGGCGAGAAACATGGCATCAGAGGAGCGAAGAGCACGAGCGGGGCAATAGTGTGAGATGAGAGAGGAGAGATAGGAAGGAGCTAGACAGTGAAAAGCTTTGAAGGTCAACAGGAGAAGTTTATATTGAATTCTGAAGTGAATTGGAAGCTAATGAAGAGATTTCAGACGTGGAGTAACATGGTCCGAGCGGCGAGCCAAGAAGATGATCTTAGTGGCAGAGTGGTGGACAGAAACCAACGGATTGATGTGAGAAGAGGGAAGGCCAGAGAGAAGAAGGTTGCAGTAGTCCAGCCGAGAAATAACCAGTGCATGAACAAGCATCTTGGCAGAAGAGACAGACAAAAAGAAACCCTTTCCCCGTACCTGGCTGAGTACCACAGAGACGTGCTGCCCAGAAGAGCCCTGCAGTCTACACTGTGTATACCCTCAACTGCTAGCCAAGCTGTTAAAGTGGTTATCCTCAATCTATGACCCCACTTGTAAGAATTGCCTTGGAACTGCAGACCAAGATCCATGGAGCCCAGCATTCTGTCTCCAGCAGTGGCTGGCCAAATGCCTGTAGAAACTAAAAAGTTAGGCATAATGTTGATGGCCCAGTGGTGTCAGACTGGCCAAGTGTTCAGGCCCGTAGGGAGGACTGAGGGCAAGCGTCACTGTCCAAAGCAAGGGACAAGTCAGGTTGCAGCGACAGAAGTTCGAACAGACCAGAGATGGATCTGTCTTAAGAAAGGATTGTGAAGGCAACAGTTCTAGTGAGTCTTTAGGAATATGTGGAGAGCAGCTACGCTTGGGGACAATTAGCTTGTATTGGGGAATCAGGGAAGGTAGCAGTTATTAAAGCTCCGCACCCTACCATGTATATTTTGTGAAATTCCACCTCCCTGCCGGGGGTGAAGTGTGTTAATAAAAGAAAAGAAATGTCTGGATTGGAATCCGATGGATTTTATTATTTTTTTAACAGCAACAACAACAATCCCCCCCCCCCGGGTGTATGTGTGTGTGTGCAATTTCTTGGGGGGAAACACGTGGGGAAACCTTAAATCCTCCTCTCCTGGACTGCCATGGTCCAGAATCGAATTGCTGCTGTGCGTGCTTACAGGAGAGTAGAGAAAGCTAGCATACATAGTTTGGCCCTTTCACCCTGGAAAGGAATGGGTACATTTCAGAGTGATTGCAGCGATATGTTTTTTCACAAAAATTACGTATGTCTTCAGGCAAACTTTACCACTTACCCTCTTAATTGGAAGGCATATGCTTCAGTGTTTCTCCTTCTACAATGTGCCACCTCTCCTAATTACCAGCCTCACACCTCAGTGTCTTTTCCTCCCCCCACAAATAATGTGACCATATTGTAATATTTCCTTTTAAGGTATATCTCTCATAAATCTAGTTCTCACTCCTATTGAAAATCCCGTAATTCCCCTCTCTCTTGCTCCGTCCTTTTCTTTATTATTATTATTTCCAAACTCCTAGCCTGTGATGACTAAAACAGCTGTCTAGATTTCTTTTCCAGTTCTGCCTTAGACCTTTTTCCCATCCAGGTTTCATTTCATGAATTCCACAGAAGCAGCTCTTGGCAAATTTTCCACGCGCCTTTTCTTGGCCTACTTTCACAAACTAGCCCTTATCTTCCTTGAGTTTCTTCGGCTATGATCTTTTTTAAAAATAAGAATTTGTTGCCGTATATTATAAATATATACACCAAACAAAGCCTGTACCAGCTCCTCATTTAGCAGTGGGTGATTTTACTCTGTCTGCTTCAGGGTTCCCCAAATATCTGATAGATGAGCGATGAAGTACACATTATGCTGGAGACTAGTGATTCAATCTCCTGACATTTTTGTTCTTATTTTGATGTATCTGTGGGGAATCCAAATGTAATCAGAGAAGCAGAACTTGTGTGTGTGTGTGTGTGTGTCAGTTAGAATAAAGCCAGGGCTCCCTGGTTTGGTTTCAGATTCTGAATCAGACTCAGAGCCTGAACTACAAGAAGCCCAGCCAAGATAGGGAGCGGGAGAGGAAATTCCCCAAGACTCTTTAAGGGTCAGAGAGGAATCTTCCCAGAAGCTTATTGAACAGGAGGCCCAGGCTCAGAGATTCTTCCCCTTCTCCTCCCCAGGGAACATAGCCTTTGTCGGAGAGGGAGGGAGCATCAGAATTGATAGATCCCTGATTCTGCCACATGGTCAAGCGGGCAGAGTTGAGAGGAGGTGAGAGATGGACCACCAGACTAGCCGCTCATCAGAAGTTGCGTCATGAGGACCCAGGGCGTGGTGGGAAACCATCCATTTAGTTGTTAGGCAACTAACTTGCTTTGTTTGGCTAATTAAGCTTAGAGGATAGTCTCTTCAGGTGTGAAGAGGTGGGGGGTTTTGCCGAATAAATTTTTTGTGGATTGCACAGTGAATCTCTTACGTTGTCTCACATTTTGGTGGGAGGGCTTAGAATCACGACAGCATGTGTGTTTAACCTCCCTTCCAAATACCATTTGCCTAATCAATGTTCCCCCTCATAACATTGGTGTTACTGCTGCGGGGGGCAGGGGGGAATCCTGTATTCCCTCTCCCTGAAGTTTTTCCACGGGTTTGCAGGATGGGGAGGGGGGAGATTTAGATCGGGAAAATGGTTCAATGAACCTGGGGGGAAAAGATTAACCACTCCCCTTCAAGTGTTGCTGTTCTGCTTGTAAACTGGACTAAAATTAGATCTCCCTTATAATGTGTAACTTAACCATGAAGCACCCCTCCAGCGAACTAAAATTCTTAGGCATTCTTCAATGTTAAAACCAAAACATTTTAGGGAACAGCTGAAGCTCTGTGTTGGAGCACTTGCTTTGCATGCAAAAGGATCCGGTTTTGATCCCTGGCATCTCCGGATAGTGCTGAGGAAGGGACTGCTGCCTGAAACCCTGTTGTATTTCTGTATGAGTCCATGATCAGGGCATTCTTCCTGAGTGGAAGGAGTCAAGCCCTGAAGAGAGACTTAGGCAGTGATGGAACAGGTGACTGTCTATGAGGGCGGGTCATCCTGCTGGATCTCTGCCACGTGTGTGACGGACCCGTTCAGCATTTCCCAATGCAAACCCGTGCAGTATTCTACCCTCCACCCCCCCACCCCCCGCCCCAGCCCTGCCTTCCACTGAAGGCTGTTTTTGTGACTCACAGTGGCAGCCTCTGCTGTGGGCAGATGCCTTAGTGGAGAAATGGGGGACATGTGGTCCTCCAGATGTTTGTTGGAGCTGCTCCGGAAGCTGGAGCTAGTGCAGAATGCTGCAGCTCGGCTGTTGTCTGGAGCTGCCCCTTTCCAGCATGTAACTCCTCTGCTGAGGGAACTGCACTGGCTGCCTATTCGCTACCGGGCCAGGTTTAAGGTTCTTGTACTTGTGTACAAAGCCCTAAACAACTTGGGACCAGGATACCTGAGAGAGCGCCTTCTCCCCTACCAACCTGCCCGGTCACTGAGGTCATCCGAGGGCCTGCTCCTGGTGGTTCCACCTAGATCCATCCTCCGATTGGAATCCACCAGGGGAAGAGCCTTCAGCGTGGTGGCCCCCCTCCTGTGGAATTCCCTGCCTCTGGAGGTCAGGCAGGCGCCGACCTTGTACTCCTTTCGGCGCCTTCTGAAAACATCTTTATTCCAAGAAGCCTTTCTTTAACATGCAGCCTTGGATTTCTGATTTTTGCTTCTTTTTAAATTTTGTTTCAACTGTTTTATTCTGTTTTTATTTTCATTTTACCTTGTACACTGCTCCAAAATTTTTCAATTTTTCAATTTATTTTTCTAAATAAATAATAATAATAAACTCTCATTATCATTCACCATTGGCTATTTATTTATTTATTGCATTGATATCCTGCCTTTCCCCCCGGATCTCCCAAATCCCAGTCTAACACTCTAACCACTACACCACACTGGCTATGCTGGGATGGGGCTGTGGCTCAATGGTAGAGCACCTGCTTTGCATGCAGAAGGTTTCACAGCATCTCTGGAAAATATTCTTGCCTGAAACCCCGGAGAACCAATGTCAGTCATTGTCGAGAATACTGGGCTAGATGGACTAATGCTTTGACTGAGTATATGGCAGATTTCAATGTTTCTGGCTAGGGCTGATGGGAGTTGTAGTCCAACAAAATATTGAAAGCCACACATTACCTGCCCTTGCTTTCAGGCTCTGGTCTCGTGGTGCGAACTCTTGAATTTACTGGTTTATTCATTTAGCTTTAGAGTGAATATCCAAAACTAAAGGCCCACTGGAAAGAGGACTCATCCATTGTCTTAGAGATGATTGTAAGTACCTTTCCTGTTTCTAAGCACCACAACATTCTTTCCAGTCCAGGGAAAACTGTATTGGTACAGCAGAGAGGTGGGAGGAGCTGCTGGCTCTCACCTACTTCCCTGGGGACCATTGCTATTTACCCCAGTGAACTGCTAAATTGCAACCCTGCCATAACTGTCGTAAGGCAGAGAACAGAGACCTCATTTTCTATACAGAAACGACTAGCAGCACTGAAATAATGTCCTTCCAACAAGACCACTGTACATGGAAAAGCACGCAAAGTAAAATCGCATACCTTACTATACTGGTAATGTGAACAGGGAACATCTACTAGAAAATTTTAATCAAGGAATGCCACAGACATTGTCCCTTAAATCAGGTGTAGGCAGGCTGTTGCCCTTCAGATGTTTCAGACTGCAACCCTTATAAGGCCCATCCAGGATGGCCCATAGTTATTGCTTATGGCTATTTTATTTCCTTATTTAGTACATTTAGAACCTGCCTTTCTTTCACCTTGGAACTCATGGAGTTCCAAATTGGTCTCCTCTCTAGGCACTGACCATGCTCAGACCTGCTTAGCTTCAGATGCCTTTTAAAAACAATACAAATATCAGGAAATCTATTTCACTGATCTCTCCCAATTTTACATAGTTTGTTCCTACAGACTGATGGTCTGGGCCAGTAACAGGGCCGACCCTACCATTATGCCGAATGAGGTGTCTTGAAAGGTCAGCACATTGTTAATTAATTAATTTGGTATTATATTTTTACTGCTGGGGTGGGGAGAGGTGCTTCTGGGATTTTCTGCCTTATGTGCCAAAATAATTTGCCTGCCTCAACTTGAGTGTGTGGACGGTGCCATTTGCTGCTCTGCCTCAGGCAGCAAAATCCTTTGGGCTGGCTCTGGCCGGAAGATTCCTGTGGCACCCTGGACTTGTGAGACACCTAGAGCACTCGCTATGTAAAATGTGCAGAGTTTTGTGGCAGAAGTACAGGAAAGTCAGTGTGGAAACGGTTCCCCGGTGGTAGGAGCTATGAAAATCATTGATTTAAAAGAGCCAACATGAATATTTATTTGCTTCCTTCTGAAAACGGAAATTCATTTATTTTAAAAATGAATGCCCTGCTTTTCTTAATCGGAAATTGCAGCTTCAAGTCTACGGCAAACCTCTTTCTACTATGAAATACACACACACACACACTTGTGAAATCTGAGTTCTCATTCCCATTTTGTCGTGTTGTTGACTTTGTAGCTCTAAAGTTATATGGCTTCTTCAGGTGAATAAAGGTATGCGCCCTATCCTGTGCATGGATTGAGACAAAGCAAATCCCATTTTGAATTCACTGGGACTTAACTGCCAACTACATTTGTATAGGATTGCAGCTTTAACCTCTGTTCCCAGTGTGATAAAGCAGTACTGCATATCTGAAAGCTAGTTTGACCTTCAACCTCATGATGCTGTTGTTTATGTCTGCCTTTCATTTCCTTATGTTGAGTGAAGGCCACTTGTGTTCAGTTGGGATGAAAGCCAAATTGTTGATGGGGGTGGCAGAGAATGGAGGATTCCATCCTGTTTCGCCTAGAAAGCCTTCAGGTTGATTGTCTATCTAAATCACCTTAGCCATAACAACACAAAAACATAGGAAGAGCCATGCTGGTTCAGACCAAGGGTTCGTCTAGTGCTGCAGCATGCTGTTCACACAGTGACCAACTGTTAGATCAATGTTCTTCACCCAGGGACGCTGGGTGAAGAACATTGCTGTCCCAGCACCCTCCCAGTCGTGATCCCCAGCAACTGGTGTACGTAGGTATATTGCCTTCTAAATAAAACAAGTAAAAGTACTAGCCCACAGAAATGTTTAGTAGCCCGTCTGCCCACACATACCTGTGGTATTGCATTATGGTACCATGTGACTGCTTGCTCTGTGCCCATCATATATGGTGGCAATCAAGAGAGATACTGGTAGGCAGGTGTTCTGCAATCCTAACTTCCTGGTCCACCAGGTATTCCTACTGCTGTATTGGGCAGATGGTATCAGTGACTCTCAGCCCTAGAACTCTGAGGAACAGTAGCTTTTGGAGGCCCTGGTGGAGAGAGCTGCACTGTATAAATTCCTCTCTGTAGCTTTCTTGTTGGTGGTAGCAGAGGGATATCCTGGGATAGGGGCAGTGTTCTCCAGTTGCACGATAGGACTAGGGGTGGAGCCATACATGGAACCCATATTTTTTTCTGAATTTTGGGGTGAAGTCCAGCACAAAATCTGTTCATTTGAGCTGTGTAGCCAACTCTAACGTGCCACTGAGACACCTCATCTCCCCCAGCCACTGAAAGTCAGTAGGCTAGCGGACCTGGTGGCCCACTCAGTCTGTCTGGCCCAGCTAGGCTCTACCAAGATCCTGGTTACTACCTGGAGAGCTGTGCCTCCCCAACTCATACCCTAACCTGAGGCTCAACCCTAACCCTCAGGTCCCACTGAGATATCCCCCCAGCCATGCAAACACAGGTAGGAAAGCCATCCTTTAGGTTGCGAAATAGCGCAGAAGCCAAAATACTCTTTTCAGGCTTCCTTCATCAACTGCCCCATCAGTCAATAACCCTATGTGGGAAACAATTGTGATATAGCATCAGTAGGAGCAAGTGAGCTCTGTTTCTTTTAAAAAGCGAACTTAAATTCAGTTTGCAGATTTAATTTCTATTGCTATCTCTTGCTTTTTAAAAAAATTGTCATCAATTTTTTTTTTTTTTAAGTATAGTACAGTTTGTGGGATTTGCCAGCAGCCGTCAGTATAACCTCCTTCAGTAATTCCAGGGATTTTTATTTAAACACACACGCACACACACACACACACACACACACACACACACACACACACACACGTTAGCACACTTGCAAATTGCATGGATTGTTATCTTGATGAGAGTTGGCTTGCTAAAATTCTCTGTGTCTCAGAGAAAAAAGTTATTTGCATGAATATTGAACATGAGAAGTTTTATCATTTCCTTTTAATGCCGTTTGCTGCTTCTGACTGCTGGAGAACTTGGGCTTCCAAAGTCTCTTGAAATATCGTTTAGTTCGTTGTCTTGCTAGGGAGAATGGCACGCATGAGTTAAAAAGGAAAGCAGGGAGGTCAAGGAGCTTTGTGATTAGCTTCTTTGCCCATTTTACGTTTATTTATGCTACATGTGGCTTCCCGTCTGTTGCCTATGCAGCTTCCAAAGCGCATTGGTGGGAAGATAAATGGCAGCGCTTTTACACATAAGAGAAGAAATGAGCTAATCTTTTGTGTGTTTTTAAAATTCCTGTGGTTTCTTGAACCCTCCTCTCCAAGCTGGTGCATGAAAGCAAGCTCATGGCCAACCCAACATAATGGTCCCACTCCCTACAAGCGTTTCCTTCTAGGGAAGCTGCCTTATACCAAGGCAGACTGGTTGTCCACCTTTGGCCAGGAGTGAGAAAGACAGAGGGTCTTTCCCATCACCTGCTACCTGAGACCTTATAACTGGAGATGCGGGAATAGAACCTGGGATCTTCCTCATGGAAAGCATTCCTCTACTTCTGAGCTGCAGCCCTTTCCTCAAAGTCTCAAAGGAATGGGCTTCTGTGTTCCCCACCAGCCAAGCAAGTAGGGCTTGGCCAGGTTTGGAACATGGCATCTCTATCACCCTGTGTGAGAATCCTATGACCTTAGACTAGCAAGCCCAATTCTTCTGGCTTTGTCCTTTTGCACCCTCCACACCCCAGCCTTAACCATGGTTAAGTTGCATCTGCATCAGCACTGAATGACCCTTTTCAGACGACATGCTAAACCACAGTGGTTAAACATTTTGAGCTAAACATGATGGCTTAACATGTCATGTGAACCATTCCTAACCATGGTGGCTACATAACCAAGGTTTAAACATTTTAAACAAGGTTTAGCAGCCTAACCACAGTTTAGCATGTTGTCTGAACAGGCACATTGTGTCTAATGAGAGCCAGTGTATTGCAGTGGTTAGAATGTTGGACTGGGAGTTGGGAGATCCGAGTTCTAGTCCTCACTCGAGCATGGAAGCTCACTCGGTGACTATGGGCCACTCACAGACTCTCAGCTCCAAACTACCTCAAAGGGTTATTGTTGTGAGGTTATTGTTGGGAGGAGTTTTATTCTCAATTTGCTTTCAGGAAGTCTAGCTCTCAACCCTGGCATGTCCTCCACTTCTGAAATCTCTTCATTGGCTTCCAATTCACTTCAGAATCCAATATAAACTTCTCCTGTTGACCTACAAAGCTTTTCACTGTCTAGCTCCTTCCTGTCTCTCCTCTCTCATCTCACACTATTGCCCCGCTCGTGCTCTTCGCTCCTCTGATGCCATGTTTCTCGCCTGCCCAAGGGTCTCTACTTCCCTTGCATTTTCTTCTGCTGCCCCTTATGCCTGGAACGCTCTTCCAGAACATTTGAGAACTACAAGTTCAACCACAGCTTTTAAAGCTCAGCTAAAAACTTTTCTTTTTCGTAAAGCTTTTAAAACTTGATTTTGTTCTGACTTTATACTGTTAGTTTTACCCTACCCAGTGCCTGTTTACCCTACCCTGTGCCTGTTTGCTTTCTCTTCCCCTCCTTATTGTTTTATCATGGTTTTATTAGAATGTAAGCCTATGCGGCAGGGTCTTGCTATTTACTTGCTATTTACTGTTTTACTCTGTACAGCACCATGTACATTGATGGTGCTATATAAATAAATAAATAATAATAATAATAATAATAATAATAATAATAATAATAATAGGATGTTGGGTTCTAGAGGGGCTAAAAAACAATTCTGATTTAGATCCTCGAGACCCGCTACCAGTGCGGGTAAACAGCACTTGTCTGGATGGCTTGGAGGTGTGGCTCAGTGTAAAGAAAAGAAAAAATAATGGAACAGCTGAGATGGACGATTAAGTCTTTTCCTCCCACACACTCAGTTACTACACTGGCTCCATAAGGGACATTATCCCATAGGGTCAATACTGCCATTGCAAACCCTGCTCAAGTCAAGTCACCATAGATATTGCAACATCGCAAACAATATTTTAATCCAATTTTGAAGCTTTATTTCCATACACCCTTTCCTGTTCTTCTTCTTTTTCTTCTTCTCCCTTTCATAAGTAGCTTTGCAGATTCTTGCCCTCCCCACCTCCATATGGCTCTCAAAAACTAAAACATCTGTTGACATGGTCATTCCGGCTTTGGAGGCTCTTGGAGAATATCTACAGAGTTTCATAACTCTTGGACCCATGCTTAGACCAACACTGGATGCAGTGCTAGGGATTTTATCCCCAAAGTGCCCTTTGTAGTTTCGCTTATATTATTATCTGGAGTTTTACCTCACTGCTAAAATCATCAGAGGAGAGAATTTTTTGGTCACGGCTATATTGAAACATCTGTTGGAAACTCAGACACAGAAGTGTCACAATAAGGATTAAAAGCAAGAGTGGATGCTATGCTTTCTGCAACCCTGTAGAGAGGGATTTGGGGCATTGTTACTGTTTCAGAACCAATATGGATTTCTTTCTTGCTCTGTTCTAGCACTCCAACTGACCTGGAGATTTGTGGCTGTGATAGTTGCAACAAAATGTTGGGACATGCAGTGCTCTTGTTTACTGTTCCATTCAGTCTGAGAACCATGTTTCCTCTAGAATATTTCATTATATTCCCCTTACCACCTGGTTTTCGATTTCCACCCCCAACTATCGGCCAGCATTCTGAAGCTACTGAGTATGCTCAGTGCTCACTGGGATGTTTTTGGGGTCCCCATCTCCTTAGGTTTTTCCTTTTCCCCCTATTTTTTTTATAGCTCTGCAAATGCTAGGATCCTACCTAAGCATGCTTATCCCACCCTCTTGTATGTGCGTGGGTGGTGCTGTTTTGGCAATATAAGAATCCACACTCACCTCTGAACAACTTAAGACAGGAGTCTGTCCTGACAAGGACCACTGGGTGCATTTGGAATTTTGAGTTTCATGGGCATCATCACAAAATGGCTGTCATGGGTGTTTCACAAAATGGCTGCCATGATAGACATGGCCAATCACAAAACATCCATTTCACAGGAAGGCAAACTGGTGAGGTCAAAGATTAAATTACTTGCCCAGGAACCTGAAAACAAGGCAGAGGCGCAGTCTATGACCTCACACATAAACCCACATATTTGAATACATTCCTACAGAAACCCATTTCACCAAAGGGCAAAACGGTGATGATAACCTGCAATAATTTTTATTTAATTTAAAAAATGTTGGGTGGCCAGGAGTGCTTTAAAATGAAATACTGTCTTCCAACTGCCTACCATCTACATTTCATTTCTATATGCCCAATAGCCAAGCTTTCTTGGGTGCAGGGGGAGTTGCCCGTGGGCAGATACTATCTACTTACCCCCGATTTAGGAAATGGAAAGGAATGATTAGAACGGTGTTTCTCAACAGGGGAGCATCTACAAATCTTGGAAGTCGTTTTATACTTTTGGAGGCAAATGGGCATTTTAGGATTGTAGGATATCTTTTCTCTCCTCTTGCAATGGTTTCTGACATCCAGTGGAGGAAAGTTGTTCTATGCTGCTCATCCTGCCCTGAGGATAAAAAATTCAGCTACTAGATATCTCCCTCAGGCTCTTTTAAAAAGTGGCACTCAGCAAAGAAAAACGTACCCTTTCTGCTTGGGGCACAAATAAATAAAAACATCAACAAATAAAAAATCAGTAAAAACCTTGGTGCTTGATTATCACCTGGCACCAAGGTCTCACTTAACGTATGCCTGAGATCTGGAAATTGTATGCATATTTCATAAATATCTCTATATAACACAATTAAGTTGCCTTGTCTGAGTGCTATTTTTATGTCTTTTTTTTTTACTTTTGGCTTGGGGGCACTTGGTGATTATGTTGTGTATTTCTTGAGCAGTGAGAATGCGTTTTGAAGCCATCTCATGGTCAATGTAAAATGGGCATTGAGAACCTCTACATGGACTGTGGATTGGCAGAGGAGGAGCGAAGAGCTCCATACCTCCTGCTTCATTTCTACGCCATCTGTTTCCCACCAACCTGCTCAGTCGCCTTTCCATCTTGGAATGGAAAACAAATTCATTGGTGGTTCAACTTTGCAGGAGGAACTTTGCAGGAGGAATTGTAGTAAATGCGGCTGTAAAATACACTGCTATAGGTTCAAGGTTGTGTAAAATGAATTGGCTCGTGATGTTTAGCAAGTAAGTTTTCTCCTGATAACACCCGTAACTGACAGCTTTTCTGCAGGAACTGGAAAGTTGGCTGTTCGTTTCTCTCTCGGAACATGAAGAGTGGACCAAATGCTGTTGGTCCGTAGGGTGTTACCCAGAAGCAACTTGGTTTTTCTCCTCAGTTTGCTGTCTTCTGGATGGAAGCTGGACTGATGATCTGTAACCACCCCTGGCCTCTGAAAGAGAGGGCAGCCATCCAGAAAACCAAGTCCCTCTCATGTTCCTCAGGCAGAATCTGTCTGCCTCGCTTTTTTCTCAAACTCTTCCTTATTTCTCCTCTTCACAATGCAAAGGAAGAGATTTCCCCGGGGTATTGCTGTGCCCAAAGCCTTTGGAAAGGATTCTCAGAGTGCCTCTTTTTCTGAGGGCCCTGCTAGAAGCCTTACCAAGGGCTTCAGTACAGCATTCTGAAGAAAGGAAATTTGGCAACAGCCTTGTTGTGTAAACGTGATGTGTGAAGGCTAGGAAAGGTGTTTTTGATTGATTGCTGTATAAGAATGGTAATCATGGAGTCGAAAATGCTCTGGTCATCTCACTCGTTCCAGGGCTGAAGATATCCCTCAACCCAAAAACATGTTAAAAGAACAGTCTACCAGGGTCTCATCTTACTGATCTTCTGTTGTCATGCCTGAGCCGATGAAAGATTAGAACAGCAACAGATGTGATCCTAAACAGGCTAGAGGTCAGCCACCAGATGAGGAAGACAAGGTGCAAGAGGCCAGTGCAAAGTCAGAGCTGGGCACAACCCTCACATATAAACGTTAAGGTTATTTTAACATGGAAATTAAGAAAAATTGTGCTGAATGTGCATCACTCTTCAACTTGGTGGGAAATGAACAAGACTTGTTGTCTGAGACAATAAGTGATTGGCTCCTCACATATTTAAGTATGCCTCTTACTCTTGTGGTAGCCAAAGGATTATAAGGACTTGCTTGTGGATCTGGGTCTTGCTTAGCTTTGGACTGCATAGATGCCTTAATTTATCATTGATTGTATTTTTGTGGCTGAGTGACAGGGGCGATAGTGCTGTTTCTGTCCTTGCATGCTATGAAGGTCAGGGGAAACCTAACAGATAATTCTGACATCTGAAGTGCCTTGATTTCAAAGGCACCCTGCCTTGATTTTTCTGTAATGCTATCCATTGCCAATCCAATCCCTTTGCCCAGAAAATCTAGTTGATCACACTATAATGAAGTTTCTTCAGCCTCAGTTATGTAAATTTGCATGACATATTTTGGGCTGAAATGTGGTTTTCTTTTGCTGCCAAATTTGAATGAAGGGGGAAAGAGTTACGGAATTCATGGATTTTTGCTCATTCCCATGTACTACTGGGCAAGACTAGACAATGTCAGTCCATGAAACAGCACTGGCTAGTGCTGTGGTTGCAGCTCCCATAATTCCTATTCAGTATGGCCAGTGGCAGTCCAATACACCTGGAATGCACCAGGAGTAGAAGATAATGATCCTATATTGGTTGCTTCTGATAGTTGGGCTAGACAATGGTTTCAGAACTACACAACTCAAGCTGTGTAGTTAATTAGTAAGCAGTGACCTTGGGAAGTCTGTCAAAAATGGTGAGGCACAACACTGAGATGGACCTCTAAATATATTATGCAAGCTAGCTGCTATTGCGTTGGTCTGGAGAAAGTGAATCCTTAGCTCCTAGCTAGAGGATAATATTTTCTATGTGAAACAACTTGGGCCTTATTTGAATTGTTGGTTCAGTTTAATGAACCCTTAACAAGAGAGGAATTCAAGGGAAGGTGTATGCAGCTCCTCTTCAACAGTGTGCTGTCCGTTACCAGAACAGGACACTTTCCATAGCGTTTCCCAGGATGCTTTGCTCCATCAGTGAGAGACAATCTACATTCTTGCTTTAAAACAAAAAAGCAAAGAGGATTCTGGGATATCTTGCTATAGATCTGGTACAGTCTCCTTATGAGGAATGCCTCTTATATCAAGCCTCCCCAACTTGATGTCTTCCAGATCTGTTAGATTACAATTCTCAGCATCCCCAGCCAGCATGGGGGTTGTAGTCCAACACATCTGGAAGGCACTAGGTTGAGGAAGACTCACTTATACCGAAAACGCTTGCAGGGCCAGCTCTGCCGTAAGAGAGAGAGAGAGAGAAGTAGTTGCCTCAGGTGATAGATTTTAAGTGCCATTAAAAAGCCTCAAACTGTCAGTTTTACTTTTGTACTGTATGGGTGGCTTCCACTGGGTTTTTTTGCCTCAGCTGCCAAGGTACCTCGAGCCCACCCTGAGAATTTGTGACCAGCACAGTATTACTTTAAAGCACCTCCAGAATAACAGCTATGAAAGCCCTTTGGTCATCATCATCATCATCATCATCATCATCATCATCATCATGTATTTCTTACCCGCCTCTCCGATTGGATCAAGGCAGGGAACAACAGCAAGCATAAAATACATAAAATACTGATTAAAAACATAGTATACACTGTTAAAAACATCAGCATACTAAAAGTATCCTAAAATTCTACTGTTGGCATAAACTGAGGCGGTAGATGGTATGTGTGTGTTTTCAATGATCTTTAGCATGGGGAGGACAGGATTTGTGCATTTTATTGCTTGCCAGATTTGTTTAGGCGTAGCCTTTTTATTTAGGCCACAAGGGTTAAGCCAGGTTTATAATTGAGCTGTCGCCTAGTCACCATAGATGACAAGGAGATCAAGCAGGCAGTGAAAGAAGGGGGGACTTATTTCTTCATGTCCACTTCTCCTGTGTTAGGCCCCAACAAGCTCATAAAAAACTTAGCAGGCTAGTAAGTTTGGGAGGTTATTTAGAAGGACAAGTTAAGCCCGTGTTCTGAGTTCTCATTGTCATAACCATGGCGAAATCGAAAGCCCCCCTGTGAAGCCCTAAAAGAAAAAGATGAGTTTGGGGTTTCTTGGGGGAGAGTCATAGGGCAGAGCTGGGGCTCTGCTGCCCTCTCCTCAGTATTTGATTTTAATTCCAGGGACGTTGCATAGTGCAATATCCCTGGATTTAAAATGTTTTATTTATTTATTTATTATTAACATTTATACACTGCCTTATTGGCTAAAAAGCCATCAAGGCGGTGAACAGCAATCTAAAATGGTAAAACCTTAATGTAATAAAAAGAAAATGAAAAACTGTGAAACATAAAAACACCTACATAATTTAAAAGACTAAATTAAAAAGCTGTATCTTCATACCCTTTCTAAAAGCCTGTTTTATTGGGGATTTCTTGAAAGACCCCATTCCACAGTTTGGGAGCAACATAGGAGAAAGCCCCTTCATCATACATGCCCAACGAACAGGCTTCTGTGGGTAACGCTGCCCTCAAAAGGGTCTCTCCTGCAGTTCTTAATAATTGGGCAGGTTCGTAACAGAACAAGAGAGGTGGTACCTTAGATAGCCAGGTCCAAAGCTGTTTAGGACTTTAAAGGTTAAAAACAGGGTCACCCCCCTCAATTCCCACCCCCAAATGGCGGCCAGAGCACCACTGATTGCTAAAAAGTGTAATGTGCCTTGTTTGCAAGTTAGATTTGACCCTTCTATGGCTTTGAAGCATCTATGAAGCTCTAAAAGTGTCAAATTCAGCTTGCAATCAAGTTAGATTTGACTTTTTTGTCACTCTCTGGATGCCATTGTTTTCTCCCCCCCCCCCCCCAAGTAGCATGGCAGACTAAGGCATACAGCGGGAGGCAGGGAGGTCAGGGGAATGGCAAAAATGGCCTCTGGACCTCTCCAAGTTCCCCATCCCTGGTTAAAACCCAACAACCTGAATTGAGCCCAGAAAATGGGCCAACCTGTGCAGGTCTTTCAGGACAGGTGTAATTTGGGACAGATGCCATGCACCAGTTAGTAGCCTAGCTGCCACATTTTGCACGAGTTAAGCCTTCTGGACTCTCTTAAAGGATAGCCCAACATACAGCGCATTACAGTGTAGTCTAAACGTGTTGTAACCGTGATTTCGAATAATAAAGTGATAAAGTTCATTGTGCTCCTGAGCACATGCAGAGTATATTTTCACCAGTGATGTAGTTAGCCCTTGTAGATCTGGGATTATGAAGCAAGGCATTTCTAGGCTGGAAAGTATGACTTTCAGATAAATGCCAGCAGCTCTGTTAGTAGAAATTAGAAGTTGATGTGTTCCTTTTTCCAATTTAGTGTAGCGAGACATGTGTTGGCAGTTTGTCCCTTAACGGAGTGCCTCTCTGGAGTTACCTCTCTGTGGCCTTAATCAAAGTTTTGGGAGGACGGGGAGTGGGAAAGACTGGTCCACATTCCCCACAAATTTAGCTGTATTTGAAATACATCTTGCAGGGGGTTATGAACAGAGCCCTGTTTTAGCTACAGATTTAAACTCCTAAAAAAATAGAGGTCCATAACCGAAATTGCTGCCAGGTGTGTACAATAAATGTAAAAATGTGTGTGGGTGTTTTTTTTTAAATCTTAAAAGTGTGTGGGGGTTTCTTATGTCAAAGTACAGTTGTGAGGTTCCCTCCCTCCCTCCCCCCTTTTTTAAAAAAAATATAG